>NC_089846.1:62078694-62393719 GCF_035609145.1 Eleutherodactylus coqui
CTCACCCACAGCGCCCCCCGAATCTTTTCGCCCGAGTACGGAAGTACTCGAAAATCGCAGCGCTCGGGTGAAAAAGGGGCATGGCCGAGTAGGTTCGCTCATCTCTAATTCTTACTGTAGCTCCATACACTCCCAATTAGATATGGAGATATACTGAGGTTTCTCTTCTGTATGAATCTGAGGAACATCTCATATCTCTGTAATATGATTGTCAAAGCACTTCGGGTGCTGACTAGTTCTTGGCATGGGTCCAGTGTGACGTTATGTTCTCTGTGTCGGACCATGTCATGGGCAATGTCATTCCATGCTCGACGCTGAAAAGGTACAGTAATATCTTCCTGTTGTCTTAGCATTGATAGACTGGCTGGGTTGTCATTTTGCCTCAGTTAACATAGCAGTGTCTTATTCTGGCTAGTCCTGGCAAGGAACACTGGTTATATTCTTGAGCTCTATGGTATATCTGGTCCCATCCAGTCTTGTGAGGTATTTCACCTGAAATTCCTGAGTATTGCTTGTACAATCATTGGTTTTGTTTTTGGTTCTTTGGTTCATGTCAGTTTGTTCCATCCCTTTTGTCCATAGTCTGTGTACTTTTTGCATTTGGGTTTGATCTGTGTTGTCTTTCTTTGGTGTAGCCCCTCTCTCCCTTATTCCAAGCAGGGATGTGCGGGAAAGTCTCTAGGTTCCTGTTGTGGGGTTACCCTTTTCAGGGTTAGCTACTGCAAGATTAGGGACAGATCTTTGCATCCCTTACCTGTTGTCTCATACATATCTCTCGGCATTCCTCCATTACCAGTCTTCTGTCTCTGTTTTGGTTTGGCCTGGTTGGAAATGACTAAGGAGTTATACAAAGGTACCATATGGCAACACAGAGTAACCATTGCTCCATAATATAGGATTGCAGGGACTGCAGGTGCCTCGGTATAGCCTAATTGTTGAGTCATAAATGGATACTTGGGCTATGGAAGAATTCTCATCTCAATTTTGCACCCTTTCCTTCAGGTCATACAATTGGGAAGCAATGACAATGATGGCTCAACTTTGTTCAAAGGCAGAAGTAATGTCTTTGTCACTTGATTTGCATTATCATACTGCTAAAAAAAAAACAAGTGATGTCGACACGTACTGGGACCAACTACCCTTCTTCATTCACTGAATGGTGGGTGATCTACTTCTGTCAAGCAGCATATATCATGGTTGACGATTTATTACAATACTGACTTAACACATCAAAAGCATCTTCTGCTGACAAGATAGCGACTGAGTAACCTGATTAAGGCTCCGACCGAGATGACATTTGTTGTGTCAAATAATAGGATTAGATGCATTACAAAATAACAGCCCCTAAAGGGACAGAAATATGAAAAAGACACCATGAACAGACCGCTGTTAAGTCGGTTTCTTATAAGAAGATTTCTGAGCAAACATGTAGGCAAAACATTTCATAAAATAAAAATTTGATATAAAGGACTTAGGCAAAATGCTACATTTGTCCGGTCCTTGTATATTAATATTTAAAGGCGTCGCCTGCTATGCAAAACCTATTTACAAAAAAAGGACAAATCAATGGAACCTACATCACTTAATCGGAATGGAGGAATGCTACAAAGAGCATCTCTCTGTGTTCAATATATGTATGAACCACTGATTTCATTGAGCTCCATTTAATGATTCCTTCCAAAGGGGAAGTCTGACCAGTCAGACATTATGGCAGTGCCTGAGGACTCTAAAATGGCCCATAGCCTCAGCATAGGCCATAAATATCTGATCGGTGAGGGTCTGACACTGATGTCTATCAGCTGCATTTTTCCCACATCGATTTCATTGTGTGAACAGACTGTTACAGTCCGTTTAATGCTACAGTGTATGTAAAAATGGAAGTGCTCCTTGAATGCACCAAGTGTATCGTAGCTAGTGATGAGCCAACCTTTGAAAAGTTCAGTCCGGCCGACTTGATGAACTTTTGGAAAAACTTAGGTTTGGTCTGAATTTGTTTGAACCAAACTACAAGTTCACCAAAAAAACCTTACTACTAGTGTATAGTACTGTCTAATAGCCATAAAAGCCCTGCATAACAGTTATAAAGGGCTCTTATAGTTCTTAGACAGTGTTATACAGCAGTGTTCAGGACTAGTGCTGAGCGAAACCCAACCAATAAAACACTGTTTTGGGTAGAACATTGCAAAAAACTCAGTTCAGGTTTATGCAGAATCAAGCTTTTAGCGAAGTTTGGCCTGAAACAGGTTTCTATTGATTCAGTTCACGCATCACTAATCATATCTCTAGTAGTTGGAAAGTGGCCTATGACTTTTTATACCAAGTTTGTCCCTGCAGATCACAGCAAACCATCGGAGATACAGTAGCAGGCCAATCTATGATCAGCTAATTTTTGGGACCGCCTTCTAACAAAAATGGGTTGTAAAAAGCAAACAACGTCTTAAAAGCAAGACTCCTGTTTTTAACAAGGTCTACGTGAACTAAAAGATGACTGAAGTGCTTAATCATATGATCTATGTTGTTTTTTGCATGGTGTGTAAAGAGGCATGCAGAATTCTTGAGTTCATTTCAGTCCTTTGAGTAGATCAGATGTTTCACTAGTCCGGGTGGCGACATAGCACTAGAGCTCATCAAGGGTGAATTATCATTTTATGAGACCAACACTATTGATATGACATTTATCTGTTTGGAGAGTTTATAGCTCTCATATGGCCAGTAAACATTCTCCAAATCTGCCCAATGTTGAGGTGAAAGCATTCCTACTGACAAAGACTAAGCAATCATGCCAAGGCCTCTATTGACATAAGGTTTATCCTGTGCCTTAAGGAAAGCACAAGACCTTTCCAAGGGACAATACAACATCAATAAAGCATTCATTCTCAGGAGACCAATGAATATCGGAGCACATGAAGTGGGAGAAGCATCTACACCTCCAATAATAATTCATTTGGGTAGTTAGCACTTACAGTATTTCTAGAGACATTGAAAAAAGAAGCAAATATGATACCAGTACAAGCCTGTCTTTGGACTTCATCATTTATCTAGAAGTGATTACTCAATTTAACCAATGATCTCCCCGTTTTGACTGCATTAAAGGGGTTGTCCCGCGCCAAAATGTTTTTTTTTTTTTCAACCCCCCCCCCGTTCGGCGCGAGACAACCGCGATGCAGGGGTTAAAAAAGAAAACCGCACAGTGCTTACCTGAATCCCCGCGCTCCGGTGACTTATTACTTACCTGCTGAAGATGGCCGCCGGGATCTTCTCCCTCGGTGGACCGCAGGGCTTCTGTGCGGTCCATTGCCGATTCCAGCCTCCTGATTGGCTGGAATCGGCACGTGACGGGGCGGAGCTACAAGGAGCCACTCTCCGGCACGAGCGGCCCCATTGAGAAAAGAAGAAGACCGGACTGCGCAAGCCCGTCTAATCCGGCGATTAGATGCTGAAAATTAGACGGCTCCATGGAAACGAGGACGCTAGCAACGGAGCAGGTAAGTGAAAAACTTCTGATAACTTCTGTATGGCTTGCTTTTACACCATATACACTGTGGCAAAAATAACATGATCATTTACTTTGGTGGGTCAGTACGATTATGACAATACCAAATTTATGTATTTATATGTTTGCTGTATTACTTTTAAAAAACTAAATATCTTAAAAAAATATATTTTCTGCCCCATCTTCTGACTGCCATAAGCTTATCTTTTCATTGATGAGGCTACATGAGGGCTCATTTTTTGTGAGACCACAGATGCAGAAAACTTTAGCTTGAATGTGATAGCATTAGAGATGAGCGAGTATACTTGCTTAGGCACATTACTCGAGCGAGTAGTGCCTTAGCCGAGTATCTCCCCGCTTGTCTCTAAAGATTCGGGGGCCGGCAGTGGGCGGGGAGCGGCGGGGTAGAGCGGGGAGGAATGAAGGGGAGATCTCTCTCTCGCTCTCCTCTGCTCCCCGCCGCAACTCACCTGTCACCGGCGCCGGCCCCGGAATCTTTAGAGACGAGCAGGGAGATACTCGGCTAAGGCACTACTCGCTTGAGTAATGTGCCTTAGCAAGTATACTCACTCATCTCTAGATACATCCATCAAGAAGCTATTGTTCTCTTATGTTAGCACAGCACAACCCATTGTAAAATAAGTTAAAGTGTAAATAATCCACCCTGATAGCACGGCCCACCATGATATTAAATCACATTAAGAGTCGAGCTAAGGAAAAATACATCTGTACCTGTGGTTTTTATTGGTTTCTATTGTTATTTTGGAGTACATACGACTTTTTAGATTTTTTTCTTGAAACAGAGTGATCAAAAAAGGCGCAAGACTGGTGCTGTGTATTTTTTTTTTTGTGACAACATTAAGCAAACAGGATGAATAATGGGTTATTTTAAAAGATCAGACTTTTATGGACACAGCCATACCAAATAGTATGTTTTTTAAACATTGTTGTTATAAAAAGGAGAAAAGCTTTGCTCTAGTATCCTTTATTTTTTACAATATTAAAAAAGACTTTTGATCATGTATGTTTACTTTTTTTTAATATTGACCTAAGGGGACTTCAACTTGCAATCGTTTGATCGCATATATCATATACTGCAATACTTCAGTATTGCAGTCTATGGTATTTCTGGGCATTGTATTAAGACATACTGTGGGCATATCTTAATAGGTAAAACTACATGGCTCTTGGCTGTCATGACACTTAGATGGCACCTTACCATCTTATTGTGCACGTGGGAAGGGTGGCACGCTCAGAACCTTCGATCGGCAATCAGGACATCTAAATACCATTGTCATAATTGACAGATGATCACAGCTGTTGTGGCTGGGTATGGACACTGGCTGTGTATGGGTTGAGCTTGGTTCCCAGGCCCTTTCCATACAAACGATGTGCACCTCAAATGTACATATATATCCTGGAGGACTAAGGGGTTATATTAAAATCAACTTTTCTCTCCTAATCATAGGTGAGAAAAGTCTGCTCGGTAGGGGCCAATTACAAAAAAGGAGGTTCCATGTTCTCCCCTCAGGTTTGCTGCACCCCCACAGTGAGGAGGAAACTTTATGTAGTGCCAGTCAAACATGCAAGGTGTCCAAGAGTGACGATGCTAAAGTTATTCAGCAGTTTCTTATTTGCAATAATTGTCTTTTTGATTTTTCC
This sequence comes from Eleutherodactylus coqui, assembly GCF_035609145.1. Lineage (NCBI taxonomy): Eukaryota > Metazoa > Chordata > Amphibia > Anura > Eleutherodactylidae > Eleutherodactylus > Eleutherodactylus coqui. The sequence goes on from NC_089846.1 coordinate 62,083,850, forward strand.
TTGTGCATTAATGAGAAGAATTTATTTTAACAACAGAGCTGAAAATGGCATAAAAAAATTAAAATGGGCACAAAATGGGCATTAATGTGGAGACCCAAAAGTGTGATTCTAAGGGTTAAATGAGTTTGGGCTGCTGAGTTAACACTTTCAGCATACAGAGGATAATGCCCTGAATGAAATATAGTTAAGCTCAGCCCGCCCCAAAGTGGTTCTGGATATGAAAGCTGGCATTAAAGTGGGAAGACCGCCACTTTTTGCTGATCTGAATAAGTAATTGGTGATTTTGAAGGGTTGAAAGAGTTTGGGCCACTGATCTAACACTGTCAGCATACGGACCTGACGTACATTTCTGTCTAGGCACACTGAGCTGCCAGGAAAGCATTGAATACTTGAAGAGGCGTGCGTCTTTTCATGCATTCAGAACACCGTGCGCCCAGGGAAACTGTACTAAATGCGGCGCAGGAAAAACTGGGCTTAGTAAATTTCCCCCATGGCAATAGACCATGTGAGACTGATCATGGTTTAGTCCCCTAGTCGCATAATAAAAAAATCTGAAGAAAGTTTAATTAAATTTTAAAAAATGGCCTTTGTCACTTTCAAAGCCCAATACTATTTCATTGTCAAGTGGGTGGTATGCAATCAATTGCAATCAAACGTCACATCAACTATTAACACTGGGTGGTAGAGACAGTGTGTATACAACTGTAAAGATATGCAGCCATCCCATTTGTCAAAGGATATGACAGGTCCTCTGCAAATGGTCTTGCAAATATCATTCACAAGGTATAAACATTTGGGGAGGCCTCTGTTTTAGGCCATATGTAAGTTGTACCCAAGAAACTTAGCTGCAACTTTTATCGGAAAGCATATATAGGCCATCTATGTGCTGTATGAGATATAGAACAGGGTGCAAGGTCTCCTGCATCATTTTTGTGTACTACTTTTAGTTTTTTATTGTTTGAAATTTTTGCTTTAGGGTCTGTACCCCAGCTGCCAGTTTTGATTGATGGATGGCGCAGCATGGGAACACTGGAGTAGAGCCTTAGTATTACCAAGCAACGCCCAAGATTATAATTGGAGGCAAGTTCAGGAATGGTGTTTTTGTGACAGATTTGGTGTTGGCCTAAGCAAAAGCGAGTGTGTTGACCTGGTGTTTGCCCAACGGTTCCCGGTGGATGTAAAACGCCAAGCCAAATTGACAACTAGCCCAGCGATCCACATGGTAGCAGTATGCCCAGACCTGCCTAAGTCTCCCTGGATGGGGCGTCCTCCTTAAGTTCACTGACCTCACACATTGCATGTGTTATTCTCATTGGCGAAAACTGACAAGAATAGGACAAGCAAAGGTTTTTTTTTCACACAGACCATCGATCCATGTGAAAACTGGCCATGTGAATAGCCTCGTAGGCTATTATAGGGCTGTGAGCAGGCGACCTGAATATACAACCATGTAAATAGGCCCCTTGACTTTGTTATCATTAAACTGGTCATACCATGGTAAGAGAATAATAAGCAAGCGTGTGAAGTCAAAGCAATAATTAGGCTTTTCTTCACCAGGGCAAAGATTCAGTTTGCTGCCCTCCTTGTTGGCCTTCTTGGCACCCGGAACCTAGGGCACCTACCTTACCCGCCAACCCCTAACTTCTATAACAAAAGCAATGAACAAGTGGTCTGCTGTAGCTTCAGATGGTGTTGTCTTCTGCCAGACCTGCCATGTTGCAATAAGACTTCATTGTTGTGTCAAATACAGAATTCAGAAGCGATAAGTCCACTCTAATAGTATTAGCTTCAATGTCAAAGTCAACGTAAGGGGATTTGTGCCTTCAGGAGTTAAACCACGGGGGAGTGTGTGATTGATAATGGTCTCTGCAGTGTGTATCACCAATGTCACCAGCACAATGACGCCAGATAAATGACTGGCACTTTATAACCATCAATCAGCATTAAAAGCAAGAAAAAATGCAGTGGGCGGCTTTTTTCATGAGATTCTCAAGCTGTGAAGGATCTAACCCAGAATGTCATTTGCTCATCTAATTTGATGTTGGCTGTGACACATATGATGCAGATCAGCTAGTAAAAAAAGGAACAAAAACTTTGTTGCCTTCAATAAAACAAAATTGCTGATATGAAACTTCTATTCTGTGAGATGAGACGGCAACATGAGGCACAATAACTTAGAAATGTACTTTACTGGCACCATAATCCCATTCTGCATTTCCATTTTGCTTGTCAATGTCAGAGCAGAGAGATAATTCTCATATTGCGGTGTCAATCTTTAAATTAACGCTTTGATTTGACAGCGATTTAAATCGTATATTAGAGAATTACAAAATATCTTCCAACTAATATAATCGAATAATATTTTCTAAAATGCAGCCCTAGCCCAGGACTATTTTATTGATAACCCTAAAGGGGGTGTTTCATCAAAACAACCAAGGCCCGCTTTAACCATTGGGTAAACAGTGTGTCATGGCTTGTTGGGTTATCATTTTGGTGCTTGGCAGCGACATGAGCGCAAAACTGTTTTGGGTAATTGGTTGGCTGAGGGGTGGATCAACTCAATCAGCCAATCACCATTTGTCTATGCACGTCTATTCTGACCTCGCCTTTCTGAGGGTGCCGGCTATTCTCTAGTCTGGCTTTAGCATACGTGCAGGTCAGATCTATATCTGTGTGAGTCCTGTCTGTTTCTTGTCTGAGTCCTGTTTGAACCCAGTCAGATTCCTGCCTGAAGATCTTCAGTTTGAAGGTGTTTCTGCTCTCGGCAGCGGCACCTGGTTCAGCCCTGCATCTCTGTTAAGGTAAGTCTGTCTATTGTTCTACCTATATGCTGGCGTATTATGTTGTGTCATATTTTCCACTGTTCCCTGTTATTGTCTCAGGAGAGGCAAGGTTACCCCTGGTTCCTGTTATGGGGCTGCCCTCATCAGGGTATTCACTTTTCTTATAAGTAGGGTTTTCTGTACTAGTATCCCTTGATTCCCTATATTTATATTTCATTATTTGCCACTTAAAGTATAGAGAACTGCACACACAGAACCTCAAAAGCAAGTGAACTGCGAACTCGAATCATAGGCAGAGTTCGCAGGGACTAACAAACGACCGAAACTACTAACACAAGGACTAACAAACGACCCAAAACACTCAGCTAGCATACCAGCGTGCATACACAGATGGAATAGATCAGGTATGAGGTATTGGTTTGTTTTTTGGCCAAAACACTTTAGCCCATGAGCCTGTGACAATGGTCTTGGTTGTCTTGTTAGTGTAGGGACCCACAAGACAACAAACCCCAGGAAACCAGCCTGCAAGTGGGGCAATCATCCCAATAGGGACGGCCCCACACTGGAACCTAAGGACCTACCTCACTCTAGATGGTAAACGGTCCAAGCAGCACAGGACACAGTTTACACCACACCAACACATCAGGGATTGCATACCACACAGAACACCATTTACACAGAACAGGACTGTTCACCTCCCATGTCCAGTCACCTGCACAGGCACACAGAACATTTTGCTGTACACACCTAACATCCTTTAAAGCAAACACCAGCGTAGTGGGAAACCAGCATCCTCTAGACCAGTGTTTCTCAACTCCAGGCCTCAGGACCCCCCCAACAGGTCATGTTTTCAGGATATCCAATAGTACAAACACCTGTGGCAGTGTCTGAAGCACTAATGATTATATCACCTGTGCAATACTGTGGAAATTTTGAAAACATGACCTGTTGGGGCTCCATGAGGACCAGAGTTGAGAAACACTGCTCCAGACAGAGAGGCTGGTTTATATGTGCAACAGACCAGTGGGGATTGGCTGGCTTGAGAACACCACACCCAGCCAGCTCAATTATCCTATACCTGTGGAAGTGTGCTCCTGGAACCTGACAGACAAAAGACGGAGCTGGCTTTCAATGGAGTGCCATAGTGTTGGGCAGGTGAGCATAAATTTTTATTATTTCAAGGTACAGAAAAATTTAGAGGTGGAAGGAGTGGTTAAGGGCAATGGCATAAGTGACAGGGCAGAAGTGACGATACCCTCTTATAACATCTGTGAATTGGGACATCAGAAGTATTAAAGTGGTCCAGCAAGAATCTGTTATTAAAAAGAACCTGTCCCAGGAATTCGCTGATCACTTTGGTTCAGGTGTTGAATGTGTTGGATTGCAGTACCTTGGTGTCCACAAAGGAAATTATTCTGCGTCTCACCTTCATCCTTGTTTTTGTACGTATGGGACACATTATCAATAAGATCTAATGGGTTGTTTGAGAGCCATACCATAAGAAACAGATCGGAGAGGCAAATGATTGTCTCCAAAGTTAACTCCAAATGGACTTGTCTTCTCCTGGACCTGTTGGGCCAATTATTGCATCAGGAACTGGGCGCCCTTGGGTATTATCACTGAGTGGGCAACCACCTAGTTCATTGCCTAACAAGGTCCACCATAACAGGACTCACGTTTTCTCAAATGCTCTACATTATTCGTAGACTTTAATGTGAGTGAAAGCTCTGCAGATTTTTTGGATAGTTTATTATGTTTTTGTTTTCTTTAAAAAACCAACATATTCCTTACAGTTTTGCTAGTTTTGAGATATCAAAAGATAAGTGGTGCAAGATGACCAGCTTTCAAAAAACCTCACAACACCCAAAAGAGTAAAAGTATGGTCTTACAGAATTTAGTTGATGCAGATTCTGGCACAGGTAAAAACTGCATATTCTGACTCCCAATTTTTCAATAGAAACGCATAATATTGTAGTTCATATAGTGTTAAGGGGATTTCGTTATGTTCATACGAGCACAAGAGCCATTCCACATTAGCGTTTTTGCTTTCCATTTAGCTGTTCCACTGCGGGAACAGCAAAACAGAAAGAAAACGTTTAGTTTCCCTGCCCATAGAAATGTATTGAAACTGAAGACCTTCAGTTTGCATCTGTTTCTCAATTTTTTGTCTCCATTCCATTTTGTACACTGGAGCACATGGAACAAAAATGAATCGGTTTGTTGGTCAATGGGAGACTGAAAAACTAGAGAGCAATCCATTTTCATTAGTTTTTTTTTCTATAAGATTTTATTTCTGAGTATACGGAGAGGGCAGGAGACATGCAAAAATGATGGCAGGGAGAAGAAGATGAACAAGCAAAGCAGTACAAAAAATACCCGGATCCATTTAAAATGCTAGAAAACAGGAGTGAAACGGAAATGAATACCCAAGATATTTACACAGATTTTAGAACAAACTATATTGGAATCAGGTGAATATGAGGCAATTCTGCTCCAAAATGATATGGAATAGCTGCATATGCATTAACTGTAGTGAATGGGGCAATGGATTCATGACTTCATGATTTCAGCCACAGATTTCACTGTTTCTTCCGATGTGTATTATATTGTGAACATAACCAAAGGCTTTATTTACACAAGCATTTTTACGCGGCTTTGTAGCCATGTTTTCACGCCCGGCCGAAAAAACGTGATCATCTGAGGCATTAAATTCCAATAGATTTGTTCACACGGGCGAATTTGCAGTGCGTGAAAATGTTGTGCAGTAAAAAATTTAACATACGCGACCAAAATTGGGTGGTGCTTTTACACAGGCAGTTTAGCCGCGTCCAATACTGCAAAAAGCTTGCAGGTGCCTCTATTTAGGCATTTAAAGTCATTCCGAGGATTTTTGCCGAGCAAGGGATTTCCGGCAAGCGGCATATTTTTTTGCTAATACATCGCACCCAGCCATGAAAATGAACGAGAAAACGCTAATTAAGCTTGGGATTTGATCACAGAAAATCATCCATTCATGCGAATTAACGTGGCGTACGAGCGAACATAAAAATGAATACGTGAAGGAGCCCTTACGCTGATATATTTTTTTAGAGCTCGTCAGCTCATGCCACTTATCTCAAAAAAGTGAAAAGGCAAGAAAGACACATCAGATGTTTATGTAAGACCTTCATAGAGATATTTATCTATATGATATATGCTCATCATACTGGGCGCCGGCTGCCATATTTGACAGTAGAGTTTTCTATCTAGTGTAGACATACAATTTGTGGATCGGTTAGTTGACTGATTTGCTAATCGATTCCCCCATTCAGTCGCGCGGATGGGAGCTAAAAGGCTTCTATCCCTCAGTTTGTGCTCTCTATAAATTCCTTTCTCCCAGCACAAATTTCAGATTTCTGTTCCTCGTCAACATGAACCACTAACATGACAGGTTCCCTAATTACACAGTTAATTGCTTTGTTAGTTTAGCCTTGATCTCGCTGGGAAACAATTTTAGATTTCAACTATGTTTTCTTGAAAATAATTGGGTTGTCACCGCTGGTCCCAGTTACAAGAATCACTGAATAATAATGTTCTGCTTCCTCACCAGTATTGATTTGCAGGGTACAGAAAGGATTTATGGAGGCCTGGCCAAGGTGGTATTAACATGTCCCATGTTCTACTACTATGGCTTAGCTGTGGAATATAAAATAATATTGTGACCGGTCTTCATTAGTGCACATCGTTGGAATACTAGAGCTTATTTACTAATACTGTCTAAAAGTTAGACAGTGCAAACTTAAAGGGGTTGTCCCGAGAAAGCAAGTGGGGGTAAGCACTTCTGTATGGCCATATTAATGCACTTTGTAATATACATCGTGCATTAAATATGAGCCATACAGAAGTTATTCACTTACCTGCTCCGTTGCTGGCGTCCCCGTCTCCATGGTGCCGTCTAATTTCAGCGTCTAATCTCCCGATTAGACGCGCTTGCGTAGAAGGGTCTTCTCCCTTCTCTTGGGTCTCGGCACGAGCGGAGTTCTGGCTCCGCCCCCTTCTACGCGTCATCGCGTAGCTCCGCCCCGTCACGTGTGCCGATTCCAGCCAATCAGGAGGCTGGAATCGGCAATGGACCACACAGAGCCCACGGTGCACCATGGGAGAAGACCCGCGGTGCATCGTGGGTAAAGATCCCGGCGGCCATCTTGCTAAGGTAAGGAAGAAGTCGCCGCAGCGCGGGGATTCGGATAAGTACTAAACGTTTTTTTTTTTAACACATGCATTGGGTTTGTCTCGCGCCGAACGGGGGGCCTATTGAATAAAAAAAAAACCCGTTTCGGCGCGGGACAACCCCTTTAAGCTAGACCGTCTTAAAAGGTTCCGGATTTATCATAGTGACTGTACTGAATGATAAATCTGTCAAATATTAAGACTGTCTACTCTAAGTTTATGCCACCTCTTAGTTGGCTTTGTTTCCGACAAAAATTGCACAATTTTTTGGTACAGTTTTGGCACGAGGTGTTACATTTAAGCCTCACCCTATTTTCTTCCAAGGAACACCTCTTTGTAAGACACAGCAACACTGAAAGTATCTAAAAGACATAGTAAATGCAGTGCAAAGCATGCTTGACAGTTTTCTGGCCTAATCAAATTTTCAATAGTAAGTAAGCCCCACTGTGTTATCTTGCTCTGGCTCGATCCATTTCTCAAAGGGTACCTATGCACCACTTAGTGAATACAGCTGTTTTGCAAATACAACATGGGATAAACTTTGCGCTTACAAAACAGGGGAGAACAAGTAGAAAACCAAAAATTACCAAAACCCCGGATACATGTAGCAATCAATTGATGGAGACAGTAGGGGTGAGGGGTGATTTTCAGCCCAAAATACATGTATCTAAGTTAAAAGAAAGGTGCCCTAACTATTTGCAAAAGTTACTTTTTTCATTGTACTGTAGATGTATGGATATACTCATTGCTTAACTGGATGAAAGTCGTTGACATTCAGCGCGATCTGTTCTCTTTACATTGAATACATTTTCTTTTTTCTTCAACCCCTTAGATTACACTTTGGTGGCGCTTTCCTTTAAATGTTTCCTAAGATATACAGAGCTTCTACTAATCTGCATGGAATTATTCCTCACACACCTCAAGACTGCTTTAGGGATTGTAATGCCCGGGGAAAATGTGTACACATTCGGTGGCAGAGTGATAAGGTGAAAGCTTTTTGGAACACAATCAGAAACATGGAAAGTGTAGCCATGCACACATAAATAAAATTACATCCTCCACGGGCGGCGTTGGGTGCTTATCGTCACAACATTTCTGATAAGGAAAGTAAACAGGAGTGATCGCACTTATAGTGAGAAAACATATAGCGCAGTGGAGGAAGCAGAATAACGGCTCACAATAAAGTCACCTTATTAGTAAAAGAAAGAGCAAACTCAAGATAAAGATATGTGACGACTCTGGAACGCAGCGAATGAAGACAGTTTACATAAAACATCATTGTTTTCCAGATTGATAGTAAAATCCTTTTCCCTTTATTCCTTACGTGCTTCCATTACATTTTATCTTACATAGCCTTCAATGAGATGTTCTATAGAGGGCTTCCATATGTCCTAATATGCTGATGGGACAAGCCATAAACTTAGATATAAACCCAAAAGGGATTTGAGATTCACGTAAGAGCATCTGTGCAATCCATGAGTTTGGAACAAGTACCAATTCCCCAAACTATAGACTTTCCAAACTAATGTCCCATGTAACCAACCAATAGGACCAGTAGTGAAGTCTTCATTGAGAAAGACCATGTTACTGCTATGGGGTCCATTGCACGAGGAATCCTAGTAATGAACTGCTTTTCCAGCTTCCAGAACCACAGCTATAGTGTATGGTTGTGTAAGGGACTCTCTTAAAAGGGTAATAAAAGGTTGCTATGACAATGGACTGTAAAATGTGCCAAAAATTATGCCAAAGTGGTCACATGTGCCAAAATCTGAACCAAATTCCGATGCAGCAGTGTTGAGCATGCTCCCTAACTAAGAACTGATTGGCTGTTGCCTGGGATATAAAAGGAGTTTTAGCTGCATCACAAAAAGCACACAGAGACTGTGTAAACAAGCTTCAGATGCTGCTATAGAGCTGCAATAGTATACAGAAGAACTGCTGCTGGGCAGGCTGAGAAGACGAGCAGGGGCAGAATTGTGGGTAAGGAGGCCACTGACTAAGAAAGTGGCTGCCTGGAGATGTGTTGTCATAGTCTAGAGTTAAAATGAAGATAGAGCAGCTGCACTGCATCACCCACCTAGTGGATGTTAGGTCCACTGTTTAGACTTGCTCTTCTTTCCCTATTTCTGGCAGACGCGGGCATCATCCTGAATTTACTGTAACATGAGCTTCTACATACTTTCTTACATGGTTACATACCCCAGGTATTCTAGTTCAGCTGTAGGGCATGGACAATTATTACCCTATTTAGCTGAGCTGGGAATCCTTCTCCCTTTGCCTCAGTGTTGTTGTGAGTTTCTCCCTGACACCCAGCTTAGGTCCTACTTCTATATTTATCTTTTTTCTATGTCCAGTGTTAATCTGTTTGTTGTGCTCCTGCCTCTGCACTCTACCTGTCAGGTAGCCCTTTGCCTGTTCCACTGTCTCGTTTTTGTTTGCTTGTCCATAGCCCCTCTGTTTCTGCTCTTTTCCCATCTGAGGACTAGGTATCTTGTCCATAGGTCCCCTCTCTGGACTGTGTCACATTCGCCTGGTATCTTCGCCTAGGATCACCAAGGATCAGCTGTCAGGCTCGCTGGTTTGGTCCTTCGCCTACCTAGTAGGTTGATCCAGTGGTTCCACATCCATAGCCCTAACAGTAGGACATCTGGGCTAAGATATGGATCCAAGGAAACCGCAATAGCATTCCTGACCTAAGATTAGCCTGAGCTGGTAGTAGCAATGACTCCCAAGTGACAGACTGTAAGTCCTCAATTCGGGAATTAGGTATGCACCACATTAGGGATGTGACTAGGCAAGTAATAGGCCTGTTGTATAGTAAGGTGCCACATTAAAGGACTTAGATTAACACAAATTGCCATCACTTACAGTTACTGACTGAGATAGTAGTACCAGGATGCAAACCTACCTAACAATCTGGAATTCGGATGCTGTGTTACCAAGAGACTCTGCCATTGATAATAGAGCATTAATCCTTTATAAATAAACTGTACGTTATATTGTGTGATTTATATCTGTTTTTTTACAGCATTATTGGTACTGTTTTTTCGTCATTGTTATTATTTCATACTATAGTCTCATATTCATGGGTGGATTGGATTCCGCATGCAGAATCTGACCCTGCCCGCAGCAGAGGACCTTGCGTTACCTGTCCAGGTCTTCTGTGGGATCCACACTGAAATGGAGCATGCTGCGATTTGTTTTCTGGACCAAAAGGTTCGCAAAACAAATCCGCATGTTTTAATTCTCGTGCGGACACCCATTCTTCTCTATTGGCAGCTTGAATTGCGGAGTTTCCGTGTGGTTGCCCCACACGGATTCCCCAATACATGTTTGCCCGTGGACATTGGGCCAAGTCTTATTTACCCTAGGATTTAGTTAGCCATAGTTAGTGGTAGGTATAGCTACAATGAAATTCAATTGTTAATTTGTTAACATAACACTACTTAATTGCATTACTCTTCTAGAATAAATATTGAACATTTTGCTGCTTCATGTCCTGGATCTGCATCGCAGCACCTGCAACCAACTTTAAAGAAAGCTCACTGCATAGATGTACTCAGCCAATGGTGCTGTTTCCCAGGATTGAAGACATGTTTGCCCTCTTCTCCTTTTGCAGCCATGTTCAGCCTCTATAGCAAGACAAATAAGTTCAGACCACAGATTAGACCCCAAAACACACTTAGACCTCAGACCTGACTTCAGATCACAGCCTTTATAGCAACACAAATAAATTCAGACCCCAGATCAAACATCTGAAAAATACAACTTGTCCCGCAAAAAACAAGCCCTCATACAGCGGCGTCGATGGATAAATAAAGGAGCTACGATTTTTTACAAGGGAGGAGGAAAAAACAAAAATGGAAAAAAGCAAAAAAGCTCCGTTACTAAGGGGTTAAAGCCCTTCCCCGAAAATCAATGCAGGGCTTGCCGGCAGCCTATTGCTTTCAATGGGGATGCAGAAGCGCCGGTCCCATTGAAAGCAATGGGAGAACATCGCAATCCTCTGCCACAGCTGTGACAGCCATGTCAGGGGATTATTTACTTCCCGCAGGGAGTCCCATTGTCACTGAACACTGTGACAGTGTTGTCACAGTGTTCAGTGACAAGGGGATTTCACACTGGGGAATCCTTACACGCACCATGGACCTATGGTGCACGCATGTCCTATGTTTTGCAGGTACGTTCGTTTGTTTGTCGGTAAAACACGGACATGTGAACACACCATAGGGAACCAATGGTATCAATAGACGCGTATGTACGCACACGCTCGTCTGAAAGCACCCTAAATTGCCTAAACAAAAACAGACTCCAGACACTTACATACCGTTACTCTCTCTGGCTCTCTCCTGCTCTATGGAGCTTACAGCTCTGTTGTGTTTCTTGAGGACTTGCACACATATGTCTTGTTATCATATTTGTGCGGGTCCTACTACAGTACTAGATCCTGCACACAATTGTGCCTTTAGGAATGACTGCAAACCACAGTTTTGTTGTGTTTTTTGCAACGACTGATAGCAAAAACTACAATATTACTATGTGCATTAAATCTTTGAACGTCTATTGGTTCCACATGAGCCTTGAGTTTCAGTATGGCTGCCCAAATGGAGCATATTATAATCCATCACTGTACATTTTAAATTAGAGTATGGCGTAGCACAAACCGAATCCCAAAAGTGGTGGAGGCTGGCTGCAAGGCAAGAGAGCAATGCAAGCTGCAGGTGCAGTGATCACCCCATGACGGGGAACAGAGGTACACAGATATAGGCATGGACTGCTGGTGAACTGAAAAGTCCAAATGACCAGAGCCAAAGATGGCATGTGCAGCACATGGGAGAGCAGAGAGACTCCCATCTGCCATTTCCAGACTTAGAGACAGAATAGGCAATTATGAAGGTCGGTCAGTGGCCGCTGCGCAGAAGAAGCAAAGTAAGTCGGGTACAGAGAGAGTCGTGACAGCCAGTGGTTAGTGTGTGCATGCCAACATGGACACTGGGGAGAGAAGGAAATAGAGAGAGACAATTTGCTGTCAAGTATACTGAAACTGAAGTCAGATGCTGAGAGCCAGTAGCTGGTGAATAGGTGCTTCCATACATAGCAGTGAGTCAGAGTTCCATTCGGCACATGGAAGAGAGCTGACAGAAGAGAGAGAAAGGCAGTGTAATAGGAGAGGGTGTGCTGAGAGAGAACGGCTAAGAACTGAGAGACCATCCAGTTGCAAATGCTCTGGTCATAGAGTCAATAAAAGACATATCCTTTCAGGCGATAAGGTGTAGGAACTGCTTCAGAGTGATAAACATATGGTACTCAGAGTACTGGTAGTTAGAGGCGATTGATAGATAGAGGTTAACAGATTAATTGCTTAAGTAGGATTTATTGCTTAAGATGTCAGTTGCATTGTAGTTGAAAATAAGTAGCAAATGTAAATGTTAAATATTGTGCCCTTATATGGAGAGAAAAGTCAGACTCTATTGTTAAATATTATGCAATGACAAAGTACTGAACCCTCCTGTGCGCTGATAGTCAGTATTGTATATTTCAAAGTTTATTTAGCTGCAGCAAATTGCCTCCGCCTCCATCTGTCACCATTGTGCCATCAGACAACATTCACTCGCATCTTACATTTCCATTTTCGAAGCAGGTCAACATATGCAACCTTATGTGCCTTAAACACGCGATAGCGTGCAGTTAATTAAATGCACAATAGCCTAATTGGCCATCACACACGTTCCCTTTGTAGCTACATTACCTTGAATAAATGAATAACAGTCTGTGAATATTCGCAATAGGTCTAAAATAATTAATACCGCCCACTAATATAGGACTTTTTACATCTAAGATGTGTTGCTATGTGATTTTTTTTCCTCCCCCACCCCCTAGAAACAAGTAAAAGTCAGAAAGTACAAATGATCTGAACAGTAACCCCGTGTCCGTATGTCACTCCTCATTGTAGTGATAAAATAATATTTTCCCTTACTGTATTAGAAAGTGAGATGGCGATTTAATGACGGCTAAATTAGTCCATTCTGTATAGAAATCCTTGGAGGTTTGAGCGTCGAGTCTCTCATAACACCTTCACATCAGAGCCATGCAGACTCCCTCTCCTCTTCATTTTATGTTAATAAATCTCTCTTCATATTACAGTCGGAGAGAAAACCGTATCTTCCGAGTAGGGAGAAATGACAGCTTGTAATTTTTTTCATGAGATGAATTGTGTATGGACAATTACAGGCAATTTAAAAAAAAAACCTTAGTCTCCCTGGATACAATGGGCTGAAATGCTTTAATATTTAGATTTTTATAGCACACAAGAAAGATCCCCCACTTATTAACATGCGCAGAAACATTAACACTTACTAAGCAATGGAGATCCATATTTAATGAGACGAAAATGCAGGTTCACAATGAAAGTAGCGGTAAGGGAGTCTTTGCACTAAAATAAGAACTGTTCTATGTTAAGAAATCGTCTTTAGGAGTGTGAAGGAAAAAAGTATTGTCACAGAGTCTGGGCTCACTCACATGGGCATACTTTAACCCTTTCCAATCCACTGTCTGATGTCTTAAGACATTATGATTTAAGGCCATACAGCTCTGATGTTGGAAGACATCTGTCAGGGTTCTCTTACTGTATATTGCCAGCCTCTCTGCTGTCGTAGCCTATCCAACGTGTCACCTCATGCAGTACTGGCTTTAGCCAGCAGATAGCGCCGTTGTATAACGGCAGAAAAAGATTAAGCCCCCTAGAAAAACCAGGATACAAATTGGATTGGAAACGGTTAATGACGGCTGTATGCGCAAATACGCTTGCTGAGCACAACGTATTTGCGCAGTAAGTGAGGTTGATGAGGTGCCTGCCCATAGTACTGTATTTTTTGCACATGCAAGGCCAATTCATGCGTATGTGTGACACACCCCTTTCATGGTTTAAAAGGCTATTTGGCCTAATGAAGTCCAGATGTGTTCTTTTTTTCATTGATTTGTGCAGCATATTGTGCATTTGCATGTATATTGAATTTTCACTGCACATTATATATTTTATGCACGCAAAACATGCGCAAATAGGGTCATCTGAAGAAGCCCTTATGCTAATGTTTTATACGCGTCTATACATAGTGCCTAATCCCCATGAATTTGAATTGGGCATTCAGAACTGTATTTTTCACATGCACAGTGATCACTGCATTTTTATCTATCCAAAAGTTGAAAGGGAATATGCGTATTTTGGTCATGAAAATATACTTCGAATACACAATGCCCGTGTGAGTGATCCCTCACCCAGGCTTCTTAAGAATACATTGTCCCTGCCAGGTCTGGGTCCAGGTTTACATTAGGCCTTGGTCAACATAGTTACAGTGGGCCCTATTAGTAAATTTACATTGTTGCTGTGTCGCCGAGTCATTTATGGGCTCAATGTGCTGCTGAGTCATTTATAGGCCCCTTTGTGCCCCTTGAGTCATATAATAAGGCTTCACTGTGTCCTTGAATCATTAATAATGCCCCATTTTGTCATTAATAAGTCTCTACTGTGCTCCCTAAGTCATTTATGTGTCCTACTGTGGCTCTGAGAAATAATCACAGGGGTAATCCCTATCCACAAATTTAAGAAATCTTCATGGCAGTCTGGGCCAAATGGAGAAGAAAAGAGAAAGTGAACAACACCAGTTAGAGAAGAGCTCACTGGTAATCACTGGAGGTAACTAAACTGTAATCATTGTCATTGTGTAGATGTAGAGCTGGTATATAGTGACTGCATAATATAGAGGTTACCAAAACTGACCAGCAATATCTAAACCCACCATGTTGTAAGTGTTCTCTTATAGATATGCTGTCATATGTAATTATGTGTATATGTATTTTTGGGGTGGACCACGGCTGGTAGCCATACAAAGTAGGAGTGCAGTGGTGACAGGGGTGTTGTTGCAGCAGAGAGGCCCAAGCTGAGTTTCTGCACTTGGGCCTATGAGTCTTGATCATAAGATCATAAGACCTGCCACTTTGTGATCTTCTGTCACATGTCTATGTAGTGGCCCGAAGTCTATATTTCTGGCCCCTGCATAAATGTCATACATGTCATTTCTTTAATGTACATGCACTGTGCAAACTGTCTAGTCTATGGTTATGTGTATTGCACAGCTGCAGCATATGAGAGGTTAATGTCTGAAAGTGGCTTGGATAAGTCTGGAAATGTATCAATATCTGTATAGATACATGATGTCTGTACCCTATAAATGTGAGTGATTGGGGTGTGTCGAGTCGAGTCCAGGATCTTCAGTGGTAGTGAGAGGAGTGAGAGTGCCGGCCACATGGGGGTACCTTTAACCCTCATGTGATGAAGAGAATAGAGGCTGGGGAAAGGTATACTGATGTCCCTATGAGTGAGAGCTGAGTGGAGAGAAGAGTCTGCCGTGCAATGATCCAAGTTCTGAATCAAGTGAGTGTCTATGGAGTGATCCTCCTCCCATCCTCCTCCATAGTGTTTCCCTTCCAGGAGCAGTACCTTACAGATAACATGGACTGTAGGACCGGTGTCATCCTGTGTCTCCTCCCTGACCTCAAGTCTTCTGTCCTGCCTGCACTGGTGAGTAATAATCTGTATACTGTCGAGTTACAAGTAAAGCTTTTCCAGCCCCTGTCCGTTCCAAGAGACTAAGGTACTAAAGTTAATTGTATGTGTGGACTTCCTTAATTTCTCTGCCAAGGATCATACCGGTGTGTAAGAAACGATGGTGTCACGCCTGACAAGTCTACAGTTCACCACATGTATACAGGTAATCGCTGTTCGAGTGTTGCCTGGAAGAGGCCTAGCGGTATTTGGGCCAAGGTTGCATGTGTCCCTCCGGGAAAGAGTCTGGTAAGAGCCACCATGACAAGTGCCAACTCTACCTCGCCAGCTCCTCAGCGTGGGCCTTGTGTCTGGGTGTCTGCTGGGGCACCACATCTGTTCATGAGTTAACCAGTCTTGGTACATTCTTGTTACAGTGGTGCAAGAATGGCCAACAAGTGTGCTGGTTTCAGAAATACTGGCACCACACCTCCAGGCACCAACAATCAGCCCGCGGTCAAAGTGAATGAAGTCACCACGGTTATTCATGACTGCCAAATTATGCCTTCTGCTGTGCAGAGGAGAGAGCAGCACATTATCTGAGAGATCAAGTGCTACTGCGTTACTGATCATAAGATGTCACACGCCAGCTGCTCCTATTGCATGATGTGACCATACAATGTAAATGCTGGACATATAGGGTGTAAGTATCACCTAATAGACAATGCCTGTTGGCTTCAGTATAGAAATACCTGCACACAGCTGCTTATGCTGTTGGTGGTAATCCCTCATGGCAGGGCTGCTCTATCTGTCATACATTGGGTGTCTGTTAGATAACAACCCTTTAACGTAACAGGACGCAAACTTATGTTCTGTGGATAGCACTGGATCAGAAGTCAGCTCCCCGCCAACCCACAGTTGGAGCCGGTTCTGACTAACCGCCAGCCTCCCACTGGAACAACGGGGCTTAATGCAACAGCAGAGATCCCAGATGTAACTGCAGAAAGCCGATACGTTGCAATTGCAACCAGACTTCATACACTAGCATCTGGGCCTGCAATAGCCTGTGATCGCTTATGTAAGCGATAATATATTGCAGTACAAAAATACTGCAATGCATTATCATAGCGTTCAGAGCTTTTATGGTTCCAGTCCCCTACAATGACATAAAAATGTAAAAAAAAAGTTAAAAAACACCCCTTTTTGCACATTTTCCCATTTGTATAAATCCCCACTCACCCCACATATTTGGTATCATTGTATCCATATTGACCTGTTCAATAAATTGAACACGCTATTTATCCAACATGGCAAACATCCTAAAAAATGCTCTAAAAAAAGGCACAATGCGTATTTTGTTCATTTTGCATCTCAGAAAAGACAATAAAAGTTACGCAAAAAGCAAGACTTCCCAGAGCTCCATCCATAGAAAAATAAAAAAAGTTATGGGACTTTAAATGCAAATGTGGGAAAACCTAAAAAGAAAAAAAAATGTTGGTATTGTCGGAATCAGCATCCTGCAGAAAAAATGTATTGTGTCATTTAGGGCTTATTCAGACATGCGTATATCGGTCGGGTTTTCACGCCCAGCTGATATACGCTGCCTTCTCTGCAAGGGGAGGAGGCGGGATGGGGCGGTAGCTAGTGCCCTGAGCTCCCGCTCCCTCTCTGCCCACTCTCCGCCCCTCGCCACTGTTTACAATGGGAACTTAGCTCTACCCCCATCATGCCCCTCCAATTGCACACAATGGTGAGGGGCAGAGAGAAGGGAAAGAGAGGGCAGGAGCTCAGTGCACTAGCTCACGGCCCAGCCTGCCTCCTCCTCTTGCAGAGAGGGTGGCGTATATCGGCCAGGCGTAAAAACCTGACCGATATACGCACGTCTGAATAAGCCCTTATGATATAAAAAAAATAAATAATAGCAGAATGAGTGTTTTTTCTTCCTGCCTTGCAAAAAATATTGGTGAGTTAAACTTTATTTTATTTTTTAACAGTTAGGGATGATTTTCAGGGTAGGACTTACATTTCAAGCGTCCCCCAAAAATAATAGCTGCGGGGGTTGCGTTTATCCCATTGCTTTCAATGGGTCAGCAGCAGCACCGGCCCCATTGAAAGTAATGGGATAGCATCGCCGTCCTCTGTGACAGGGAATTCTTTCGTCCCCGCTGCAGACCCCTCATCACTAAACACTGTGACAGTGCTGTCATAGTGTTCAGTGATGAGGAGACTCCAAGCGGGAATTGACAGAACCCTCCGGGAGTCCCCTCATCCCCTGTCACCTCTGTAACAGCATAGTATGTTTTTACGTACCGCGCTGACTTTACTGGCGCACATTATAGGCACGCATGTCCTGTCTTTTGCAGGTGTGAATATTTTACGCCTCTAAAAAAATGGACATGAGAGCACTTCATAGGAAACCAATGGTTTCATTACACGCAATTTTTATTTGTGCACGTAGGTGCGCAAAAAGAAAAATCGCATGTTTGACTGCGGCCTTAATGTGTAGAATTACACGGTATATTGAGATACTAAAAAAGCGATTCAGTAAACCATGATGCACTCAAAGAGATAGAATGAGTCTACAACACCTTGCTGACTGTTTCTAAGTGATCCAATTGAAGATTATTCATTCTACACTGAATCTTATGTAATGAAGTTATATTAGGACGCTATGAAGATGTATTAAAGACTTGCTACAGTAGGCTCTGTATTTGTTAACAATAGACACAATGTTAGGCAAAGGTACAGGGGTGCATTAAAGTTTGGCACCACATTAAAAAGTGATCAAATAGCAACAGCTTTGAGAATAGTCTATTACCCATTGCATTTATTTATTATTGAGGTGGTATTTAAGCCTGTGTACAAGACCCTGTTACCGGCTTTATTTGGGGAGCTTGTGTCACCTTTGTCGGTCCTATATCTTCAGTCTGGGAGCATATAATCCTTTTTTATTGATTTTAATTATCAGCCTTGCTGAGTTACAGCTGCATTAGTCCCGCGTGCAAAGACCTCCTTGAATTGTTAACAAGTCTAGATGCTACCGAGTGATTTACAATGAATATATCACAAGCCACCAATCTCTTTACCTGCAATAATTGCTGCCATGATGGTCCAGGAGGGCCCGGAGACCTAGATGTGTAGCAACAATTCTTTTATAGCAATAGAGGGGAGTCAATGATGCAGAATATCTTTCTTTATGTCTTATAACATTGAATTGGATTGCCATATCTTGCTCAAGATGGGTGGGTTGAAGAAGAGGGTCTGAAGCTGCAATAGTTTCTACTTTTCCATTGTTAACAATCCCTACTTGTTAAAAAAAAATCCATTGACAATAAACAAATCACAAACTTTTTCCCCTAGCGATCAGTTGCAATCTCTGGGGAAACCTGGCAGTAAGCATTCAATTTCACTTCAGTGCCCCCATAGGGAAAGATAAGCATTACACATTGCCCATTCAAATTAATGGATTGTCTGTGTAATGCAGGACAGGGCCTCCAGAGTGACAGACACTCTTTATTAACCCTCTCCACTGTGGCCAAGAGATGAGCATCCAGGGCAGAGGACCCCTTCCTCAGCTAACTCCGAATTCTCAAATAGGGCACGTGAAAATGTTTTTGTTCTCAATCAGATAACCATATTAACCCTATCTGAATCCATTAAAGGGGGCTTCAGACCAAAAAAAGAAGAGGCTGTCCCACCAAAAGACGTTATGAAGCTCATCGTGGGGGTCTGACTGCTAAGATCCCCACCTATCATGAGAATTGAGGTCTCAAATGTCCCTGATTGAATGGAGCCTTGGTTAAGCATATACACTGCTATTCTATTCATTTTAATGTGAGTTCCAGGGAGAGGTGAGTGCTTCAATTCAGCTATCTTTAGCAGTCCCATTGAAATCAATGGTGCATGCTATAGGCTCACCTGCTACTGTTGCTGCTGTTACAGTTGGTCGTAATTCACACCTCTTGTTCATGCAGAAAACACGCCTCCTTCCCAGCTCTTAGCTTCTAGCCTCTGCTCATATGGTGTGTGCATGTGTCCGCCCCATGCTTAAAGGGCCAGCATGCATCCTTAAATTTAATCTTTCCCCAACCTATCCCTACACAGTCCCTCCTAAGCAGAGGTGTAACTTGAATCTCCTGGGCCCCAACGCAAAACCTGTAACAGGGCCCCCAACTATAATGCTTTATTCATAGTATTGGGCTCCCTAGATGGAGAAGAGAGGTCTTATGGGCCCCCTAAGGCTCGTGGCCCCGGGTGCAACCGCATCCCTTGCATCCTCTATAGTTACGCCGGTTCTCCTAAGTAAGAAGCCTAAGCATTTTGGTTCCACCTGGTGTTACAGCCTCATCAGTGGTTTGTGCTCTCCTGGTTACTGACTCCTGCTTGTCCCTGACTATTCTGACTTCTCCATCCCTGACCTTGGCTAGATTTATCGGACTACTCTCTCTGCTGTTGCCTACCCCGACCTCTTGCCTGACTCCTGCACTTAAGTAAAGGACATTAGTTTTGACATTAAAAAAGTTCAAGTCCAGCAAATAACATGAAATAGTTCAAAAGTAAGTTAAAAACATAAAAATATGATATAATATTTTAACCTGAAAGGCAGCAGTAGTCTTAATTTACGATTTCAACCAAAGGTTTTTTTTCAAGGTACACATCAAGGACAGCTGCTCTGCAGCACAGAAAGCAAATTATGGTTTGAAATTGGATGCAAACCCTCTGATTCTATATAACCAGTGCTGGAACAGACTGCATTACAACACCCTCTAGGGCAGGATTTGGACAGTTTTGCTCTTCAGGACAGAGTACATTGCTATTCTAATGGTAAGAAAAAGGCAATTAACCAAATAAGACAGACAGACAATTATAAGCCTTAGAAGTGTAGGTCTGTCCTACTGAGACATTGCGAAGATAGCGGTCAGTACAGTTTTCTTTACTATCAAAAGATACTTACAGAAAGGTTGGACAGCGCCTTGATCAAGTTTGATGCATAACATTTATATTTATATAAATAAAAGGACGGAACTTACCCCGTGCTCAGCGGGGTTCCTATAAGGAATACAACCCTCTGGCACCTCGAAGTCCGGGTGTGCTTGGTATTGTTGCAGTGGTCCTTGTGTCCCCTCAGTATCCAAGACGTAAAAAAGGCGGTTACAGGCCGAAACGTCGCTGCGTGTATCCTATTTTATGGATTGAAAGTAAAAAAGAAGTTTTTTATGACATCTCCAGTCTGCTGCGGATCCTCTTTTGCAAATTTTATGACAGTGTTTGGAAGGCTTGTCCTCCTTTCCAGATCGGCTTGTGCAGGTGGTTCCTCCCCCTCCATGGGTATTTAACAAAGTGCTGCAGGGTATTGTATTGTTTTTGAACCAACTGTCAAACATAGAGGAGGAAGCACGCTTGATTCAGAGTTTTCAACTACACTGGGTGACTAGCACACTGGACATAAAGGGCTACCACAGCATTTTGATACACCATGCAATACCCTCTGGTGTACACCTAGTTGGTCAGGGGTTCATATTACAGCAAGACAATGATCCAGGTTATTCTAGGTTATGTCAGAACTACTTAGGAAGCTAAGAAGCCATCAGGTTTTAAAGAATGTATTGGCCTGTACAGTCTCCAGACGTAAACCCCATTTAGCTTATTTGGGATAAACATTTGTGGGAACCTCTGCAACAATGTTGGGAAGAAATCTCTGAACAATATCTGAATGTAATTATAGATAGAATGGCTCGGTCGTGTAAAGCTGTTATGTCAGCTAGAGGGGGCTTCTTTGAAGAGTCAAAAATGTAGATTTAATTTCATGAGAGTTAATCCTTTTTTTATTTATCTGAGTTTGTCTATTTGTTCTATGCTTTCATTTCAAAGTGCCGTTGGAACAATAAACTGTAAATATCAATAAAAAGTGGGAAAATGTAAGTGTTCTACAACTTTTGCCCAGTAGCACATATGTTACCTGACCTCACCTCAGCTAAGTCGCCTTGTTACATCTCTGTTCACACCCTCATGTACTGCGCCTTGGCACATAATTGAGACTACTTCTGTGAGTAGCAGCTTGGGGATTCCACAGCGAAGACCAGATCCCAGGTGATGGGGTAAATGGGTGAATACTGGGTGATTAGTGGTAGTGTCCGTGGTTGGAACCCCATCAATCAGCTTCCTATCCCTTATCCTGTAGATAGAGGATGACTTTTAAAGGGGTTGCAAGGGATTACAAAAAAGGGTCTGATCATTTCTAGAAATTGTGCTAATCATAGGCATAGCTTCTGTTTGAATGGGACCGAGTTGTAATACCAGTCTGGTTACTAGATATACATGACCTTAAAGCTGCACTCCTTCAATGGGGTCGCCAGGCACCAAATACCCAGCAACATACATCAACAATCCTCATTTGTAGACATTTTCTTTAAAGCAGACACCTGAACCTAAGAAGACTAAGCCAGAAAATGACTGCTGAACATTGATGAGAGAGTGTTGCAATCATGCCCTGTATGGATGTCACTGTGCTGGGAGAGGGAGGAGTGTGGAGGAGCTTAGCTGTCACCATCATATATTGTCAATGGGATGATCCTGGGTTAATTGCCCCCAGTGTGCAAAGCAGATGCTGAAAAGTAATCCTTGCAAAACAGAAAGTGTCAACCTATTGTGAAGGCTGTGCACAAATGCTTCAAGACAGCAAAAACTGTCTCCTGTATGTCTAGCCAATCTCTTGGTGCAGCTTGCTTGGAATAATTACATGGCTTGTCACTTTGATGAATAAGTTGCTATACATGTAACTATATCATTATGTCACTTCAGAACGAAAAATGGAAAATGTTGATTGGCTACCAAAAACATTACATCATTAGTCCATAAATTGGGTGCACATTATGGCTGCCAGTTTTATTGTATACTCCATTATGTAAAGTTGCTGATTGACAAATACGACTCCATACCATAAGTATTAGAAAGACAGTTTGCAGGGCCTAAAAATATAAAAAGTAGCCACTGCTCTGAAGGAGAAATGTCGCTGTAGTCTCCATTATGTTTGCAATTTGCTTTACTAAACAGGTCATTGTGCATTATGTAGGAGGTGAAGAATAGGATTCCAATTTAAGCCCATAAGGAGTTTGTGTTCTCCCAAAATTAGATCATTTTCCCAGTTAATGTTCTTCAAGGCCCATTACTTCTATCCAAATACATATATACTAAAGCCAAAAGTGGGCAAAAATATTTTTTTAATACCGATATCTACTCATGCAGTAAATGCTTACATAATAATAAAGCAGTTAAAGAACGTAGAACGCAGAGGAGATTTCTTAAAACTTTATTTTGACATTTAAAATGTGCTAAAAAAAGATTTTATCGAATTATATTCCCAGAACGAAATACAAAACATTCATTTATATAGAATAAAGAATACAATTTAAACTCATTACTCTCATCCATAAAACTCTCCACGGTACTGCATTGCACTACATTTATTCTCACATCTCTATTATCCTACCTGTTCTCTCCACTCTGCTAATGATCTAAGTACCTCCATAATCCAACTCTAAAAATACAACTCTAATCTACCATGTTTCCCCCAAAATAACATAGTGTCTTATATTATTCTTTGCCCCAAAAGAGGCACTAGGTCTTATTTTCAGGAGATGTCTTATTTTACTTGCGTAGCAGGCTTGATCCGCGTTCGCATCCTCCGGCTGCTCTCTGGAACTCCAGTGTGTCCTGCAGTCCTTGGCCACCCACAGAAAATCACTTCCTAGTTACGGGATTCATAAATCCCGCCTCCAGGAAGTGATGGCTCTGATTGGTTCTTGAGCGCTGCTCAGCCAATCAATGCAGCGCTTGATGAATAAATTCAATGCTTGTGATTGGTTCCTCCAGCGTTGCATTGATTGGTTTTTCAACTGTTGCTCAACAAATCACAGCCATCGTGTTGTGGAGGCTGAGCTGCGGCATTGATGGGCAATTCAAAAACCTTCCTGCCTCCACAGTGCGACGGTTATGATTCGAACGGTGCCTTTTTTTTAAATGTAATGCAGCTAGGGCTTATTTTTGGGGTAGGGATTAGAGTTGAGTGAGCATACTCGCTAAGGGCAATTGCTCGAGCGAGCATTGCCCTTAGCGAGTACCTGCCCGCTGGAGAGAAAAGGTTCGGTTGCCAGCACGGGTGACAGGTGAGTTGCGGCAGTAGGCAGGGGGAGCGGGGGGAGAGAGGGAGAGAGAGATCTCCCCTCCATTCCTCCCCGCTCTCCCCCGCCGCTCCCTGCCCACCTGCCTTTTCTCTCGAGCAGGCAGGTACTCGCTAAGGGCAATGCTCGCTCGAGCAATTGCCCTTAGCGAGTATGCTCGCTCATCACTAGTAGGGATATTTCAAGCCTCCCAAAAAATCAGGGCAGGGCTTATTTTTGAGGAAACTGGGTAACACTTCTCCATCTACTACTCTTCTACATTCTCTCTCAGAACCTGATCCCTTCATTCCACTGTATCCTCCACATGCTATACACCCTAATATATCTCATATATGTACATCTACAGATACCGACTGGTGACCAGCTCATACAGCTTTATGTATACTACTCCATTTGTAGAAAAAATGGCTGAACCCCTGTACACGCACTGTTACCTCTTATGTCATCCCTATTTCCTCATATAAAGGTCTCGTGATTAGGTCCCTATTGTTCAAATTGTTTATTAGTTTAATATTGCATGTCAAGTGTGATTTTGTCTGTATATGTGTAAAGTAGTTGAGGGGTGCAGGTTGGCCAAACCAGTTTAGGGCTAGGCCGGATTCTAAAGTACACCCATGTGGTGGCAGTGGGTTGTAGACGTCACGTGAAATTTTTGTACTTCTCCATTTGTGATGCAGTAATAGCTTTAATAACTTCACTTAACAGGAACTGCTGCCCAATGTTGGGCCAAGATAGAACGATATACTGTCTTTTCTCCCATTTCTGGGCAGAGTTTAACAACAAAGTCCCAAGACCCATTTAGTGGGTGTTTCAATAGCAAAGTCCTGACCCATGTATCGGGTTATCCAAGTACTGTCATCCAGTATGGTGATAATTGACCAACAGAAGGGAGAGACAGCAAGGAATCAGTGGGCCCGGAATACTTGGTGCAGAAATAATTCTTTTCCCTGGCAAACCATTTTCCAGCTGACACGGCTTCACATAAAAAACCTCTTCTTCTCCTCAGATTCACCTATCCCTACCCACCTCCTGGGTTCCGGTTTGTGATTTTCGGTAGGTTCCCATATATACTCACTCCTGTCCCCTCTTAAAAGAGCTTTATGCAAATACACATCAGAATAAACATCCAATGTATCCCTCTACATATGCTCCCTCTGATCTGTAAAGTGGTGCCCAATATGTTGGAACAACAGAAATAAAGATTATTATTTATGGAAGTCTGAAAAATTAGAGAAAACTCATATCTGCTCCAAAATGCATAGTTGATTTATAAAGCACAGCCCAAAATGAAAACTTAACTGGTCTTCTGAATCCTTATCCACATGAGACCTAATATGACCAACAGGAAGTAGATATCAGATAGCTACTTCCTGTGAAGGCTAAAGGGGTTGTTTAAGGTCAAAAAAACATGGCCTCTCTCTTTAAAAAACAGTGCCACAGCTGCCCACAGATTGTGTGTTGTAGTGCAGATCAGCCCCATTCACTTCAGTAGAGCTGAGGTGCAATACCAGAGACAACGCATGAACAATTGGGGTGCTGTTTCTGGAAGAGAGACCATTAAATGAAGGCTGGGAATTTCTGAAGCACAAATAGATGAGCGTACTTTTATGTATCGTACATGTCCCAGCTGGTCCACTTTTTTTTTCTTCTAGAAACAGCGCCACTCTTGTCCATGGGCTGTGTTTAGTATTGCACATCAGCAACATTTACTTATGTAAAACTGAGCTGCAATACCATAAACAGCCCATGGACAAGAGTGGCGCTATTTCTGAGAAACAAAGCTATTCCTCCTTATCTGTCCAATTTCCTATGAAATAAAAAAAGAGCTGCATGTGATGTTAGATTCTGACAGACCCCACTCATGTATTGGTTGGCTTGAGGGAACAATGAATTCTATGGTCGATCAGAACATCTTACAGGAGAATGCGAGAACAGACATGCATGATCTCAAGATCAAGAGATGGGTAATGCAACATAACAATGACCCAAAATGCACAGGTAAATCAACTAAATGGTTGAAAAGAAAGATTTGTATTTTGGAATGGCCAAATCAGAGACCTGAGCTTAACAGCATTAAAGGGGTTGTCCCGCGCCGAAACGGGGTTTTTTTTTTTTCAACCCCCCCCTTCCCCCGTTCGGCGCGAGACAACACCGATGCAGGGGTTAAAAAAGAACACCGGAGAGCGCTTACCTGAATCCCCGCGCTCCGGTGACTTCTTACTTACCTGATGAAGATGGCCGCGGGGATCTTCTCACTCGGTGGACCGCAGGGCTTCTGTGCGGTCCATTGCCGATTCCAGCCTCCTGATTGGCTGGAATCGGCACGTGACGGGGTGGAGCTACACGGAGCCGGCATCCTGCACGAGAGGCTCCATTGATAAAAGAAGAAGACCCGGACTGCGCAAGTGCGGCTAATTTGGCCATTAGACGCCGAAAATTAGTCGGCTCCATGGGAACGAGGACGCTAGCAACGGAGCAGGTAAGTGAAAAACTTCTTATAACTTCTGTATGGATCATAATTAATGCACAATGTACATTACAAAGTGCATTAATATGGTCATACAGAAGTGTATAGACCCACTTGCTGCCGCGGGACAACCCCTTTAAGATGCTGTTGCATGACATGAAGAAGACTGTGCATGTAAGACATCCCAGAAATATTGATGAACTGAAACAGATTTGCAACAATGAATTGTCCAAAATGTTGAGCAAATCTTATTTGCAGCTTCAAGAAAGATTTGGCAGAGGTGATTACTGCCGGATCCACAGATTATTAAATTCATGGGTTCACTTACTTTTGCTCCCTGGATTGTGGATGATTACTCAATGTGCTCAATTAAAGACATAAATGATACATGTGTCTATGCGTTATTAGTTTAGATTGTGTTTAGCTATAATTATGACTTAGATCACAATTGGACCACATGCATTATCAATCATTGCAGAAATCTAGGTAATTCCAAAAGGTTCACTTATTTTTTTTTTGCAACTGCAGTCTTAGTTGCCTAGAAAAAAACAATCAATGTAAAAAAAAACAAAAATTAATGGTACTCCATAAAAGCCTTAATGGTACTCAAGAAAAGCCCAGGCAAGTGTAGACACTCAACAATAACTATAACTTCCCAAAGTGTAAACTGGGCAAGCATTCTTAGTGTGAAAAGGGTTAAAGTAGTTTTGAGACTGCACCAAGACATTTAATGGATCTGAGTCAACCCTGCGTTACACAGATAGTTTATTTTTTTAAGAAGTAGAGATCGCTCTTCTTGATTTTTTTCTCCCTTATCCTTTGGATATGAAAATGTAATTAATTCTAAATAACCAAATCACAGATATGATATTTCCTGCAATGCGCCAAAGGCTACTGTTAAGATTCACCAGGGAAAGTGGATACGGGATTACAGAAGGAGTGAGGGCAAAGGAAAAGGAAAATGTAGACTTTATGTACTACCACAGCAACAAGGTAGCAGTTAATACCTAATTTCTCTGGTGGTTTAAGGTGAAGAAGGGGTTAATATTGATGTGCATTATAGATTTAGGATATGAGTTCACAGCTAATATCCTGGGGAAGTCATTTCAACCTGAACAGAAAAACAAAGTGCTGTGTTGTGGCAGTAGGTTCTCTTGAGAGAAGATTGGTACAGAGAACTAGTGTCTACAGAGTGAGGTGGAATAATCAGGCCATAGACCATCATCTGTAGTATTACAGAAGTACTCGAGTAGTGTTGCAGAGATGGAGCTGGCCACTTACTGTAGCATTGACACAGACGTGGAAGCAGCCATGATTTGAAGCATTAACTTATAGGAAGGGCTTGCCTTATATTGGAGGTTTCAGCAATGATAAAGGTCAGCATTAGTCTAAAAGAACAATGACACCTGGTGTAAGTTGTCACTCTGATCACGGGAAATGCAGAGACTGATATTGAGATTTCTGTTGTTTGCTGAACCAGCCTTTTTTAGAGACAATTACCATATATTGAAGGTACATATAGTGAGCGTGGGCAGGAGGCTTGTGTCATGGTGGCTAATGTCTATAACTCATTATAGTGAAAGATGGGGGACTTGGTGGTATGTGCTGGTCTCTGATACTGGGGATGGTGTTGTGGTGTAGCGAGGTATAAGTCCCCTCAGTGAAAAGGAGCTCCATGAATCAAGAAGGTAGTTAACAGCAAAACTCATGTTTATTACTTTAGGTGGTAGACAGGATGATATTTGATATAGTCCGATTCCATATATCCAGCTCAGGAGATGGTGACTGGAGATACCGTTGTTCCTAACAAAATTATTTTTCTACTTTTTTTTGATTTTTCACTGGGGCACTGGGATGACTCTTAGAACATTGTATCTGTCACCTTGCTTCCTTAGACTCAGGAACAAGGCTTAGGTAACTTTCCTTTGAACAGTTGTATGCACTTGTTACAACCACTGAGGTGTTCTCCTTTCACAGAAGCTTCTAGAACTGAACAGGGGTTTTTATAGACTTCATCATCATACAGCTGAGGGGTTGAGAGGTGGGACAAATACAATAAATAATGCTAAGTAACTGAATCACAGGGACCATTCTGTCCCTCTGTTCTAAACTTTGGTTCTCCAGTCACCAACTCCAATATAGCTATCTATTCAGCCTCCTACAAAGAGCATATATAACCATACGAATATGTAAAACCCCATAAACATATAATTATCCTATCCTATTTTCCCAGAGTAAAAATAACAGTAGTGACAATTTAGTGGCCCAGAGGGTCCTACAGAATAGTCACACTCATTTGTTCTGTCACACCTGTCTATGTGCTTCCAGGAAACATAGAAGGTGCTGTACGTCAGAGAAACCTTGTTTTCCCCTTCTTCCTAAGCTAGAAGCTTAGAGCCAGCAATAGTTGGCTGCCTATTGATTATATTTCATGCCTCCACTGATTGGTGGGAGAGTCCAGAGTGGGAAACACTCCGGAGAGCCAGTATGCAGAGGGGGAGGAGGGCAGAATGTGTGGGAAGAAAGAAGGAAGTGGTGGAGGAATTAGCATCGAGTGGTGAGGAGAGGCAGGTCATTTCCGCTCCCAGGCCTTACCAGCAGTGAGGAGAAGAGAGTTTAAGGTCATATGTCCACTAAAACAGTGAGTAAACTACCAGGTAAACGCAAAGCCAGGATTTGCCAATACCTGCATCTTTCACTTCTAGTAAGCCTATTAGTTCACAAGTACTGTGGGGATTCCTTACTGAGTAACCGCTAGGATATTTGAGAGAGAGCGTTGAATAAAAGTGTATGTTATTGCAAATTTACTGCTTTCAACATGTTCATCAGACACATCATTATCAGCACTGCTATAACTTCTGTATTGCTGCAGTACTGTGGAAATGTAGCCTTTGTTGATTGAAAAGCTTAAGTAAAATTGCGTACTCCCGGTTTACTACAAAAAACTAACTGGACTCATCTCAAATTATTCTACCATCTTCTACCAGAGTTCAGATTGGAGTTCTGGTGTCACCCATGACAAAACTGTTCAGTTTACACGTATTCTTATACGTTATTTGTGCCACTGTGCAACAGTTAAGTAGAGCACTGTTGCCATCACTGTCGGGAGAGATTACAGAGCCACCCATGACAACCATCTTGCAATCCCTGTTGTCTACCCAGTTTGGCACTCTCCGCTCGGCTGTTGCAACAACTCTTGGTCACTACACTAGAACACCCCTCTTTCTTACGATTACGGGATCAGAATACCAAAGGTTTCTGTTATGGCTGCTGGCT
The DNA here is from genome assembly GCF_035609145.1 of Eleutherodactylus coqui. Classification (NCBI taxonomy): domain Eukaryota; kingdom Metazoa; phylum Chordata; class Amphibia; order Anura; family Eleutherodactylidae; genus Eleutherodactylus; species Eleutherodactylus coqui. The sequence goes on from NC_089846.1 coordinate 62,113,307, forward strand.
TTGGTCATTTGTGCCTCCCCTCACTTTTCCCTTCCGCTAATCACAGCTGTCGACATCTCCAAAGTTTCTCCTTTACTCATAGGATATGGAAGGATCCTCAGCCTGCTCTTAAAGGGCCAGCATGTGTATCCAGCTTTTCTTTCTTCTTTCTATCCAGACGATGCCTGGGTTATTTCAAGGCACCATCCTCCGCTGGAGGGCACCTAAGCAATACGTTTCTATGAATTCTGTGGAGGCGCATCTGTATTTTGTTTCATTTTCAGTTTTTGATGTTTGCTGTGTATCTAGCTTTCCTGAGCTGTGCCTATCGAGACCTTGATATGTTTTCTGACTACACTTTACTTGATTTCTGCCTGCCATGACTTTCATCCTGAATTACTACCATATTACATGAACTCCACTTGTCCTGACCTTGGCCTGATATTCTCCTTATGAACTTGCCTGTCCCATTGGTACCACATTTGACCTGCCTGGGTCAGCTGATACTGCACTGAGATAACTCCTGGGGAAGCGACCTTGCAGAGGAAACCAGATCTCTTAAAAAAGGGTTAGGGCTCTCACCCACTGGCGTTTTTTTCTCCACTGGGCTGCGAGAGTAAGTGAAAACTCTCGCAGAGCAGTGCGAGAAAATTGCTGGGATATCGCTGCGACATTGCCAGTCTTTTCAATGGGGCCAGTGGCAGCAGCGCTAGCCCCATTGAAAAGATATGGAGAATGCCGCGGACTTCTGCCACAGCTGTGACAGCTGTGGCAGAAGTCCGCTGCATGCTATCCTATTGCTTTCAATGGGATCGGCACTGCTGCCGATCCCATTGAAAGCAGTGGTTTCTGACAAGCCCTGCAGAATGATTATCGGAGAAGGGCTTGAAATATAAGCCCTTCCCCGATAATCATCAAAAAGTGGTTAAAAAATAATAAAAAAGTTACTCACCTTTCCTGCTGTTAGCCGTGTCCTCCAGCTAGCTCCCCGCCACTGCTACTGAGCTCTTTCAGCAGATGGGGATTTAAAAATCCCCGCCTCCTGAGAGGGCTGTGCGGATTGGCTGAGGGCTCAGCCAATAGCAGCTAGTGCTTAGCTATTGGCTGAGCGCTCAGCCAATGGCAGATAGCTCTTAGCTATTCATTCATGAATAGCAATATCTTAGCTCAGCCAATCTGCACAGCTCTTCAGTAGGCGGGGATTTTTAAATCCCCGTCTGCTGAAAGTGCTGGACAGCAGTGCCGGGGAGCCAGCAGGAGGACGCGGCTGACAGCAGGAGAGGTGAGTAACTTTTTTATTATTTTTTGAACCACTTTTTGATGATTATCGGGGAAGGGATTATATTTCAAGCCCTTCTCCGATAATCATTTTGTGGGGCTTGTCAGAAACCACTGCTTTCAATGGGATCGGCAGCAGTGCCGATCCCATTGAAAGCAATGGGATAGCATGCAGCGGACTTCTGCCACAGCTGTCACAGCTGTGACAGAGGATTCCTTCAACCCCGCGGTCCCCGCGGGGATGAAGGAAACTCCTGCCACAGCTGTGGCAGAAGTCCACGGCATTCTCCATATCTTTTTAATGGGTCTAGCGCTGCTGCCGCTGGCCCCATTGAAAGGACTGGCGATGTCGCAGCGATATCCCAGCGATTTTTGGGTATCCGTCTGCATTTTTTTCGCACTGCGATGCGAGACTTTAAAGGGGTTGTCTCGCGCCGAAACGGGTTTTTTTTTTCAATAGGCCCCCCGTTCGGCGCGAGACAAACCCAAGGGATGGGTTAAAAAAAAAAAAAATATATATATTACTTACCCGAATCCCCGCTCTGCGACGACTTCTTTCTTCCTTCTCCAAGATGGCCGCCGGGATCTTCACCCACGATGCACCGCGGGTCTTCTCCCATGGTGCACCGTGGGCTCTGTGCGGTCCATTGCCGATTCCAGCCTCCTGATTGGCTGGAATCGGCACACGTGACGGGGAGGAGCTACGATGATGACGCGGGACCAGCTATCCGGCACGAGTGGCCCCATTCACCAGGCAGAAGACCGGACTGTGCAAGCGCGTCTAAAAACGCCAGAAGACAGCGAATTTAGACTGATCCATGCCGACGGGGACGCTAGCAACGGAGCAGGTAAGTGAATAACTTCTGTATGGCTCATAATTAATGCACGATGTATATTACAAAGTGCATTAATATGGCTATACAGAAGTGTATGACCCCACTTGCTGCCGCGAGACAACCCCTTTAACTTTAGAATCGCATCGCAGTGGAGAAAAAAACGCCAGTGGGTGGGAGCCCTTAGAGGGTGAAGACCATGGGACTCCTTAGTGCTACCCTCAGTGACACAGTAGGTCTACACCTGCTGCAATATAGTATCATTGTAGCCAAGAAGACCCACTGTGCTTAGCAACTATATATTAAAAAGAGTACAACATGTTTTATTTAAGACTATTTACGAAATTGCTCAAAAGTGAATACAATACGAAACATGCAAAAAGTCCAAGATCAAATGATCCTGGTGCAAATTTTATTAAAGCCTATATGTAAAAACTAGGGTAACAGAAAATCGAAGAAAGAAAAATCATTTTGGACTATCAAAGACTACATGTGTCTAGCTGGACATCTATCTTCCTACAAAAGTGAACACAGCCTATAAACACTGGTGCCCACTATTCCATATACTATATAATTACAGCTATATTGTCATAAATTACATTTTGCCACTTTTTGATGCATTCTATTATCATATTCCTCTTTGCTATGCTAGAAGCTGCTTTACAATGATTGCTACAATTGAGCATATTAGCCAGGGATATTGGTAAGGGTAAGTGCGGTGACTCACAAGGTTGAGTGCGATTTTAGTCAGTGAAACAAATGACCATTTTCTGTGCCGTTTTAATGGGATTTTGAGGTTTCCTATGTGTTTCTGCATTTCACTTTAGTCATTAAATAGAACAGGTAGCTCCAGGGGCGTAGCTAAAGGCTCATGGGCCGGGGTACAAAAGTTTATCTTCGGGCCCTCTAACTTCTGTAAACCTCTTAAGCAGAGGCATAACTTGAAGCAAAACCTGTAACAGGCCCCCAACTATAATGCTTTATTCATAGTACTGGGCTCCCTATATGGAGAAGAGAGGTCTTATGGGCCCCCTAAGGCTCCTGGGTCCAGGTACAACCGCATCCCCTATAGCACAGGTGTCAAACACAAGGCTCGTGGGCCGAATCTGGCCCGCCACCTCATTTTCTGTGGCCCGCTGGTTGTGCACAAAGTTCTCTCACCTCCGTGCTGCTATCAGTAGGCGATCTTCTATCGGCTTGTTCTATCTAGTGCAGACAGTAATAGAGGAGTGCCGATAGCACACTGTAACAGCCGTGGAGGAGGGAAGAAGAGTACAAATAACATGATTTCTGCAGGAAGGAGAGCGGCGCTGAGGAGGAGCAGCTGCAGAGAGAGAGCCTGGTCAGCGCTGACCTCCTCTCACAGGCCCTCCCTCTGTTCATGGCTGCAGGCCTGGGAAGACATTAGGGGCCCAAGTATGCAGGAAGGCGCCAAGAAGAGAGCAGCCGGTATACCTGCCAGTGGGACCACATTGGATGCAGGTAAGTATAAAAATGTGTATAAAAATGCAGAAGTGTCCTTGTGTGCATATGTGTGTGTGTGTGTGTATATATATATATATATATATATATATATAGTGTGTCTGTGCATATATGTGTGTGCGTATATGTGGATAATAGTGTGCGCATATGTGTATAATACTGTGCGTCTGTGCGGATATGTGTATAGTACTGTGCATCTGTGTGCATATGTGTAATAAAAGTGTGCGTCTATGCGCATATGTGTATAATAGTGTGCGTCTGTGCGCATGTATGTGTATAATAGTTTGCATCTGTGGCCATGTAAGTGTATAATAGTGTGTGTCTGTGAGCATGTATGTGTATAATAGTTTGCGTCTGTGGCCATGTATGTGTATAATAGTGTGTGTCTGTGCGCATGTATGTGTATAATAGTGTGCGTCTGTGTGCATATGTGTACAGTAGTGTGCGTCTGTGTGCATATGTGTATAATAGTGTGCGTCTGTGCACATGTATGTGTATAACAGAGTGTGTCTGTGCGCATGTATGTGTATAATAGTGTGCGTATGTGCGCATGTATGTGTATAATAGTGTGCGTCTGTGCGCATGTATGTGTATAATAGTGTGCACCTGTCTAATATATATAAAAATATATATATAATAGTGTGCGCCACTGGCCGCTATGGGGGACCTTATTACCAATCAGGCCACTGTGGGGTTCACTTTTACTATACTGTCTTACAATTAACAATTAGAATCGGCCCTTTGAAGGCAACCATAAGGCTGATGTGGCCCTCGGTAAAAATGAATTTGACACCCCTGCCCTATAGTGACACCAGTGTGTAGCTCCATGATAACGCACAGGCAGCAGAATACACCCGGATTATGGATATTCCACCAGTAAGATCTGTAACGTGTCTCTCCAAGACTGATATACATACCACAGAGCAGATTGTAAATGTATTTTACTTGACATGTTATTGGGTTGTGAGGAAAGCCTATCTAGAGAAAATCAATGTCAACGTCCTTGGCATTTGCTTCATTTTATGTTCTCGGCATGGAAAACAGCGATTCTCTGACATCAGCATAGATTTAGGAACCCTTTAAAAGCCCGGTGACTGACATTTACAGATCACCATGGTCTTCTAAAATACTCGCAGTCAGAATATGACCCCCGCTCCTGTAAGACACGGATCATCAAAATAACAAAAAGATATGGATTTTGAGAGTCAATATTGTGAAGCAGGAAAACAAATGTAATAAAGAACATTTATGGCATCTACATTTTCATATATATCACCCAGGATGAGTTTGTTTAAAGTTATCCTTATAGCGTCACCAATTTACAGTGTAATGAAGACATGTTTGGGCCACTGTGTCCGGATAACCTATGCTGAGGGATTTGCTAGTCATATAAATGTCCTGAGAGTAATTTTGCTGATAGATGAATAATTAGATAGCAATAAAACTATTTATCCATCTATAAAATCTAATTATCCATCTATCCATAATTTCTTCAACTATTATCTATCTACCTATCTAATATCTATCTATCTATCTATCTATCTATCTATCTATCTATCTATCTGTCTATCTATCTGTCTATCTATCTATCATCTTTCTCATATCTATTTATCTATGTTTATCATATCTCTCTATCATATCTATCTAATATTTATCTAGCTATCATCTATCTCATATCTAGCTGTCATCTATCTCATATATGTCTATCTATCTCATATCTATGATGTATCTCATATCTGCCTAGCTCATATCTATCTATCTAATTTATCTTTCTCATATCTATCTCATATCTATCTATCCAATATCTATCTCATCTCTTATCTATTTCATATCTATCTATCTATCTATGTTTCTCATATCTCTCTATCTCATATCTATCTATCTATCTATCTATCTATCTATCTATCTATCTGTCTGTCTGTCTGTCTGTCTGTCTGTCTGTCTGTCTATCTATCTGTGTGTCTGTGTGTCTATCTATCTATCTATCTATCTATCTATCTATCTATCTATCTATCTATCTATCTATCTATCTATCTGTCTCCATATATCTATTAGTCTCCTTCAGCACGTTTATAATTAAACAATGTTATTTTATAGCTTTGCACATAAATGTGTTATTTTTTTAACTATTTTTGTACCGATTTTTTAAAGATTTCCAGATAGTCTTTACATTCTAATTATTTTTTTTACCAACTTTATAAAGATCAGTCTAAAATAAGAAAGCTTAATAAGAACTCTTGTGAGCCGATTAAACTCAACTTATTATTATTTTATCCACAGAATTTTAATATAGCTTCTAAAATCCCTTATATGTTCCATTAATTGAAGGTGATGATATTTCTTCACTTTGTGACACCTCGTCGCTGGTAACCGACATTGCGTTGCTAATGAGATTAGTGTGAAAACTAGCAGAGAAAACCTCGGTATGATTTTAATGTCAAATTATTTGAATCTGTTTTGCATCACAAATGACTGGGGCACAAATCACTATGAATTGCTCAAAGCAAGCCTGGAGGGTATGAAGCTGTATTTACAAGAATTGATTTGTTACAAGACAGCAACATTCTTGTAAAAACCAAAGATCGGGGCTAAAACAAAAAAGACGATAAAAAAGCGCAAAAAAAACCCTGTCTCAGTCATCATAGTCACACAATAAATATGCAAGAAATGTCTTTGCCTTCTACATGTAGATTTGTACATTTTTGGCCCATAATAGGATTTGCAATATAGAACTGTGTTAAAGAAGTTGTGACAAGATACCCAACCTCTTCCAGAATGCCAGGTCCCAGGCAAACATATGATCTCCCTGGATCCTACTCTTGATACCTCTAGCAATCAACTGACTTTGGCCAGCTACACAAATGTAATATTACAGGACGGCCATTCACATGAATGGTCGTCTTGTAATAGCAGGATGGCAGAAGGTCTGCCAGATCGGAAGCCACTCTTACTGAGGAGCTCTCTGTTCTAGGTCAGAAAGGGTTTATGGGAGCTGAGCACAGATGGTAATCCTGTATGGAATGAACCCGGAGCCCTGTAATCAAGTCACCTGTCAGACATGGAATTAAATGGTTGTTCTTGTTCAGCTTGAACCGTGATTCACTCTCTGAGTTCTTTACATGCAATTTGCACTACAGCCCTTGCAGGCAGGTGCAGTTCCTTGCACAGTGCTAAGAATGTCTAGCCCAGCTCAAGGCAGAGGATCTGTTTGTGGTGACCGAGATGGTAGGTCTTGCATCCTCGTCTGAAGTACGAGGAGGGGACAATGTGCACCTCTAGAGTACAATGCTAATAAAGCCCCTTGGCCTATACCCTAGAAATGGTTGGGTTCAACAGTAAAGATGAGCGAGCACGCTCGTATAAGTCAGTTACTCGAGTGAGCCTCTCTCTTTTCGAGTAACTGCATTCTTGTCCAAGCGTGCTCGGGGGGCGGCGTGGGGTGAGCGTGGGGTTGCGGGGGGAAGAGAGAGATCTCTCTTACTCTCTCCTCCGCTAGCCCCCGCTATCCCCCGCTCACCCCCGCCGCCCCCCTGAGCATGCTCGGACAAGAATGCAGTTACTCGAGAAGAGCGAGGCTCGCTCGAGTAACTGACTTATCTGAGCGTGCTCGCTCATCTCTATACAGATCTTGGACCTATTACAGATAATCAATCAATTTGTTAGTCCTGGAAAACCTCTTTAGTGTGTGTCAAGATGTCAAGTTAGACTTTCCTACATCTGTATGTATTGTTCTACATGTGCACTTTCTATCCAAACTCACAAGCAAGCCTCATTTAGTGAGACTCTCCCTGATGTAACTGTATTATCAGCACTCGTATAGGCCACTAATCTATTCTGCAGATGAGATGCATAGAGAGGTTAAATAAACTGAACAATATCGGTTGACACTTCTGATAAACTACAATATGAATGCAATAATTCTCTGCCACTGACCCTTCAGATATTTATAGACAGAATTAAGGCCTAGCCATGACAGAGAGGGAAAACGCATTAACATTACTTAGCGATAGCATATGAGTCCTCTGCATGTCAAAGACTTATTAAGCTTGCATGACCAACTCTCCCTATTGCCGAATGACCACTGACAAGCTTAGAAGCAGCAATTTCCTAGTCATTTGGTAGCAGCTGTAGCCAGTGGGATTTTAGATTTGCATGCAGATTCTTCGAACCTATATAATAAATGTGATGAGTATATGGATCTTCTGCAGAGGGTAATCCAAGCTGCAGAACATGAGGGAGTTGGAAGGAAAGATACCAGACCCAAAGACAAAAATATCTCAGGCGCTCTAAAGGAACATTCGTATTTAGATATAAATGCAGAAGATTCCTGCTAAATTTATTCAAAGATAAATAAATAAAACCATGGCACAGAAAAAATGCCTGTGGCCAATCTTGCAAAATATACAAATATGCAACGCGTTTCGTCGCCCCTATGGCGACTTTCTCAAGCATAAAAATAAACACCCACATATAGCCATATATATATATATAAAATCAGACACTTACATTTAAAAAGTAACCAATCCTGGTACATCTATCCATAACCTCTAGAGCGTCCTTGTGAAAAAAGGGCGCGCTGAGACTTGCCGCCCCGCACGGTCCATAGGACTTCCGGGTTGCGGCTACTTCGTGGCAAACGTCATGACGCCTGGAGCGTCATGACCGACGTCCGATGCATGTACGTAGGCTAGTGAACCCACGGGACTCCATACGGAGGTGTGATGCACTGACGTCCTGGCGTCCTCGGTCATGTGACCGCACCTAGAGTTTATCGGTTGCTATAGTTACCTCACCCGTGACTGTTCACAAACGACGTCCAATGGATGTACGTAGGCTAGTGAACCCACTGAACTCCATATAGAGATGTGATGCAATGACGTCCTGGCGTCCTCGGTCATGTGACCGCACCTAGAGTGTATCGGTTGCTATAGTTACTTCACCCGTGCCTGGTCACAAACGATGTTCAAGCATAAAAGGCAGAGCTCTCCGTAGCTCATTCCTGCCAGTGGAAGGGCACATACACTAATATATTCCACCCAAAAAATTCTATATCCCCACAGACCTACTGTAGACTACACCTGACTCAAGGGAGAAGCGGAGGAAGAGAGGGAAGGGAGGGGGGAAAAAAGGGGGGAAAAAGGGGGGAAAAAGGGGGGTGGGTGTGGGGGGGGGGGGGGGGAGGAAAAGGAAGGGAGAAGGGGAAGGGGAAAAAACACTTCTCTCTATATATATTTAAAACTCTATGAATGCATAATTGGGCCTAAAAAATCTATATACACACATAAAAAATGACTATTGCACCAGCGTGCACATAAACATACATATAAATACCGAAATTGTATACATAAAAAATAATAAATACGTATATGAATATATACAAAGATATATGAAAATATGTACATATACACATATAGATAATAAACATACACATACACCGACCCTTAGCGTAAAATGTCTCATGATATTATTAAAATTTCTCTAGGACTTCGTTTAAACCATGGGGAATGAGTGTACCCATTTTGAAAATCCAGAACATCTCCTTTATCCTCAAACCATTAACTGATTTCACAAATATTTTCTCCAATGGAGTGACTTTTAGCAATGAAGGGTCACAACTATGAAATATACTATAGTGTCTAGAGACACTATGTTTCATAAAGCCTTTTTTAATATTACTCTTGTGTTGAGAAATTCGGGAACTGAGACAATTCGTGGTTCTTCCTACATATCTTTTGCCGCAGGGGCATTCAAGTAAATATATGACATACCTAGACCTACACGTTAGATATTGTTTTATAGGTATTTTCTCGTTTTCCCTACTGTTTACTTCTGTCGTACCATGGGATATATGTGTACAGCTTTTACACCGTTTTTTGCCACACTTAAAAACCCCTGTTTTTCCTTTTGGGTCAAATTTATCTTCCATACATAATCTCTTTTCTTTTTTCGGACAAGATGGTGCCAGGAGGTTTTTAAAGGTTTTATTTTTTCTAAAAATGCATACTGGTTGTACGTTCAAACTATTACCCAGAAAAGGGTCATTTTTAAGAAGTGCCCAATGTTTTTGAATTATGCTCTTAATTTTGTTATGATGAATGCTATATTTCGTAATAAAAGCAGTCCTTGATCTCATCTCTTTATTACTCTCTTTATCTTTACTACTGTAGATGTTCTTATCCCCATTCCCTCTTTTGTCGTTTTTTCGTTCTTTGGGGTTCCTATTTAGATCTCCATTCTGTACCTCCGAGATCACCCTTTTATATGCTCCCTCAACAACTTTTTTAGGGTATCTCTTTTCCTCAAAACGCTTTTTGATAATCTGTGCTTGTTGTTCAAAGTCCACCAGGTCAGAGCAATTTCTCTGTATCCTCTTTAGCTGCCCATATGGTACATTGGTTTTCCATTGCTTCAAATGGCAACTTGAAAAATCAAGGTAGCTATTAGTGTCAACTTTCTTAAAAAACGTTTTGGTGGTCACCTTGTGTTCCTTTACAGAAATCTCTAGATCTAGGAATACTACTTTCTGTTTGTCAATGGTATCTGTGAATCTTAAATTACAACTATTGCTATTTAGGGCCTTAATAAACTCCTTCAATGAATCCACACTCCCGTCCCAAATAATCAGGATATCGTCAATGTACCTTTACACTTCCCCCTGGACGCCCCATTATAGCGGGAATGAGCGCCATTACGAATCATCTCTCAGAATATGTTGATGCTCTTCTACAAGGATATGTGAAATCTCTCCCATCATATGTTAAAGATACAGGCCATCTTCTAGAGACATTGAAGATACAAGAATGGAAAGATACATATGTGTGGTGCACATTAGATGTGGAGGCGTTGTATACTAACATTTCCCATCACCAGGGGTTAGACGCCATCAATACCATACTCCAAGAAGATCCACTCATGCCCCCACAACAGAGACAGTTTATTGTAGAGGCCATTGCATTCATTCTTAGACACAATTATTTTTCATATAATGGAGAATTTTATAAGCAGATACGAGGGACGGCTATGGGCACGAAATGTGCGCCAAGTCTCGCCAACTTGTTCATGGGCATATTTGAGAGGGATAGATCTGTAGACCCCAAAATCGTCATGTACAAAAGGTACATTGACGATATCTTAAAAATGACCCTTTTCTGGGTAATAGTTTGAACGTACAACCAGTATGCATTTTTAGAAAAAATAAAACCTTTAAAAACCTCCTGGCACCATCTTGTCCGAAAAAAGAAAAGAGATTATGTATGGAAGATAAATTTGACCCAAAAGGAAAAACAGGGGTTTTTAAGTGTGGCAAAAAACGGTGTAAAAGCTGTACACATATATCCCATGGTACGACAGAAGTAAACAGTAGGGAAAACGAGAAAATACCTATAAAACAATATCTAACGTGTAGGTCTAGGTATGTCATATATTTACTCGAATGCCCCTGCGGCAAAAGATATGTAGGAAGAACCACGAATTGTCTCAGTTCCCGAATTTCTCAACACAAGAGTAATATTAAAAAAGGCTTTATGAAACATAGTGTCTCTAGACACTATAGTATATTTCATAGTTGTGACCCTTCATTGCTAAAAGTCACTCCATTGGAGAAAATATTTGTGAAATCAGTTAATGGTTTGAGGATAAAGGAGATGTTCTGGATTTTCAAAATGGGTACACTCATTCCCCATGGTTTAAACGAAGTCCTAGAGAAATTTTAATAATATCATGAGACATTTTACGCTAAGGGTCGGTGTATGTGTATGTTTATTATCTATATGTGTATATGTACATATTTTCATATATCTTTGTATATATTCATATACGTATTTATTATTTTTTATGTATACAATTTCGGTATTTATATGTATGTTTATGTGCACGCTGGTGCAATAGTCATTTTTTATGTGTGTATATAGATTTTTTAGGCCCAATTATGCATTCATAGAGTTTTAAATATATATAGAGAGAAGTGTTTTTTCCCCTTCCCCTTCTCCCTTCCTTTTCCTTCCCCCCCCCCTCCCCCCCACACCCACCCCCCTTTTCCCCCCCTTTTTTCCCCCCTCCCTTCCCTCTCTTCCTCCGCTTCTCCCTTGAGTCAGGTGTAGTCTACAGTAGGTCTGTGGGGATATAGAATTTTTTGGGTGGAATATATTAGTGTATGTGCCCTTCCACTGGCAGGAATGAGCTACGGAGAGCTCTGCCTTTTATGCTTGAACATCGTTTGTGACCAGGCACGGGTGATGTAACTATAGCAACCGATACACTCTAGGTGCGGTCACATGACCGAGGACGCCAGGACGTCATTGCATCACATCTCTATATGGAGTTCCGTGGGTTCACTAGCCTACGTACATCCATTGGACGTCGTTTGTGAACAGTCACGGGTGAGGTAACTATAGCAACCGATAAACTCTAGGTGCGGTCACATGACCGAGGACGCCAGGACGTCAGTGCATCACACCTCCGTATGGAGTCCCGTGGGTTCACTAGCCTACGTACATGCATCGGACGTCGGTCATGACGCTCCAGGCGTCATGACGTTTGCCACGAAGTAGCCGCAACCCGGAAGTCCTATGGACCGTGCGGGGCGGCAAGTCTCAGCGCGCCCTTTTTTCACAAGGACGCTCTAGAGGTTATGGATAGATGTACCAGGATTGGTTACTTTTTAAATGTAAGTGTCTGATTTTATATATATATATGGCTATATGTGGGTGTTTATTTTTATGCTTGAGAAAGTCGCCATAGGGGCGACGAAACGCGTTGCATATTTGTATATTTTGCAAGATTGGCCACAGGCATTTTTTCTGTGCCATGGTTTTATCTATTTATCTTTGAATAAATTTAGCAGGAATCTTCTGCATTTATATCTAAATACGAATGTTCCTTTAGAGCGCCTGAGATATTTTTGTCTATTCCTCCATTTGCATTCCTCGTTGAGGAGTTGCATCCCCTTGTTTTTTTGGGGATACAACAAGCTTGGGTACGCTCCTCCTCGTTTTACGGGGGGTCATTGAAGGAGTACATTCACCATTTTATTGGTTTCTACTGACATTCGTCGTTTGAGTTTATGTGCTAACCAGGACTTGGAGGTGTGGAGTGGAAGGGTTTGCCGTCCATGGGTAGCACCCTCCACTCACACCGGGTAAGTCATCTCTAATTTTTACTACACCATATTGTGTTTTCTGGATATCTGCAAGAGGGGCGCTGTCTTCATTGTTTTTCTACCAGACCCAAAGAGTGATTCTTTACTTAGTGGCCCACTCTCTGATAACCAGAGGGTATGTGGACAGCAGATGTCAAATCCAAAATGTTTCTAATAGATTCTCATGATTTAGCTTTTTTGTTCATATTATTATTAGAGATGAGCGAGCACCAAAATGCTCGGGTCCGCATTATTCGAGTCGAGCTTTTCGTAAAATTCGAGAGCTCTACTCGAGTAACGAACCTCATTGACTACAATGGGAGACTCGAGCATTTTTGTATGTGGGACGCTGGGTGCTGATCTTTTTTTTTTCTAGGTCTCTCTCTCTCTCTCCCTCTCCCCCCCTGCCTGCCAGACAAAAACTTTGCCATTAACGTGCGCTGCGTCGCGGCAAGGAGGGGCCAAAACAGGCACGTCACAGCGGGGAGGAGCCAAAAACTGGGGCGGGGTCGAACACGACCTGATGCTCGTTCGAGTAACGAGCACCATCGAGTATGCTAATACTCGAACGAGCATCAAGCTCGGCAGAGTATGTTTGCTCAACTCTAATTATTATCAATCTGCTATGTAGAAAGAAATCTAGTTTTTATAAGCATACGCCTTTGTTAGGTCTTCAGATAGATACCATGAGAAGTCATCAGCATCCTGCAGGTTTGCTGTTGGAGTGACAGAACATATCCCCTTCCACTGTCAAACCTCTTCGGTAATGCAGTTAAAGCGGTTTACCCCTTCACTCACTTTTTTGTAGCTCAAGTTATATTTTTCAATGATACTATTTAATGTACCATACAATGTATTATTTACATGACTATTTGCCAGTTAAAAGAAGCTGTACTTAATGAAAATGGCGAGAGTTGATCCATAGGGTGACTCAGTCGGTAATGTACTTAAAATTTTTTTAGTGGGGTGGAATGGAAAAAAAAAACGCAATTATGGCATTTTTGAGGGGGGCTTATTTTTACCACATACATAGTGCGGCAGATATGATGTTAATTTTATTCTGGTGATACCAAATTTATATATTTTTTTTTTGTCACACGACCTTGAAAGAATGACATTTCTCATTAAAAAAATAAAACTTGTTGCCTTCTTCTGACCATATTACTTTTTCATTTTCTATTGATGAGGTTCTGTGAAGACTTGTTTTTTGCCAGACGACTTGTAGTTTCTATTGTATCATTTTCTATAGTATCATTTTGGGACACCTGCAATTTTTTCTTTTCATTTCATTAAATTTTGTTTTGGAGACAGGGAGAATAAAGAAACCACAATTGTGTAGTTGGGTATTTTTTTTCAGATAATATTTACTATGCAGGATAAAACATACGTTATTTAAATCAGACTTTTATGGACTCAGTGATATGTAAAGTGTTTATTTTTTTGTTTAGTTTTTTTTATGTTAAAAATGGGAAAAGGTTTTTTAAATAAAGTTTTAATCATTACAAAAAATAAAAAAAAATATGAAAATTTTATTTCACCTATTTTTTTATTAGTCCCCTACAGGGGACTTGAGCTAGCGATTTCCTGATTGCTTATATAACATACTACAATACTTCAGTATATTGTATTTCTACAGGCATTCTATTAAACCCAGCCACAGGCACACCTGAATAGGTAGAACTATACGGCAGCCCTGGAGGCCTCCACAAGGCCTCGGGCTGCCATGGCACCCAAATGACACTCCATGATCTCATTGTTTGAGGGTTGTTCAGGAGACAGAGGGAGCCCATTCCCTCTGCCTGGTCATTTAAATGCTGCTGTTAGAATTGATAACAGCATCTAAATGGTTAATGGCTGCTATCAAAATGATCTTCGATTATGGCTGTTGTGGCCAGCTGTCAGCTGTCAAAGACAGCCAATACCTGCTGTGTATAGGGCAATCTCAGCTGGCTGCTCCACTCCAGTCAACTCCTGCCACTGGAGGGTGTACATGCTCACGCTGTTGTCCAGAGTGGCTAAACTTCAAGAATCCGAGTTATCTCCGATTCTGACATTTGCCTTGAAGGGCAGAGCTAAGTGCCACACAGGTACTACACATAACATCACAGTCATTAATATTTTGTCTGATGGAGGTGCAATACTTTATTTCTTGCATGTGACTGTATTTGCTTTGGAAGCAAGTGTCTATATTCAATATACAAATAGCAAAAGGTTGGGAACACGGACATATAGTGAAAAATCTTCTTCTTTATTAAATTCAGTGCTTTACATAATCAGGTGCACGGAGTACGCGTTTCAGCTCAACAGAGCCTTGTTCAGAGGTGAACCCTTGTTCACTCTGTGTTCCCAACCTTTTGCTATTTGTGTATTCAACCACCCAATTGAGTGGTCCCAGACGTGAGTATCTTCTTATCAGGATCTACTAATGAATGGGCTTCTGAGGACATATGAGGTGAGATCATTTCTATACAAAGCTATATTCAATATGACTGCCTCAAAGGAAACTTTTTTAAATAGAAAACATAAAAAAAAATAAAATTAACTCTTCTGCATTCTTGAGTCTAATTACCTATCGTAAAGTTAATTACATGAGATATTCTCTTTAACCTAAGCTGAAATGTTAAAGAAGTGTTCTATGACTTTTACTATTGATAACCTATCTTCAGAATAAGTCATCAATAGTTGAAGGGTGGGGATCCGCTATTCTAGATGGTCGTGGATCAACTGATCATCCGGCTCAGTGTCAGTGCAGTGGGCTTGATTTCGTCATCGTTGGTCTTCGTTACTACTGACGACAACATCTGGTCCACGCTGCACTGACAGAGTATTGGACAATCAGCTGATTGGCAGGGATCCAGAGCAGCAGAGCCCTGATGATTAGTTACTGATGACCTATCCTAAGGATAAGTTACCTTAGGCTAGGTGGTATTAGTGTAAGGATCCATCTGAAAGCTTGGTCACCTGGTTTTGGTGGATAAGCCAATAAGATTTGATTAAACTATATACCAAGAGCCTTGCATTATTTAATGTGGTTAGTGTGTCTTCTGTAATTTGGTATATTTCTGATAATAAATGTATTTTGAGTGCTGTTGCCACTGTTTTGCTATCCTGAGGATAGGTCATCAATAACTAGAAGTGGGACAACCCCTTTAAATATCTGCATTTGGCAGGATCTTCGACCCCAATAATTACAGTATAGCAGAATAAATAATACGGACATGCTGGCTGTATTCTTCATCATTTCATATGAAAACATGACACATTCATTGTTTAGCTGAAACATGAACTTCAGCGAATGCATGTCATTATACCCAGAGGAGCTAACAAGGGGCTGAGAATTCGTGATCATTTTGTTGATTTCCTCCCTTTCTCCCGAGGGTGATGCGAGCTGACAGGATTTCAAAATGTAATTGTTTAATCATGAATAATACATTAACTTGACAAAGATCAGATTATCAGGGAATACGTCGTTTTGTGTACGGCTGATGATAAATTGGAGTTATTTGTTAGTTAATAGACAATGGGGCAGATTTACTAATCCGGTCTAATACTTAGTGTAAACCTAGACCAAACAGTTAGAAGATGCACTAAATTTATCACAGTGGCTTATGCTGCATAATAAATTTGGCGCATCTTTAGACACTTTTGTCTAACTTAACATCACCTAGGGGTTGGCTTAGTTTATGCTAATATTTTGCACTAAGGTTTTGGTGCTCATGCTCACATTTTAAAGCACACCCCTTTCCAGCTAAGCTATTTCTCTTTTTTTCACTAAGCCATGTCCCTTGTCAAGGGAGCCTCAAAAAGTCTTGTAATTTTGGAGAGCTGTCTATAGGCTTACCTTGTCAGAACAGGGGGTGTGGACCTACCACACCACAAATCGAGTTGACTTCAGGCTATAACTGATGGCAGCAGTTGGGATTCCCTGGTTTTCACCCTCCAACCTCATCAGTTAGGGCCTGGTCTTCACTGCAGGTTCCTCCAGGTCATTACTGCAGGAGTAGTCTTGGTCTTGTGGTAGCTAACACAAACTGGTCAGAGTTACCATAATGCAGTATCAGAGGAACAGAGAGAGATGTGGTTGAGTAATAGAGCCAAGGTTAGGACAAGCAGAATTCTTGCACAATGATACAAGGCCAAAGGTCAGGGCAGGCAGTAGACAGAGAGAGCGGGATCCAAAAAACAAACCAAGGTCAGGAGTGGAGAAGATGGGAAAGCTGAGTAGAACAGGCATGGGCCAAACCAGGAGTCAGTCATAACAAAAGAACACCTTTGCATTTCAAACTGGATTAATTGCTCAGGTACCTGCATGTGGAGAAGGGTATCTTAAATAGCCAGAGGCTTGTCCAGATTGACCAGGAAAAGCTAGGTACATACTTTAACCCTATAAGAGACAGACCAGCATTGCATGTGCACCCTATGGAGATCAGAAAACTGGCAAGAGTGGCAGCGTCTGCTGCAAACAATATGAAGGGGCATGGTGCTGACCACAGTTGACAGCAGGAGGAGGTAGGTCACACTGCTGGCTGTGAGCATTGATAGTAACATAACTATTAGAGATGAGCGAACGTACTCGTCCGAGCTTGATACTCATTCGAGTATTAGCGTGTTCGAGATGCTCGTTACTCGAGGCGAGCACCACGCGATGTTCGAGTTACTTTCACTTTCATCTCTGAGACGTTAGCGCGCTTTTCTGGCCAATAGAAAGACAGGGAAGGCATTACAACTTCCACCTGCGACGTTCAAGCCGTATACCACCCCCCTGCAGTGAGTGGCTGGCGAGATCAGGTGTCACCCGAGTATATAAATCGGCCCCTCCCGCGGCTCGCCACAGATGCATTCTGACATAGCTCAGGGAAAGTGCTGCTGATGCTGGAGCTGCTATAGGGAGAGTCTTAGGAGTGATTTTAGGCTTCAAGAACCCCAACGGTCCTTCTTAGGGCCACATCTGACCGTGTGCAGTACTGTTGAGGCTGCTTTTTGCAGTGTTGCACTTTTTTTTTTGTATATCAGCCGTGCAGAGCATTGCGTCCTCAGTCTGCAGTAATTTTACATAGTATGGGGCCAGTAGTACTCAGGCAGGGACAGTGAAAAATGTGAAAGACATATACTGTCTATATAGGCAGTGGGCTTTTCCAAAAAAATTTGGGACAAAAAAATATATTTGGGCTGCCTGTGACCGTCCTGACTATACTGCGTCTCTGCTGGGGGTAGTAGTCCTAATTAATACGCAGCCAGCTAAGTGTTACAGCAGGCTTGCGCAAAATTCTTTCCTGGCTCTGCGTTGCCCGTTACATCATTGCTGTCATCCTGTCCAGAGGGAAACAGTCTGCAGTAATTTTACATAGTATAGGGCCAGTAGTGCTGAGGCAGGGACAGTGAAAAACGTGAAAGACATATACTGTCTATATAGGCAGTGGGCTTTTCCAAAAAAATTTGGGACAAAAAAATATATTTGGGCTGCCTGTGACCGTCCTGACTGTACTGCGTCTCTGCTGGGGGTAGTAGTCCTAATTAATATGCAGCCAGCTAAGTGTTACAGCGGGCTTGCGCAAAATTCTTTCCTGGCTCTGCTGTGCGTTCCGTAAGCGAAGTCAGCATCCAACCACAGGCCAATAAGCGGCACATTTAATTACAGCGTTCTGTTTCTGCACTACTGGTAATACAGCATGCTGAGTGGTAGGGATAGGCCTAGAGGACGTGGACGCGGGCGAGGACGCGGAGGCCCAAGTCAGGGTGTGGGCACAGGCCGAGCTCCTGATCCAGGTGTATCGCAGCCGACTGCTGCGGGATTAGGAGAAAGGCACGTTTCTGGCGTCTCCACATTCATGTCACAATTAATGGGTCCACGCGGTAGACCTTTATTAGAAAATGAGCAGCGTGAGCAGGTCCTGTCATGGATGGCAGAAAGTGCATCCAGCAATCTATCGACCACCCAGAGTTCTGCGCCGTCCACTGCTGCAACTCTGAATCCTCTGGGTGCTGCTCCTCCTTCCTCCCAGCCTCCTCACTCCATTACAATGACACATTCTGAGGAGCAGGCAGACTCCCAGGAACTGTTCTCGGGCCCCTGCCCAGAATGGGCAGCAATGGTTCCTCTCCCACCGGAGGAGTTTGTTGTGACCGATGCCCAACCTTTGGAAAGTTCCCGGGGTCCGGGGGATGAGGCTGGGGACTTCCGGCAACTGTCTCAAGAGCTTTCAGTGGGTGAGGAGGACAATGATGATGAGACACAGTTGTCTATCACTCAGGTAGTAGTAATTGGAGTAAGTCCGAGGGAGGAGCGCACAGAGGATTCGGAGGAAGAGCAGCAGGACGATGAGGTGACTGACCCCACCTTGTTTGCTAAGCCTACTGAGGACAGGTCTTCAGAGGGGGAGGCAAGTGCAGCAGCAGGGCAGGTTGGAAGAGCCAGTGCGGTGGCTAGGGGTAGAGGCAGGGCCAGACCGAATAATCCACCAAGTGTTTCCCAAAGCGCCCCCTCGCGCCATGCCACCCTGCAGAGGCCGAGGTGCTCAAAGGTCTGGCAGTTTTTCACTGAGAGTGCAGACGACCGACGAACAGTGGTGTGCAACCTTTGTCACGCCAAGATCAGCCGTGGAGCCACCACCACTAGCCTCACCACCAGCAGCATGCGCAGATATATGATGGCCAAGCACCCCACAAGGTGGGACGAAGGCCGTTCACCGCCTCCGGTTTGCACCACTGCCTCTCCCCCTGTGCCCCAACCTGCCACTGAGATCCAACCCCCCTCTCAGGACACAGGCACTACCGTCTCCTGGCCTGCACCCACACCCTCACCTCCGCTGTCCTCAGCCCCATCCACCAATGTCTCTCAGCGCACCGTCCAGCCGTCGCTAGCGCAAGTGTTTGAGCACAAGCGCAAGTATGCCGCCACGCACCCGCACGCTCAAGCGTTAAACGTGCACATAGCCAAATTGATCAGCCTGGAGATGCTGCCGTATAGGGTTGTGGAAACGGAGGCTTTCAAAAGCATGATGGCGGCGGCGGCCCCGCGCTACTCAGTTCCCAGTCGCCACTACTTTTCCCGATGTGCCGTCCCAGCCCTGCACGACCACGTCTCCCGCAACATTGTACGTGCCCTTACCAACGCGGTTACTGCCAAGGTCCACTTAACAACGGACACGTGGACAAGCACAGGCGGGCAGGGCCACTATATCTCCCTGACGGCACATTGGGTGAATTTAGTGGAGGCTGGGACAGAGTCAGAGCCTGGGACTGCTCACGTCCTACCCACCCCCAGAATTGCAGGCCCCAGCTCGGTGGTGGTATCTGCGGCGGTGTATGCTTCCTCCACTAAACCACCCTCCTCCTCCTACGCAACCTCTGTCTCGCAATCAAGATGTGTCAGCAGCAGCACATCGCCAGCAATCAGTGTCGCACGGCGTGGCAGCACAGTGGTGGGCCAGCGTCAGCAGGCCGTGCTGAAACTACTCAGCTTAGGAGAGAAGAGGCACACGGCCCACGAACTGCTGCAGGGTCTGACAGAGCAGACCGACCGCTGGCTTGCGCCGCTGAGCCTCCAACTGGGCATGGTCGTGTGTGACAACGGCCGTAACCAGCTCGGCAGCCTCACACACGTGCCATGCCTGGCCCACGTCTTTAATTTGGTGGTTCAGCGCTTTCTGAAAAGGTACCCACGCTTGTCAGACCTGCTCAGAAAGGTGCACCGGCTCTGCGCACATTTCCGCAAGTCCCACACGGACGCTGCCACCCTGCGCACCCTGCAACATCGGTTTAATCTGCCAGTGCACCGACTGCTGTGCGACGTGCCCACACGGTGGAACTCTACGCTCCACATGTTGGCCAGGCTCTATGGCAGCGTAGAGCTATAGTGGAATACCAACTCCAACATGGGCGGCGCAGTGGGAGTCAGCCTCCTCAATTCTTTACAGAAGAGTGGGCCTGGTTGGCAGACATCTGCCAGGTCCTTGGAAACTTTGAGGAGTCTACCCAGGTGGTGAGCGGCGATGCGGCAATCATTAGCGTCACCATTCCTCTGCTATGCCTCTTGAGAAGTTCCCTGCAAAGCATAAAGGCAGACGCTTTGCGCTCGGAAACAGAGGCGGGGGAAGACAGTATGTCGCTGGATAGTCAGAGCACCCTCCTGTCTATACCTCAGCGCGTTAAGGAGGAGGAGGAGGAGGTGGAGGAGCATGAGGAGGAGGGGGAAGAGACAGCTTGGCCCACTGCTGAGGGTACCCATGCTGCTTGCCTGTCATCCTTTCAGCGTGTGTGGCCTGAGGAGGAGGAGGATCCTGAAAGTGATCTTCCTAGTGAGGACAGCCATGTGTTGCGTACAGGTACCCTGGCACACATGGCTGACTTCATGTTAGGATGCCTTTCTCGTGACCCTCGCGTTACACGCATTCTGGCCACTACGGATTACTGGGTGTACACACTGCTCGACCCACGGTATAAGGAGAACCTTTCCACTCTCATACCCGAAGAGGAAAGGGGTTCGAGAGTGATGCTATACCACAGGATCCTGGCGGACAAGCTGATGGTAAAATTCCCATCCGACAGCGCTAGTGGCAGAAGGCGCAGTTCCGAGGGCCAGGTAGCAGGGGAGGCGCGAAGATCAGGCAGCATGTACAGCACAGGCAGGGGAACACACTCTAAGGCCTTTGACACCTTTCTGGCTCCCCAGCAAGACTGTGTCACCGATCCCCAGTCAAGGCTGAGTCGGCGGGAGCACTGTAAAAGGATGGTGAGGGAGTACGTAGCCGATCGCACGACCGTCCTCCGTGACTCCTCTGCCCCCTACAACTACTGGGTATCGAAGCTGGACACGTGGCCTGAACTCGAGCTCTATGCCCTGGAGGTGCTTGCTTGTCCTGCGGCTAGCGTCTTGTCAGAGAGGGTGTTTAGTGCGGCTGGGGGAATCATTACGGATAAGCGTACAGGCCTGTCAACCGACAGTGCCGACAGGCTTACACTCATCAAGATAAACAAAGCCTGGATTTCCCCAGACTTTTCTTCTCCACCAGCGGACAGCAGCGATATCTAAACTATACGTAGGCTGCACCCGCGGATGGAAGCATCGTTCTCTATCACCATTAAAAACGGGGACCTTTTAGCTTCATCAATCTGTGTATTATATTCATCCTCCTCCTCCTGAAACCTGACGTAATCACGCCGAACGGGCAATTTTTCTTAGGCCCACAAGGCTCAGTCATATAATTTTTGTAAACAATTTTTATACGTTTCAATGCTCATTAAAGCGTTGAAACTTGCACCTGAACCAATTTTTATTTTAACTGGGCTGCCTCCAGGCCTAGTTACAAATTAAGCCACATTAACCAAAGCGATTAATGGGTTTCACCTGCCCTCTTGGTTGGGCATGGGCAATTTTTCTGAGGTACATTAGTACTGTTGGTACATCAATTTTTGGGGGCCCTCGCCTACAGTCTAATCCAATGAATTTTTTGCCCACCTGCATTAAAGCTGACGTTACATTAGCTGTGCTGGGCACTGCAATGGGATATATTTATGTACCGCCGGTGGCTTCCTGGCACCCACCCATGCTGTGGGTCCACAGGGAGTTGTAACTGCATGTGTCCACTTCTAAAGAACCCCAGTCTGACTGGGGAATGCAGTGTGGGCCGAAGCCCACCTGCATTTAACATGACATTACATCAGCTGCGCTGGGCACTGCAATGGGATATATTTATGTACCACCGGTGGGTTCCAGGGAGCCACCCATGCTGTGGGTCCACAGGGAGTTGTAACTGCATGTGTCCACTTCTAAAGAACCCCAGTCTGACTGGGGCATGCAGTGTGGGCCGAAGCCCACCTGCATTTAACATGACATTACCTCAACTGTGATGGGCAATGCAATGGGATATATTTATGTACCGCCGGTGGCTTCCTGGCACCCACCCATGCTGTCGGTCCACACGGAGTTGTAACTGCATGTGTCCACTTCTAAAGAACCCCAGTCTGACTGGGGCATGCAGTGTGGGCCGAAGCCCATCTGCATTTAACATGACATTACCTCAGCTGTGATGGGCAATGCAATGGGATATATTTATGTACCGCCGGTGGGTTCCAGCGAGCCACCGATGCTGTGGGTGCACACGGAATTCCCATTGCGGAGTTGTACCTGCCTGTGACTATTTATAAAAAAACGCGGTCTGACTGGGGCACGCAGACAGCTTGACAGAATGAATAGTGTGTGGCACATAGGTTCCCCATTGCTATGGCCATGTGTGCAGCTCCAGATGGAGGTGGCACAGGATTGGATTTCTCATTGCTTCTGTACAGCATTGTGGGCTATCGCCCCGCCCCTTTTAAAGAGGGTCGCTGCCCAGTCGTGCCAACCCTCTGCAGTGTGGGCCTGCGGTTCCTCCTCATGGCAGACGCACTTATAAATAGACATGAGGGTGGTGTGGCATGAGGGCAGCTAAAGGCTGCGCAGGGACAATTTGGTGTGTGCTGTGGACACTGGGTCGTGCGAAGGGGGGGGGGGGGGGGGGTGTTTGGGCAGCATGTAACCCAGGAGAAGTGGCAGCGGAGTGTCATGCAGGCAGTGATTGTGCTTTGTTGGAGGTAGTGTGGTGCTTAGCTAAGGTATGCATTGCTAATGAGGGCTTTTCAGAAGTAAAAATTGTTGGGAGGGGGGGCCCACTCTTTCCGCTATTGTGGCTTAATATTGGGACCTGGGAACTTGAGATGCAGCCCAACATGTAGCCCCTCGCCTGCCCTATCTGTTTCTGTGTCGTTCCCATCACTTTCTTGAATTACCCAGATTTTCACAAATGGAAACCTTAGCGAGCATCGGCGATATACAAAAATGCTCGAGTCGCCCATTGACTTCAACGGGGTTCGTTATTCGAAACGAACCCTCGAGCATTGCGAAAATTTTGTCCCGAGTAACGAGCACCCGAGCATTTTGGTGCTCGCTCATCTCTAATAACTATCCTTTGGCAAGATTCTTCATAAGATTTTTTGTCTTACTAGATCAACCAATCAACTGCTCAAATTCTATCTATACAGCACATTACACCTTCACTTTTAACTACATTGTAATCTTACTTGTTATCACTGCACTCACAGGACATATCATCAGTAAGGTCAATAAGGAATTGATCCTATCATCAAAATATTGGATCCAATGCAAACTCCAAATGGTCTTTTGATGGCCTGTTGGGGCCAATTATTGAGTCAGAACCTAGGCTCATCCTACGATTACCTGATATTCTGGTGGGCTAGTCTAACCCTAACTGTAAGTCTTAAAAATATCTATTTGTTATTATGGTATCAGAACCCACCATAATCTTCTGGTACTCTGCTAGGTCAGCCTGGCCCTCATCAGTAGCTGTTTAACTTATACTTATCTAAATTCAATGGGATCTTTGCCTGCAATACCTTACCCGGGTCACTGCAGTGAGAACGGAATTGCATGTTTCCAGCTAATTGCTGAAGTCCTGAGGGCCAGACCCCGGCCAATCTGCTACTGATGGACTATACGGATAATAGGTCATTAACAATGTAAAGGTGGACAATGCCTTTAATATAAAGTGTGCTGGAATAAGATGCATCTTATTAAGTGGCGCAGGCCTCTTAATGAATTTGATGCATCATTTTTGCCTGTCCATACAACGGAAAGTGAAATGTATGCCAGGTATGAGCGGATTTTCTCTATGAATTATATTGTCTTCTGGCATAAAATATAGTAACTCTGTGGACCCAGAAAGGCCTCGCCTCTCCCGACAAATCCAACTCACTTTTTCGAAAGATAACAAGAGCGCTCTAAAATAAAAAAAAGTCTGCAACATTTGAGCAAAAAAAGGATGCGTCAACACTTTTTTACCCCAGAAAACTGATAAATTCCTCCCACTGTGTATGAATATACAGCTAAGTGAAGCTGTAGAGCTCTAAGCAATCTTGTTTTCTAAACCTTCTTCTGAGGTTTAATCATGTCCAGTGTAAGAATGGAAAATCAATACGTCTGAACAGCTAATATTAGGAATCAAGGACAATCCATAGACGTTTACATCTAATTACAGAGCCAGACACGCAGCAGAGAGGTATAATATACATAAATCCTAGCTCTGCTGTGGTAAGACTATAACAAACCATATTATCTGGCCTAGAAATAACTTCACACTTAAAGGGGTTTTATGACAAAAACAAGTTACCCCCTATTTACCTGATAGAGGATAACTTGCTGATCATGGAGGTCCAATTGCTAGGACCATTGCCAATCCCAAGAACAAGCATCTGGCACATCTCTGAATGAATAGAGGGGTGCACCACTGCTCCATTTATTTCAATGGGACTGGCAGAGATGGCCAAGTTCAAAGGTATCTCTAGTAGAGATGAGCGAGCACCAAAATGCTCGAGTGCTCGTTACTTGAGTCGAACTTTCAGTGATGCTCGAGAGTTCGTTTTGAGTAACGAACCTCATTGAAGTCAATGGGCGACTCGAGCATTTTTGTATATGACTGGTGCTCCGCTAAGGTTTTCATTTGTGAAAATCTTAGCAAATCACCAAACTCATGTAAAAAACACAGAAATGGACAGGGCTGGCGAGGAGCAACATGCAGGGCTGCATTTCGAGCTCGAGGTCTCACTATTAAGCCACAATAGTGGCAAGAGTGAGACCCCCCCCGCACTGTCAGCATAAAGATCGTTCTCCTCTGCCACAGCTGTAACAGTTGTGGCAGAGAAGAACGATGTTAGCCCATTGAATTCAATGGAGCTGGCAATACAGCCGGCTCCATTGAAAGCAATGGGCTGCCGGCGAGCATGGGATGAATTTTCGGGAAGGGCTTAAAAATATAAGCCCTCACCTGAAAATCATCCTAAAATGTGTAAAAAAAAATGTATACTCACCTTTCCGCTCAGCGCTGAGCCAATCAGAGGCAGCACTCACTCACCCATTCATGAATTCATGAATGGGTGAGTGAGAACTGCCTCTGATTGGTGAGGCTGTGACCAATCAGAGGCAGCTCATTCAGCAGGCGGGGATTTTAAATCCCCGGCTGCTGAATACTACACAGAGCAGTTCAGGAGAACTGCCGGCCAGACGTGGCTGAACTCCGGCTGCAGCGGAAAGATGAGTATAATTTTTTTTTTTTTTTTTTACACATTTTATGATGATTTTCAGGTAAGGGCTTATATTTTTAAGCCCTTCCTGAAAATTCATCCCGTGCTCACCGGCAGCCCATTGCTTTCAATGGAGCCGGCTGTATTGCCGGCTCCATTGAATTCAATGGTCAGTGCTTGTTTAATCGAGACGAGTACCACGTGGTGCTCGTCCCGAGTAACAAGCATCTCGAGCACCCTAATACTCGAACGAGCATCAAGCTCGGACGAGTATGCTCGCTCATCTCTAATCTCTAGCAATCCTAAAGAAATGAATAAAACAGTGGTGCACATGTGCAACCAACATTTTATTTATGCAGGGATCTTTGGGCACCCATTTGGATCCTTACTGATCCTCAAGTTATTTCCTGTCCTGTATATAGAGAGTAACTTGTTTTTGCGAAACGCCCCTTAAAAGAGTAATCACAAGAGCATTACAAGATGACACAAAAAACAAGTAAGAACCTACAACAGCATTATCAATAAGCTTAGGTTCACACAGGAGTTATGGTGTTCCATAATTCGACTCCATCGTAGTTGCTGAACAAGAAAAAGACCAGAATTGCCAGAAGATCCAGCAAATACCAAACCTAAAAGGTCCCAGATGAACACCATTTATTATAATGATGTCTGTCCAGCTTCTGGCATGTCATAAGGCAGTATCCCAGATGAAATAAGTTTTGTCGGGGAGCTTATCCTGGATCTACGTCAGAAGCTCATAATGGAGCATCCAACACAGATGTGAAATAGTTTTTAAATCTAAAAGAGGTCCAACATTCTGTACTATCAAATGTCACATCTATCACTGACACTGAGGGGTTGAGACCTCCAACTCTACAATAGGCTAATGTTAGGCTCCCAAAGTAATGGGGCTATTGGGGCTGAACAGGTGGGAGTGTAGTAGAAGTAAAAAGGCAATGCAGCCCACGGAGGCACAGGACCTGAGGTAGAAGTAGACATTCACATTAAAGGCGTTTTCCATCCTTGAACTATTGATAACCTATCTTGAGGATAGGTTATCGTTAGCTGATCAGTAGGAGTGTAATGCCCATGACTCCCTCTGATCAGCTAATCACTGAATTGCTATTCTAGACTACTAAACCCATGTGTGACCAGAAACACACAGTTCTGTATGCTGTGCATTGGCCTGGAGTGATAGTGCTGGCAAAGTATCCATGCAAGTACCTTCTAAGCAGCTGCAGAGTGTACGGAGCTGTGTGCTTCCATGCACTGAAACACCAGCCCCTTCACATCAACTGATTGGAGGAAATCCTGAGCGAAAGACCCCGATGATCAACCAAGTACTTATCCAGAAGAAAAGTCCTGCTTATGGGCAATAATTGAGCAAATGTAAGAGGACCTACCTGCATATGATGTTTATTTACTGTAAAAGTGTGTTATGTTGTTCTATAACCAGCCCTTTTTCCTTGATATAATACCACCTTAAAGTGGTCCCACTGGCCATTTTGTAATGGTGATGGTGCAGGACCTTGTGATAACATAGGTTATGAACGTTGCTCCTCAAAAAGGCCAGACTCAGATATAAGACTCCCCATAGGAGCAAGAAGACAGAACATGTCTACATTAGGCTAGTCAGAAGCCAGAACTCACACGAGACAGAGTGTGTGTCCTCCGAGTGACCGCGAAGAGTGAACGCGGCTAATGTCGTAATTTGTTGAGGCGAGAAAGAAACACCAGATAGGAAAAATCAAGACAAGCGCTATCCACCATCTCCAGCCATCTCTGTAAAATTCTTGTGGCTGATAGAGTAAATTAAAGCCTGTACATTACTGGACTGTGTTCAAGGTACAGTAAAAGTTACTGCAAGCATGTGGCCTATTTCTAAATATTTGCGGCTGCAGCCGTTGACGACAAAGAACCCCTGTGGCCGAAAATTTCCCAGATGATGCCACTATCCAGGATAAGCACCTGGAAGACTTGCCCCCCTCTACAACTGGACGAATGCATCACAGAGCCTGACTGACTCGCTACACAAACACTACTTACATGATTCTCCTCTGAAAACAATTTCTTGTCTGGAAGTAAGCAATATTCTTTATAGAAACGGCTCCCTCCCAGGAGAACAGGTTCAATATGTTATGTTTTGTCCTATGCACAAATCACATAAGGTATAATGGATTAATAGACATGGTGATGGGTTCGCTTTATGTACGAGATGTCCTCTCACTGGTATCATCCATTGTGAATGTGCATCACGATATTACTTACATATATCTAGCACAAGTCGTGCGCTCTAGGGTATTCTTTACTGGACGTTAATCATAGCTCTGGGATTATACATTGAGGTGAAATCAATAAATCTAACCAAGCTTTTCTAATACAGTTCTGTTCTATAAACACAATCCCTGCAGCCAACCTAAGGATTCAGACCGATAAATATAAAGTCTACTGAACCGAGGCAATGCCCTTCTCACTTTCTCATGGAACACAGGCTATATGTTTGGCAACAGTATAACTTTTATTTAGGAGCTGTGAATTTGGGATTGGGGATTTTGGGTTTCTCTGATGGCTCGGGGGGGTGGGGGGGGGGGGGGGTCTGTACTATTGTAATTTAGATTTAGATATTCACAGCCTTTTTACCATTAGGGAGCCCCTGGAAAAAACTGGAAGTACATTTATAGCCTTTCCTTAGAACAGACTATCTATAAATGATTTGTGGGGCTGTTGCTGTAGTTGGTAGGTAACACAGAGTTCATGATACGAGGCGGACATCGGACATAAGAACAAATAGATTTTTATTACAACTGATAATGACAGGAAAATAGGCTTACGCAAAGATAATGAACCAGTAAGTATACGTAATGCAAGCTCTAACGTTTAGTATTATAGGCCTGACTATTGCTAGCTAATAATCATAACACTTAGCATACACATTAAGCAATTTACAGTTGATGTATACATTTACAATGAAGTATCCTGTGCAATGGGAAAGTAATGTTTCTGTAGACAGTGCTAAGTCAAGAATGGAGGCTTACAACAGCCAGTCTGCATTTAACAAAAGAGCTGTCTGAGAAGCTTAGACACAACAAGAGAACAGATAAGGTTTTTCTTGACACAGACTTCTAGCAAAGATTTGGCTGAACATGGTATGTCTAAGTCTTTACCCAGCAGGCCTGCTTATTGTCTATCTCTAGCGATCCGTGTGTGCACACTCGTTTTTTTGTTGAGGTCCATCTTCACTTACGACCTCTGGCATACCCTGCACAAAGAAGGGGGGAGGAGGGACTCCTATCTATTGTCTGTGCGGCATAGTTCTGAATTCTACCAAGGGCCCTCTAACAGGTGTGTGAACTCCTAGTCTCGTAGGTAGCACAGTTCACAAGCTCTCAATAAGGGTGCACTGCTTTCTTCAGCACCCTCTTCTCTCAAGCAACTGCACCAAGTACTCTCCTGCTCGCTTCACCATACTAACTCACACATCACGCACCAACTCTCCACTTCCTCTTCCCCAGACCTGAAATGCCATGTGATCCTTGCTGTCAATGGCAGAATTAGTAATCAAAGCCACTGCAAAGCCTGCATCTCCCAAAAAAGGCAAGTAGATGGCACCACGGATTACATATATAAACCACACATTTGTTATTCTATTAAGCTTCATTAAGACATGAACTGAGCATTCCAGCAGAATCAATCAATCACACATTAACATAAACAGCTCATAACAAGACCTAAGTGGTTTTACAGAGGGATTGTCAATAGCAAACATGATTGCAGAATGCTAATGGCTTGTTATGGCTGCCATGTGTGTAATGAAAGCCCTCAGGTCTGCCATCTTTGTGCACCTATTAGACCCTGCCAGAGACAGGACTTAATAGGATAATGTTGGCAGGCACAATATCTTATGTGAGTGGTCAGAAGATTATAGGGTCAAGTTCTCGATGAGGTTAAAAAATAAATAAAAAAATAGTTTGAAGCTATGGTCTACATAAACAAATTGCAGTATGTTCAGTTTTGTTCCATATTCACAGATCGCCCTTGAAAGTTTATGGGAGTGTTAAAAAACAGAGTGAACATTGATATTACATATGTGTGCATTGTGTTTTTTACACGTATTGCAAGGAGGCAGTCGGAAAAAAGTGCCATCAACTGGGTCTTGCAGGGTTTTATTTCGTGTGTAAAAAAATGATGAAACACAGATAGCACATGGATGTCTAAAAACACACCTATACAACAAAACATATGCAGCATGCTATATACACTAGCAGGGAAACTGGTCCAGTGAGAATGAGCCCTTAAAGTCTTACAATCCATTTCTCAGCATTAGTGAGGAGTCATTGCTAGAGGACAAGGAAGCAGAATTTTAAAAACTGCAGCATTAATGGAATTTTCTTTGTCTATATTGATGCCAAGGGTATAAACCAAAAGATCCAAAGAAGGGAATCCAGAGAACTACGTTGCCAAGGAATTAAGAGTGTAGATCAAAGGCTATGTAAATCACCTTGTCTTTGAGGAAGATGCCAGAGAGCGAAGCTGTAAGAACACAAAAAGCAAAAATGTAACAGAAAAAGACAACAGAAGACACGTTAAATGCATTATGATTCCTAGGGACAGCCATTACCACTTTAAAGCTTGATTTAGCTTCACGAGAAGAGTATGACGGGCAGATCAGTAGAGTATGTGCAAGACTGCAGCATGTCAGTAATATAGGGCTCCAGAAATACTATATAGGGAGGAATGGAAAACCGCTCGTCTACCACCAGAAGACAGCCTGGCAGTAGAAGCTGGACAGAAGCAAGATGGATACAACAAAGTCATTAAAAGGGTTTTCCTGTTTCAATTCCTAATCAATAATTTTGCTGGATGTCACTGAATAGTGATATTTAGAAGCTAAGAACTAATCCTAACCATAGCCATGTGATAAAGAAGAATGATTATGAGATACCCAACTCCAGTACTTGTGAACATGATCAGGACGGTTTGTCATCCTCTAGAATAGAAAAGCCCCTACCATGTTTTGGCTTACATTACACTATTATATGCCCACCCTTTAGGGTCAAGAGTGCCTAATTCTTGTTAATGCACTCTACTGAGGGGTAGAAGCCTCCTCTGGTCTGGCTTCCTCCTCCCTTGTTTGATTCGCAGAGGGACACTCCTGTTCCAGTTCTTTCCGTCTATCAAATACAACCAGAATCAGACCCCTGTCTCTGAAGGACCCCAAAGTACCTGCCTGGGCTGCCACTATGATATATACATTGCGTTGCCCCTGTATTAGTAACACCAGGCCTCTCATGATTGCCACTTCCCTGTACGGAAAATAAAGTCGTGACCCCAGAATGCAGCAAACAAATCACGTGACAAGTTTTCCGTGGATCAGTTTCAGTGTGAATCCACAATAGATGGGAAAATCAGCAATCTAAGCAACTTCCAATGAGGCCTGGTCATCGGTGGTAGACTAGCCGGTGTCGGGATTTCATACACTGCCACCCATCTGGAGTTTTCTCATGCAGCATTGTGGCAAGTATACCAAGAATGGTGTGACCAAGACAAAACATCTAGCAAAAGGGGATCCTGTGGACATTAGCAACTCATTGCTTAAGGCTGTCTGTCCACGGACCATGATCACGCGCTGTAAAGCTTTCCATAGCATTGCTATGGAAAGAGCAGCACCCGCATCCACGAGTGGAGAATCATAGTGCTGTGATTGCCGCGATTCTCCGCTGTGAGCCTATCTGTTAGATAGGCTCATGGGGAAGACCTGTCAGTGCTCCCCCCTCCTCCCCCGCGGTGGAATATCACTAGAGATATTCTGCCTCGGCCGTGGACAGGGGGCCTAAAGGGGTCAGAAAAGGGTGACAAGAATTGTTCTGACGAAGAGCTGGTGCACAATCAAGGAAACTGTGTCAGAATACAATGTTGGTGTTGGTGTAACTTCTCCAAATGCACAACTTGTCATTCCTTAGCACGGCTGGGCTATAACAATAGACAACCAGCTCCAGCGCCATTGTGTCTAGGAGAAATAGAAAGACGAGGCTGCAGTGGGCAAAAGAGCGCAAAAATTGCATCACTGAGTGAGCAGTAGAAAAACATCGCCTGGTCAGATGAATCCAGATTTCTATTGCACCATGCTAATGTGAGGGTCAGAAAATAAGCAATATAAATTGATGAACCCTTCCTGTTATGCTGGTGGAGTAATGATGTGGCGAATGTTTTGTTGGTACACCTTGGCCCCCTTATACCTGTGGATGGACAAGTAGACCAATTACTGAAGACTAAAGGAGGTCCAACGCGCTGCTAGATAGGGATCTCGAATAAAGTGTCCAATCAGTATGTACTGTTGCCTGTGGATATATACTGACAGAAAACTAAGAGGATTTGGAATACCAAGTTTATTGCAAAGTTTCATACTTTGTTTTTGTACAATAAATAAGCCTAATTTATATAAAATTGGATTGACCCTTATGACTAAAGCTGCAATCCCTGATAAAAGTACATACTTTAGGCAATAATCAAATAACAAAGACTGGGTAAGGTCAACAAAGCACAATTTAAGCATGTAAACTTGACATGGTTAGAAAATATAAATTCTCCCACAAGTGACTACAGGATCATGAGGTGAAATTCTAAAACTTACTGTGGATATTGCCTTCCAGAGAAGAAGCTTCTGACATCAGAATCAATAATTATAGAAAGTAAGACTCGGCCTCTAGTAGCAATCTGGGATTGTAAGTAAATCTGTAACAAGCAATATCAATGTCAAAATAAATACATGAACATCACTTTTATGCCTTGACATTTTGCCTAGGATTCAAGAGGGTTTTTACTCTTTGAAAAGTAGAAACTGAGCTGTAAATAGGAGACGGCACAGTTGAAAAAGTTATGTTATAAAGTATCTTCATGTGTTTTAAAGTGATACAAAGTAACTAGTATGGACTGAAAACATGTATACAGTGTATGTTGGAAACAAAGGTCTACCTACAGTCCTGGCACCCTCACTGATCAGGTACTGTTGTATCTTGTCTCCACCACAAAAAATGGATGGAGACCTGTGATTGTGCTGTGGGAGATTCAGGGTACGCCCCCAGCTGCTGATTGGCTGGGCTGTGCGATACCCTCCAGTGTCAGCAGCAAGCGCCCTCCACACCGGCCTCCCTGCAATACCCTGGTTAGGAGACTGACAGCGGCCGGCAGATGGGAGTACAGCTTCAAGTGGCTTCCCCACCAGGCAGGAGCACAGAGCATCGGGGGACAGTGAGGAAGCGCTGGCGCCATGGAGAGGAGAGTGACAGCGGCTGGTGAGGACACTGGAAGCACAGAGGGGAGGACAGCACCAGGTGAGAGTGATGCAGCGCTGGTCCGTGACATGGCACAGCACCGGGGGGGTGGGGGGGGGGGAGGATACAGTGACAGCAGTGATGGGAGCAGAGGATAGGGGGGGAGGGGGGTGAATAGTCACACTCACAGCAGCTCAGGGACCACAGGCAGTGGCCTTCGCCATGGGAGACTCACAGCAGCGAAGTGACACGGGGTCGGCATGGCAGATAGGAGCCGAGACACTGACAGCAGCGTCTTCAGCAGGCGAGATGGGAGTGCTGTTGTGGGTGTCACCAAGCCCTCCCCTACAACTCACCCAGGTCAACCTATGTCTCTATCCTTTCTTCCGGTGGAGACAAGATACAACAGTACCTATTGATCAACTGTTTACAGGGGTCTTTGCATGAGTGCAAATGCGTGCTCTGCTTTGGCATCTCAATCAGTCATAAACCTTACTGCAGCTCAGTCCTTTTCAAGTTAATGGGATTGAACTGCAATGGCAGGCAGAGCCAGGACTATGGTAGAAAAGGCCTGAGCACTGCAGCCTCTCAGACAAGAGGTGCTGGGAGTCGGACTGCTCTGATCTGATATTAATGACCTATCTTAACCCCATAACAACTGCCCATAGTGTTTTGGATGTATTGATGTATACTGTAATTTGTGCAGTCTTGAATTATAGGTTGTTTGTTGTAACAGTTTAGGTTGGCATGGGTGGTTGTTTCTCATACATATATGTGTGTGCATTTTATTCCATGATTTTATGTCTCTCATGATGTCATATAAGACCTCTGGGGTCATTCACATCACCTTTTTGTTTTTTATTTCACACTTTTCCACTGTATCCATAGGAGCCCCTTGTAGTGAATATAGTCACTGGCAGAGATGGGCTAAGACCCAGCAGCTCTGCCATACTGTGGGTCACCAGTTATCATGTGATTGCCAGCTTCAATAGTGGAAACAGCACTGCCAATCCCTCTATTCAATGCACAGCGCTCATTGAGCACTATGTAGGCTAGAAATGAGTAGGTAGAGGCATTTATAAACTGTTTCTGTCTACTCTGGGTCTTTGGCTCTCTGACAGCTGAGCACCCAACCTGCTCAAGCTAGATTGCAGAATCAGGAGCTTATGGCCGCCTGCACACGAGCGGGTTGGACCCCACATGCGGGATTCCCGCAACCGAATTCGCCCCAATGCCCGGTTGATGACCCCAGCATGCCTTTCTGCTGATCTTCTCCTCTGCTGTGAATGTCCAGGCCGGAACACCGTTGCAGATTTGCAGTACAGAGGACGTTGCGCTATTGCTATGGCGATGACACGGCTCCAGCGAACATTCTGCAATGATGGGTCAGACGGAAGCTGGCTGTGCGTAGCCCGCACAAAATTGCAGCATGCTGCGAATTCTCCCCAGCAAGCGGAAATCACAATCAATTTCCACTAGTGGGCAGGAAATCGCGTATTCTCATAGCATGCTATGGCCTGGATTTGGTGCAGAATCCGGAGGCAGAATCCCGCTCCGGATTTCGCAATGCAAATCCGCATGTGTGCAGGAGGCCTTAAACATTTACAGTGACATGGGTTTAAAGCCGGGGACCAATCATTGCACATGTTTGGCACTTGGTCTTAATCAGAGTAAGAAATTAGCCAAAATTGACTGTTTAGAAATTCTATCTCAAAGAGTAAAATGATTCAAAGAATCAAATTATCTCATTTTGCCCCAAATCCCTGAGCTTTATGTGACATAGAATAATAAATAAGTTGCCATTCGTTTAACTGAGGCTATGCCAAGGGCACTAACAGGTTCTAGCAGAAGCAAAGTCACGAGTAAAAACTGCTCTTCAGCTCTTTACTATTGTCAGAACTTATCAGATCTTGAAAGGCCCTGATCTCCAGCTCTTACCTTCAGTCTAAATAGTTTCAATGTTTTACATCCAAGCTTCGTTTTGCTGAAGTTATGCCGTTGACACTAACAGGTTCTAAGTGATGCCGAGTCTTGTACAACTTCCTTTTCATTTCTTTAATATTGTCAGAACTCATCAGATCCTAAAAGACACTCTGCGTACTTGGCCCTCACTCCATAGGATATCATTCTGTATATGAAACACTGGAGAAGCCATAGAACACAAAGCTTTTATTTCAATTATGAACATCGAAAGGAAGTTGAAAAGAGCCTTTGGTTGCACATAATGGCTCTCAGTGGGGGGCACATGGGGCACCGGTGAGCGGAGATACATGACCTTTCTGCAGGAAATAGAAGTGAGTTTATGGTAGAATATAACGGCACTCTAAGCCTGGAATAATCTGTTTCTGAGACATAACTATTCCGTACCTTTAGAATGAAACTGCTCCTACAATCAGCCTCCAGTTTGGCTTCTTTAGCCCCAAGTAATCCGTTATTATCACCAGAGAAAATTGCACGATGGGCAAACATGTGGCCACATTGAGGTCACCAACATATATCGTAAGGGGTTACCAAGATGGGTCAACCCTTAAAAAACACTAATTCTGTAGGGTTGTAAGGACCATGAATGCGAAGGCACTTAGAGGGAACCTGTCATCAATTTTGTCCATAGTAAACCAAGCACAGCACTAGAATTATTACCTAGAGCTGTTAACAAAACTTGGGAAACCCTGCCAATGAGAGAGCGGGACCAGTCTGCCCAGCAGACCAGTCTGCATGATTTACATGCGGCGCAGGCACTTTTTAAACAATGATTCTGCAGATATGCATTTATAAAGAGCCATAAAAAAATAAGTTTTGTAAACATCTGTAGGTAACAATTCTAGTGCGGTGCTTAGTTGACTATCAATAAAATGATGACACGTTCCCTTTAAGGTTACACAGTGCTCTGGTCCTCAGGGTAACAGTTTTAACCCCTTGGGGACATCAGTTGTACATATAAGGTGGATGTGCATGGGAATTGTATGGAGTGAGCTCGAGGGCCATACCCACTCCATACACTACAGGTGTCAGCTGCTATACAATTTTATGACAGGGGATACCCAACAGCATTTGAGATTGCAGATAACTCTGATCGCAGCTGTTATTCATTTAAATTCTGCAGTCAATTCTGAGACTGGCCTTTAAATCTCCATAATGGCTCCTCCTGAGATTGCAAGAGACTGTTAGCATGCCATAGCAGCCAGGAGCCTTGTGAAGGCGCCCAGGGATGCCCTGTATTTCTGTCTATTAAGACAGGCTTGTGGCAGGGCATAATATAATGCCTGCAGATATACAATATACTGCAATACTAAAGTAATGCAGTATATTGTGTAAGCAATCATACAATCGCAAGTTCAAGTCCCCTATGGGAACATAAAAATAAGTAAAATATACATTTTGAATAGTTACAAAAAATAAAAAAAATATATAAAGTTTAACTGCCCCACTCTTTTTCCATATTTAAAATAAACATTAAAAAAAGAAAATAAACATCTGTAAAAGTTCAATCTATTAAAATGACACATTTTTTTCACACAGTGAACACTGTCAGGAAAAAAAATACACAAAGCCAGAATTGCTTTTTTTTAGTCACCCCACCATCAAGAAAAAAATTTAATAAAAAGCAATCAAGAAGTCATATGTAACCTAATGTGTTATCAATAGAAACTACAGGACATCCCACAAGAATCGAGCCTGCAAGAAGCTGCGTCAACGGAAAAATAAAAAAGTTATGGCAGTCAGGAGATGGTGACAGAAAATTATTTTTTAAACTATTTATTTTTTTAAAGTTATTAAAAAACTGTATACATTTGGTGTGGTTATAATCATATGGATCTACAGAATAAGCATACCATGTTATTTTGGCTGCAGTGTGCATACAATAAAAACAAAACCCCACCTCAGTATGATGCAAATGTGTTTTTTAGCCATTTCACTCTATTTAGAAATTTTTAAGTTTTTCATTTTATTATAATGGTAGATTAAAAAGTAGCATTGAAAAATACAACTCGCCCTGCGAAACACATGCTGTCCAACTCGCCCTGCGAAACACATGCTGTCCAACAGATGTACTGGCACAAAAATTAAAAGAAAGTTCAGATTTTTTGAAAATGAAAAAGAAAAGATGAAAAATGGGCGCATTCTCAAGGGATTAAATAAACTTCATTTTTTCCAACTGCACCCAATCCTGATGCCCACTTGGTGGTTTGCTTCATACTCTCTTGGCCACAGTCCTGGCATATTTTGGCCTTTTAACAGTCTCAAAGCTTTATTCAGCCACCGTCTTAGAACCAATGGTTTCCTATGGATTCCTTCAGATGAACAATTTTTTTGATGTGCCAAAAAATTGGACCGCAAACGATAGCACATAAGTGCGTTATTTTAATGCCCAAAGAGCTTCAGCACTAAAAGATAGATCTTGACCTATCTTTGGACAGCAAAACACGGAAAGCTCATAGACTCCTATGGGAGCATATGGGAGCCATCAGAAAAAGGGATGGGGAGAAAGTTTAGCAGAGGCTAGAGCTGTTAAACACTGACTGGTGCCTGTAGTTAAGGCACTTAAAGTAATTAAATAGTAGTTCTGCCGACCAAGGGATTTTAGGGCTGCGGTGTTATTTCACTGCAGCCAATGGATGGAAGAGTTGCGAATAATAGCCGCGACTTAGTCACGGCTATTTATTTTTCATGCGATTTACTGCTCCGATGGTGGTGATTTTATAGCGTAGCTAGCTTAGCGTCATAATAACACTCATGTGAAAGAGACCCACTTCTCCACACCAACTGTCACGAGGCCATGATCCTCACAGCAAGGGTATACAACCTCCAACAATCATTAGCCCTCCTGGGTTACTGAGTTTACCCTCACTCTTTTCTGTATACCACTTATCATGTGAGCAGCAGCTGATGTTACGCCATGCTATTAGTAGTGACATGAGAGCACACTGGCACTGCCATGGTGATGGTTTTACATGGCAACATATAATTATTGCAAAATACTGTATATCATGCCGCCGGTCATAAACCCAGGGCTCCAGGTTACCCACATTGCACTCCCGATCCACCAGATGATGAGAATGGCTTTAGATCCAAAAACGCACATTTCCTGTAGTTTCCTGCTGACCGTAACAGAACCCAAAGTAAACATTTACGCACGTACAAGAAGTCGCCCTAACTTGTGCCCGGTAGATGTGAAGCGGTTGCTGATTCTATCATGCACATTTTCTGGAGCATCTGCTAATTCCCAACCTACTGCAGATTGATTTTACAGGGGTGTATCCAAAGACCGTAAAGCTGGCGTGCACCTTGGAATGCTCTTGGCAGCCAAATAGGCAGATTTACACACATAAATATGCATCGCACATTTTCAGCACAAAGATGATCCTGCAAAGGACAGACTCTTTAACCCATTAAGGACTTCTCTGCTATTAGATCTGCATATGTTTAGTTTGTTCTTACAATGGTCTTTTCATCTATGGCTTATTCCTTGTAATTGGACCAAGACAGTGATATAAAATTTTGAACCCCCCCCCACTCCCCCACTGATGTTGTTGGCGGGGACTTATGATTTAAGAAAAATGTTGTCCTATTCTCACTCTGTACAACAATCTACAGGACTATTGAAGTGCAGATCATGTTAGAGACGACTGGCAAACCATTATTTAGTCTTCTATACGAGGGTATATATTCCATGGGCTGCCACTGCGCCGTTAGAGCTTATGCACATGGCATTTTTTCCATGCGAGTACAGTCCGATTTTTAATCAGTCAGAACTCACATGGAAATAGAATACATTGATTTCAATGGCTCTATTCACATTAGTGTTTTTTTTTTTACTTGCACGGATTGCCTTTGTAAAAAAAAAAATACACAGCATGTTCTATCTTGGTTTAATTTTAGGATGATAAGCAGTAGAGTTGAGCGAACGTACTCTTCCGAGCTTGATGCTCGTTCGAGTATTAGCATACTCGATGGTGCTCGCTACTCGAGCGAGCATCATGCTGTGTTCGACCCCGCCCCAGTTTTGGCTCCTCCCCGCCACTGACGTGTCAGATTTGACCCCGCGACGCTGCGTACGCCAACGTTAGTTTGTGGCTGGCTTGGAGAGGAGAGAGAAAGAGAGCGAGAGAGAACAGGAAAAAAAAAAAGCTCGGCAACCAGCGGTCCCATACAAAAATACTCGAGTCTCCGATTGAAGTCAATGGGGTTCGTTACTCGAATAGAGCTCTCAAATTTTACGAAAAGCTCAACTCGAATAACGAGGACCCGAGTATTTTGGTGCTCGCTCATCTCTAATAAGCACCCATTGAAGTCAATGTGTGTATTAAAAAAACTTGATGCACTTGTATGTCATGCTAGAGCATCAAGTTTTTTTTTTTTTCACGCACCTATTGACTTCAATAGAAGTTTTAAATGAAAGTAGTTCAGCAGCCCTGGATTTTTTTTTTAACCCACGGAAAAGATGGATGACGCATGGAAAAAACACTTGCGATAAAACAAAAATGCATGAAGATTGCAAAAGAAAAAAACGGTCCACTTTTCGCAGAATACAATCGCCCCCATCCATGTGAATAAGTTCTTGAGCGAACACCGCTATGATCGGTCCAATTCACTTTGCTATTGAGTTTCGAGTACCTGTGCAGAGTTCCCCACTACAAAGGTGTAAGGACCTGCTC
The DNA here is from genome assembly GCF_035609145.1 of Eleutherodactylus coqui. Taxonomy (NCBI): domain Eukaryota; kingdom Metazoa; phylum Chordata; class Amphibia; order Anura; family Eleutherodactylidae; genus Eleutherodactylus; species Eleutherodactylus coqui. The sequence continues at coordinate 62,153,016 of NC_089846.1, forward strand.
GGACACCTCGAGACTAACTCAAGACCAAAAGTTAAAATTATAAAGACTTTCACTCAACCAAATAGAAAGGTTTTCAATATTGCTGAAGTTTAATTAAATATTTTATGCTAAAAGTTACTTACGGTAATGCCTCTGGCAGTGCCACCCATAGGAGGGCAGCTTTCCAGTAAGTCAATGTCTACCCCTCCAACAGGCCTTGTAACAGGACACTGCAATGACATTGTAGCATTTCTCATTTGCACACCAAATGTCCCGTAGAAGAATTGCATGGCCTATAACTTTCTTTACACTTACTAGGTGGTCCCCACAAGGAGAAACTATACCCCTGCAGTGGCCAGGTTTGGTATTATAGGCAAAGTTCCAATTGAAGTGAGTGGGGATGGAGTTGTTTGCTTTGAGCAGAAATCAACTTAGTGCAAGAGCATACAGTTGATTGGTGGGGAACCCTGGTGACGGACCCCCACTGATCTACTATTGCTGGCCTTTTGTAAAGATAGATCTTTAATGATTTACAACAGGAAAAACCCTTTATAGAAGGTGGTGTAACAGAATTGTGATGGCATGTAAGCAGCATTCATGGCTGGGTGAGAATGGAGGTATGGTTTTGCATTGGGAATGTGCTATAAGAGTTAGGTTCCCACGCTGAGTTGGTTGAATGACATATTAGTGAGACAGGCATGGTTGCACAGTTTGGGGGCGCTGCAGAGGAGCTAAAGCTGTGTACTTCCTTAAGTGTGTTGCGTGGAGCAGAGTTGCAACAGTAGGCCAGTGAGGAGACGAAGTCAGCATTGTGGATGGTTAGCCTTAAGAGCTGAGCCATTGCCGCTGCAACAGAGTCTGACGGAAGACTGAATGCTCCAGACGTAGAGGATGCTAAAATGGTGTATGGTGAGTGAACTGATCTGACTGATAGCATGCCTGTGCCAAGCCAGTAAGCTGTTCAAAGTAGACAGCAACTACTTGTATAATGCCGTTTCCAAGTTATAACAGTATAAGAACTGTTGGAGCAACATGTGGCTTCATCTGTTTATTGTCCTCTGCCATCTAGTCAGACCCCATGAGACACCAGCCATGAGTGGTATGACTTTTTTAAAGCTGTATGGCCTATAAGTGTTTCACACTGGTGTGATGCTTCTGCAGTGGCCAGTCCAAAGTATCTTCACGCATTCGGTGAGTCTGCAGTTGGCTTACAGACGTACTACATTATTAAAAACAAGGGGAGAAATAATTTGTCCAAGTGGCATGGAGAGGGAAAAAAAACTCTGGTGGCCTTTTGTTCTCAATGACAAAACTCAACTGCAAACAGTACCCTCCAGAAGTTTGGAAATCACTGGTCAGAAATATTTCTGGGAAGTTTTGAAAAATAGAAACATATCCCAACCAAAAATCTTAAAAGTTGATCTACCGCATGCCTAGAGTACACTGTGCTCTATTATAGTTAAAGGGTGAACACTTCAAGGAATCCAAAATTTGAAGTTATTTCCAGGATCCAAGAGTCATTGGGAAGATTGGGCTGTTTCTAAGTCTAATAAACATGAACATCCCAAGACATCGAGCCTTTTGACTATTTCTTCACAATTTTATATTTTTAAAGTGTTTCCCAACTTCTGGAAGCTACTGTAATGTGGGACCCAGTTTGTTCCTTGCTATGAGGCTCTTTTCTTCTATGTGTGTCGCTATTAGCATTTTAATGCTTTTATTTTATCACAAAACCCTCTCCAGTCCCATGTGAATTATATAATGCCACAAAGTAACAAGAGATTCCTACCATTTTAATATGTACCATTAACCATTCATCTAACCGTTTTTAAAGCTTCCTATGTAAAATGTTTCAGAAGAATTTTATTCTACAGAAAAAAGTATTCCAATGTTCAAACTCCTTTTGTGTAAAGAAAGAGTCTCTGTAGCCCAGCACTAAGCCGAGGACTCACCCCAGATGAGCTCATTCTGCAACATAATTCAGTCAATGAAAACAGAGCCACATTGAGTTACAGATAAAGCCAACCTCACATTCTATTTTACCACCAGTATCTAAGAATTTATATAGTTCTTGTGTCATGATTGGTCTTTAGGTATTGATGATGTCACCTGCAATACCAAACCTAACCACATGGTGCGCTGCTCAGAGAATAACACCCATCAGTAGTATAGAGCAAATAGTTACTGTATGTACTGTACTTACTTTTATATAGGCCATGCAAGGCTGCCTGGAAAAAAATATGCAAATAGGGAATGGAAAAATACCTCTATAGCACCACCTATTGGAAGATGACTACCCTATAAGTTAATGCTCAACCTTTCAGAAGTCTTAACAGCAAGGATTTAAACCTTAGGAGTCTTCACCAGAAGGAAAAGACACACATCTGCAAAAAGGCTGTATTGGGGTGTTCGCACTACTTGGACATGGTAGAAAGAGGAAGCTATCATCAGCTGCCACGAGATTCCTGAGGAGGCAGATGGTCAAAAACCCTTGACTGACTGCAAAAGACCTCCAGCAAGATTTGGTGGCAGCAGGCACTGAGAAAACCTGCAGCGTGTGGAGGGCAAGATGGATTCAATTAGGTATCAGGAGAAAACATCATGCTGTAAGGAAGCTGAAGCTTCAGTAACATTGGATTTTTCAACAGGACAATGATCTCAAGCACTGGCGTAACTGTAGGGGATGCAGTTGCACCCGGGCTCGGGAGCCTTAGGTGGCCCATAAGGCCTCTCTTCCCCATATAGGGAGGCCAGTACTATGAATAAAGCATTATAGTTGGGGGCCTGTTACAGGTTTTGCGTTGGGGCTCAGGAGCTTCAAGTTACATCTCTGCGTTAAGGGATTAAGAGAAGTTGGGGGGGGGGGCAAGATTGCACCTGGGCCCATGAGCCATTAGCTACACCCCTGATCTCAAGCATTCCTCCAAGTCAACCAAGGCTTGGTTTCAGAAGTAGTCCTGGAAGATTCTGAAATGACTATCACAGTCACCTAACTTGAACCCCATAGAAAATCTTTGGTGGGATGTGAAGCACGTGGTTGCAACACACAAACCCAAGAACATTAGTAAACTGGAGGCCATTGCTCATGAAAATTGGGCTGAGATTCCTTAGGAATGCTGTCAGCAGCTGTCGTCTGGCGATGCATCATGTATGCATCAGGTATAACAGTAAAAAAGCTGCTCTACTAGGTACTAAAGAGGCGTTGTAGCCATTAAAAATTGCATTTTGTGGTGAATTTGGAGAAAGAACCTGTTATATTAGTTCTGTTGAGCTATTTAAAAATGTTCTTGTTTTACATTGTTTTTTGTAAACAGACGAAAGTTTGCAAATTTAGCAAATTAACCTAATTTGCAGGAAGGGGGGAATAATTTTGAGTGCAACTGTACATATAATTGATGCAGAGATAAAACCCAATAGGACAGTAGTTTTCCTATCCGGTACACTGCTCCTCACGTCCCTATTCCCCAAGTGGTGCTGGTCTGTGAAATCCTTTTAAAGGGCTATTGTTCCCCGCCAGCTCTGACATAAATTATCCAGGGCACTGAAGTTGCCTCGAAGTATTTTAAATTCTGCGCCATCAATTTTAAATGATTTTGTCATTAGAAAAGATCTCGCCGCTGTTAAGATTTAATATTTTATGAAAACTTTTCCTCCATTTGAAGCGGTGGAAGAAAAACGTAACCCGGTCTCATGAGAACATTTAAATGACGAATGTTCCTCTTAGGGGCCCCTGAGGGAATTGCTTTCTCTTGTATCTCCACATTGAAAACCTGCGTTATCTGAAGATATTACAGTGTAAAACAGGATTCTCCTACAAAACCGTCACGCCAATGACTGTAATAACCTGAGGACGAAGAGCTCACCGCACCCAAAACAGGTTCACAGAAGGACAAGCTTTGCTGCATCGCTGCTAAAACACAGATTGTCCATTATCTCTAAAAACAACGTGTGCCTTAAACTCGTATCGCACAGGGAGGGGGGCTTAATGGGAATGTCGCTACTGCAATTATACTACACCCATCATCCCCTGTGGGTTCCCTCTTTACTCCTGTGTGTACATAGGGTTGCATTAATTCATTGATGTACCATATTTACATATCGTAAAATTCATTATGGGGTTCTATCAATGTTGAAGATTAAAACCTAAAACTTTGTACATTACAGATGTACGGTAGCAGAGCTGAATGTGTCTTTTATTTTAAAGGGGTTGTCTCGTTACCAGTCAACATTCTCCCTATACCACCAACTGTGCTGCTAAAATAACAAAATCAGCTATACTCCGGTCCTCTGCCACCGCGATCCGAAGCTGTAGCCCTAGCATCCTCCTGGTGTTTGTTGTTGAACATGATGTCACTAGATATTACACGACCGCTGCTGACATTCAGACGCGACAGAATCAACTTTGTGAACTCCTGGCATCATGGTACCCAGAATGTAAGTGCTGATGCCAGGAAAACCGCCCTGATGCTATAGCCTCTGACTGGTTTCAGCAGTCATATAATATGTGGTGGTATTGTAGTGGCCCAGTACATCATCCTGGTCTCCTCCATAGATGTCATACATGTTTGTCTTATGTAGGTGCACTGTGCAAAGGTTCTCTTGTTATTTCCAGTGTGTGTGTTGCACAGCTGCGGTGCTGGAGAGGTTAACTTTAATAAAATCCAAGCTTGCATGTAAATGTATCAGTCTATTATGTCATGTGATATGAGTGAGGGTATAAATAGGAGTGATTGAGAGCGGAAAAGGAGTTCCATCTTCTGGAGTTGAGTGGTCTTCCATCTTGTCTGCTACCAGAGTTCCACCTAACACAGAGCCACATGGAAACACTTTCAGCTTCCTTGTGGTGAAGATGGAAGAGAAGGAGAGATTTCCAGTGATGTCTGAATTCTGGATGTGAGTGGAGTGAGTCCCCAATAGTGAGAGAGCAATTGTAAGTAATTCCTTCTTCTGACAAGGCCAGTGCAGAGGTACTACTTCTGTCTAATTTTCCTACGTGGCCATCCAGAGCCAGGATCACCGCGTAGAGGTACACCCTTTATGTCACACCCACGCATCTCTGAGTCGGGGTGAAGGTACTGCAAGAGAATAAACTTTACTATGTTTGAAAGTCATTTGCCTGCACTGCAAAGTCTTAACATGAACTGCCTTGTGTAATCTGTTCAAGTTTTCAAGTAAAAGTTTATACCATTCCTAGGGACCCATGGTACTCAAAGACTGCCTCTGTTTGCATTTTTTCTCCACCGAAGGTCGTTCTGGTGTGTAGGAATGGTGGCGTTATCCGTGACAACTACAACCCCCATTTTTCTGTGTTATTGGCATTCCCTATCATAGGGGTGTCTTCAGTGGCCTGCACTGTTACTCTGACCTTGACTGCATGTATCCCTCCGGGAAGCATATATTTATATTCCACAACAGTTCTGCTCGATTCAACACAAACAACCAATCACTGTGAATCAGCCAACGCAAACAACCAATCACTGTGAATCAGCCAACTCAAACAACCAATCACAGTGAATCAGCCAACCCAAACAACCAATCAGGTTGTGAATCGAGCAGAAGTGTTGTGGAATATAGATATATGCCTCGGGAAAGGAGTTTGGTAAGGGCCGCTGTGACAAGCCATTACTTTACCCTCCCAGCTCCCCACGTATGTCAGGTGTCCAGGGTCTCCCTATGGGATGTTGCAATATCTTTAACTACAAATATTAGGAGTAGTGTTGCTCATCTTGATCAGCTAGGTAATAAAATTGTCCTGCGTTTTACAAAATCTAAATTGGGTTAGTCTGAACCGATTTTTGAGGAAATTTCAGGAAATCCTCGCTACAAGACCAAAATGACAAATCTCATTCTAGCAGTGGAGAGAGACCTCAAAATGTGACACTATCAGGACGAATTGTTAAGCAGCTTGAGAAGAGCATTTCCTAATGGCCACAAGGATGCATCCAATAGATCGCAGCTCTATAGCTTATGGCGGATGAGCAGGAAGCCGCCACAGCAGCACCATCACTTGTGGCAGGGGAAGTCTAACAGAGGTGTGGCACAGTTTTTCAGCCGGTCACAGCCTGCAGCAAAAGCACACTCCTGCTGCTCTTCTTCTTCTGCTTCCACCATGTTTCCTCCTCCTCCTTCTCCCAAAATGAAGAATTTCTAAAGCACAAGAAACATCTATCACTCTACAGCTTTTCCTTGGAGTAGGTCCATGCTTGGCTGTTCTCTTCACCTGGTAGAATTTTTCCTTTGCAAACTTCATGTGGGGCACTAATACTGTGAGATGTACACTAAGGGGCACTATTCTAATAAATCATTCACTGGTCAGAGTCATTTGATTTTTAGTACATATAAAAACTTAACGACTATCGGCTTGTATAAACAGGAGTCGTTCAATTTCATCACTTCTGGAGGCAGGCAGCAAGAAGTGATGATTGCGTGTGTTTCGCCTCTATTCACTGAACAACCATTGCTCCTATGTGTCCGACAGTTGTCTCATGTACAGGTACCTTAATGTTTCCTTCCTACACACATTTTTGGTGATTTTTTAAACTGTACATGCATAATTTAGAAACATTTTTTTGGTTGGCCTTTTTATTTTTTTACTGACATATTTAACATTTTTTTCTCGTGTTTTTTCATGCTCAATAGAGAAGTCTATTCAAAAATGCCAGGATAAAAAAGCTCCAAACCTATAATCTTCTTTGCAAAAAAATATCACTCACCCCCAAAAAAGCACAAGTGAAAAGCAACCAGCAAAGAAATCTACTGTTTGTAGTGTGCTTAAAATTTCCTTATGGACCTACAGCTAACAGCATCAAATCATGCAGAAAGAGACACAAATAAAATCAGCACAAAAAATGCAGTGTTTTTCCTAACAACGCTGGGTGAACCCCCCTAAGGAATGCTTTACTGAGCCCAACAGCTCTGGATTCAGAATTACGGAGGATGTTCAATACATGGAAGCCGAAAGCTTGTGATGTAAATGTCTTAAGGAAAAAACTGTATATTTCTTAAAATCCAGTTAATTGACTAAGTGATTTTCTGCGTAGGCACAATTAATGCGGAGAAAGTCTGCAAAGGGGTCATTAAAAATTCAGTCTGTGAACTCAATCTAAGAAAGGTCACATTGAACTTTCCTGATAGGGATTTACTCTGAGACTGGCACAATGGAGACCGCACTTTACTTAATGCTAGTAATGACTAGTAGGAAACACACTCGGAAATAGATTCTACACTGACCTTGAAGTTCGCGGTCGATTGGTTTGGCCCACTAGAGTACCAAAAAATAAAAATATAGGTATAACCAGGGCTTTATATATAGGCAACCTGATGTAAAAGGGCACAGGGACTTAGGTCATGGCTACACTGGGAAATGGAACAGTGGTTTACATTCAACTCTTATATGTAAGCAATCCAACCATCTTAGGTAAAATGTCTTTTTTATTGTTTAAATGACCAATCGAAAACTTATTGGAAACCACTGTGAGCCTACAGGCTCTTGATATGGAAATATTCTAAGTGTCAAGGGGCCTGGGCCTCTGGCAAGGGTCTCCCAGGTAATCTGGGGCAATATCGGTATGGCAGGTACCTGGTACGCCAGGCTCTGATATTGGGTATGCCACGGCCAACTCCCTTAAAGCCCCCACTGTGCTTTTGTCCTCATATATGAGCAGGAGTGTTAATAAGGACTTGTGTCCTGGCTCTGGCCATACTGGTCTGGAAGAGATCCGGGTCTGGAAATAAGCTCTGCTCTGCTGGTGACAGTAGTACATAGGTTCCAGAGTTAATTCACATATTGTAAGGTTTGGGAGCCAACATATCTGCTTTCAGTAATCAAACGTTAATGAACAGTATTATCAACTAAACAATATAAGTCTCGTCTCTGGTTCATTCATGTCCTGGTTGGATATTATGACAAAATCTATACATTGCTTGATAAGTCCTTTACCCATGTATCAGGCTCTACAAAGTTCTTACCTGGTTACCGGGGCTGAGTCTTTTTCTTTTCTTTCAGGCAAATGGTGGTGATCTGAAGAAGGGAACAAGTAAGTGGTAGACTCTAAGTATTCTCTTGCTCTTCACTCTTTACTGCCACCATGCTTCTCGGGTCTCCATGCCCATAGTGGAAAATCCAAGCAATCTTGCAGTGTTACAGGAGAGACTCCGCATACAGTCCTCTCTCTTGCAGCTGCTCTCCCCCACCTCCGGTTTACTTTCAAGCTCAGAGGGCTGCTCCACATTCCTGCCCCCCTTAGTTTTAGACAGCAGATCATCCTATAAACAATAAAACAATTTAGGTAAACCGTACCTCCTTACACTAAGCATATCAACATATCGCTTTGTAAAAGTAGAATCATGTTTGGGACGTGCCAATCAATTCAAATCTTGCCTGTTTAACTTATAAGTAGAAAAATGCAGTGTTGACAAGGACACAGAATGAGCACTTTATTAGAGCCCCCGGCCCTTTCACAATTTGAGCTTCCCTGTATGGAAATTAGAGCTCTGACACTAAAGTGCAACATAAAATGATGCGACAAGTGTTCTGTGGCTCAGATTCAGTGTGAATTCACATTGAAAGGGGAAAATCCAGCAATCGCCTTCCAACGAAGCCTGGCTATTGGTGCTAAACTAGCCAGGGCCAGGATTTCACTGCTCACCTTGTGGGGTTTTCTCATGCAGCATTGTGGAGAGTACATAGAGAATGGTGTGATTGAGAAGAAACATCCAGTGAAAGGGGATCCTGTGGATGTAAATGTCTCATCACTGAAAGGAGTCAGAGGAGGATGTCAGGAATCATTCTGATAAACAGGTGCTGCACAATCAGGAATAGCCAAATATAGTACTAGTGCTCCAACAAATGTGTCCGAATGCACAACTCGTCATTTATTAGCACGGCTGGGCTATAACAGACAACCAGTTCCAGCGCCATTGCTGTCTAACAGAAACATAAAGACAAGACTCCATTGGGCAAAAATTGTATCACTGAGCAGCAGGAAAACATCACCTGGTCAGATGAATCCAGATTTCCATTGCACCTCGTTGCTGGGAGAGTTGAAAATTGGCACAAGCAGCATCAATCAATGGTCATTCAATGAAATAGCTGACTTTACCTCTTAGTATCCTAAAAGCATATTCCACTCCCTCTCCAAAACTTTCTGTCTCCTGTTCCATATCTGATCCGTTTTTTTACCCTAAAGCCCTAATTGAAGCCTTAAATCAAAATTCTTGCTTCAGTTGTAAAATATTGGCGTTTGATGCTACAACATATAGTGATGCTATAGTAGTGAGGACCTTCATGTTCTATTATTTACTTGGATATTTTTTTGACTACTTATTTGTATGTCCCTGCAGTGGATTTGAACCTGCGATCCTATGATCACTGAAAGAATACACTGCAGTACTTCTATACTACAGTGCATTATGTCTTATCCTTGCCATTACAAGCTACGGCAGACCCAAGCGCCACTGTCAGGCATCCAGTTGCCATCAGAATCTACCAGCCTTTTGCGCCATACACATGCCGTTCATGTAGGGCATTTCACGTAAACCCCTTCCCTACTATTATGTAAATGTATGTCATGAGGTGAGAGGAGGGTAATGCAAGTCATGTACAGTAAAAAAAAGTATGAACGAAATGCGCAATTTTTACTCACTCCCATTTCTATGGTAGTTCTTGTGAGAATTTGTAGAGAATTCACAGCAAAGAATAATTTGGCGTTGTTATCCCTAGCAATGTGTGAGACCATATCACACCTTTAGGGTGCGGGCAGACGAGCGTAGGCGTATTTACGTTCGCACGAGCGCAACGTATAATCGCCCGAGCGATCGTTTTTCACCGATCACGACCAGAGCTAGAAAGCGTATTTTCGTTTGTTCCTACTTTGCAAACGGTCTTTTCGGCGATCGAATATGCGTTGGCGCGTATTTCGGTCGCATATGTTTCGTTTTTTTTCGAATCGCCGTTTTTACGCGCCGTAAAATCGCCCATGTGAACGAATACATTCGAAACCATTGCCTCAGATGGTCACGTATATACGTTTGGTCGCAAAAACGCGCCGTTTATGCGCTCGTCTGCCCGCACCCTTAATGAGGATGCAATTATAGCCCATGGTCCCCTATCTGCATCATGGAAAGCACAGACTGCAGAATCAAGCTGCATGTCCAATGATCTCTTTCTATTCAGCCCTTTCTCACACCCTTACATCACTGATACCCATTAATAATGTATTTTTGTGCAGTCTGGCAGACAAGTAGTTAAGTTGTTAATTGCATGTATTAATTAGCCAGACTTTTTTTCTCATATGTATTACACATACAGCTCAGAATAGTCTCTTTCATCTGCTTTTAAGATACAGAGCAACAAAAGTGTGGTCTCGTGTTAGCCAGAAAAATCTATGATGTTAAATACTCTTGTGTAAAAAAGACACAAGTATTGTAGAGGTGATGCCTTTATTGACCAACCAGAAAAATGATATGAGCAAGCTTTCAAGGCTATTAGGTCTCCTCATCAGACTGGTGTATGTTGTTACAGCAGACTAATGAGGAGACCTAGTAGCCTCGAAAGTTTACATGTATAATTTTTCTGGTAAGCCAATAAACGTATTGTTCATTTCCTGCACTTTACAAAAAAACTACAAGAAACTCTCCAGACAGTACAAACTGGAGTCTGATTCCTCCCACACATGTGACTGATCATGACACCATCAAAGTTCCTTCAGATTCTCTAGAGGCTCGGCTATACATGTGACTGGTCACCTGATCATTATAGCAAAGATCCTTTACCCTCCTCATTGCACCCGGGGCACATGCCCCACCTAGCTACCACCCTGATCACACAACATCCAAGAAGATTCTGTAAAAAATTTATTAAAAGCTGTGGAGAACTTTCTTTATGGCCCTCTACATAAACATGGTTGATAACAATTGTGCATTTTGACTTTTTACTGGTTGCTATTGGCTTTTTTTGGGCAATTTCACAAGATAAAGGTTGGATCTTGTCTTCAGTAGATGCTGATCCATATTTGCAGACTCCTCACGCCATCCTCTTGACAGTCTTGAACCAGACTGTGCAAAGCCGTCATAACTGTGGCCAGATAATATGCCTGTTATGGAAAATCCACAGACTCATTTGAAAGCAGATTTTATATTCTGCATCTAATTCTCTAGCATTAGCCGACTTGATTAAACTGTAAATTGGAAGCCCTGCATTATGCTTTGTTCTGTGATCAATAAGGCTGATTAGGCCATAAATTGAGAGCTTAAAATGAGCTGATGTGATGAGAATATTCGTCAGCGCTCACCTCCACTGTTAATAAACCATAATCTGCCCATTACAGTTTAATAATGTCAGTCAGGAGAACACCTCTTAGAACACGGCCTCCAGATACACTACATGCATGAGTACCTGAGCTGTTGTTTCCTGACAGGTAGTCTGCAGGTGATGACCTGTGGTCGGATATGGAAAACCAAATTAGGGAATTGTCAGTAGTAACCAGCAGGGTTACAATTTTAATTGGTGTTGGGGCAAATTTATTATCACTGTCACAGGCAGCTTTTGTCATTAACATGCAGCAATTTTTTCCCCATTTTATCTCTATGTTCCAAGAGCCATCATTCTTTTATTTTTTCACCGACAAGTGGCCATTTCAGGGCTGTATTTTTAATGGCACTATTTTGAGGTACATTAAAGGTATTCCAAAAATTTTATCTTTTTTTTATGGGGGAGGGGTATGGAAAAAAATTGAAATTCCAACTTTCTCTTATGATGTCCACAGTTTGAAATAAATGACAAATGAACTTTATTCTGTTTGTCACTATGATTATGGCGATACCAAATCCTTACGTGTGTTAGGGTTATCTTGGTTAACTGTTTCTTTCTGTCTGAAGCTTCCAACATCTTTCTCCTAAGATGGTCATGTGGTCTCAATCCTGACCAGTTCAGATCTGCTTGGAGCTTTGCATTCATTTTCAAGTCAATTTCACTGTGTGGCTGCATTCAGACGAACGTATATCGGCTCGGTTTTCACGCCGAGCCGATATACGTTGTCCTCATGTGCAGGGGGGGGAGGCTGGAAGAGCCCAGGAGCAGAAACTCAGCTCCCGCCCCCTCTCTGCCTCCTCTCCACCCCCCTGCACTATTTGCAATGGGGAGAGGCGGAACGGGGGCGGGGCTAATTCCCGGGACTTAGCCCCGCCCCCGTCCCGCCTCCTCTCATTGCAAATAGTGCAGAGGGGTGGAGAGGGGGCGGGAGCTGACTTTCTGCTCCTGGGCTCTTCCAGCCTCCCCCCCTGCACATGAGGACAACGTATATCGGCTCGGCGTGAAAACCGAGCCGATATACGTTCGTCTGAATGCAGCCCCCGTGTGATGCTATTGTATGGATCCACAACAACTGTGTTGAGAGAGAGATACGTCCTCCTGCCACAGTTATTGGTGATGATCACACAGTTCCTGTCACACAGTTATAATAGAGGAGATCACAGCTCATCCTCCTGACTGTATACTTATGGGCTGTATCTTTTTAAGGTGAATATAGAAAGTAATGCTAGTTAAACTGCCGCTCTGAAAGTAGAATGGTGTTAAAGCAAAATAAAGTGTATTTTGAAAGTGAATTGCTGAGAATAAGTGCAAAAAATTGCAAAGTGAGACCTAAATTCAGACAGACTGCATAAAGCAATGAGGACGCATAGGTGCAAGGAGCTGGTGCTCTAGCAGATCCTAGTGCTGCTAATCCAAGGTCCAAGTCTGCTGAAAAGGCTTTATCTAAAAGCCCTGTTGACATGATAAGATGGCTGTCTGTGCATTAGACTGAAGCAGAAAAAAGACACATAGAAGAATCCAGGAAAAAAGTGTGTACAAGGGCTACATCAGGATGAACGTTGGACAGAACTGTCCCAAATGCTACATGAACAGCAAACAGTTCCAACTGCTCCTTCTTCACCTGTGACTGTGTCTCCTTGTCACATGACAAAACTTACTGAACAAAATGATAGAGGCATATTTAATTACTAGAGATGAGCGAGCACCAAAATGCTTGGGTGCTCGTTACTCGGGACGAAATTATCGCGATGCTCGAGGGTTCATTTCGAGTAACGAACCCCATTGAAGTCAATGGGCGACCCGAGCATTTTTGTATATCGCCGATGCTCGCTAAGGTTTTCATTTGTGAAAATCTGGGCAATTCAAGAAAGTGATGGGAACGACACAGCAACGGATAGGGCAGGCGAGGGGCTACATGTTGGGCTGCATCTCAAGTTCCCAGGACCCACTATTAAGCCACAATAGCGGCAAGAGTGGGCCCCCCTCCGAACAATTTTTACTTCTGAAAAGCCCTCATTAGCAATGCATACCTTAGCTAAGCACCACACTACCTCCAACAAAGCACAATCACTGCCTGAATGACACTCCGCTGCCACTTCTCCTGGGTTACATGCTGACCAACCACCCCCCACCGCAGGACCCAGTGTCCACAGCGCACACCAAATTGTCCCTGCGCAGCCTTCAGCTGCACTCATGCCACACGCTGGCCTCATATCTATTTATAAGTGCGTCTGCCAGAGGAACCGCAGGCACACACTGCAGAGGGTTGGCACAGCTAGGCAGCGACCCTCTTTAAAAGGGGCGGGGCGATAGCCCACAATGCTGTACATAAAGCAATGAGAAATATAATCCTGTGCCACCGCCATCAGGAGCTGCACACGTGGGCATAGCAATGGGGAACCTATGTGCCACACACTATTCATTCTGTCAAGGTGTCTGCATGCCCCAGTCAGACCGCGGTTTTTTATAAATAGTCACAGGCAGGTACAACTCCGAAATGGGAATTCCGTGTGCACCCACAGCATGGGTGGCTCCCTGGAACCCACCGGCGGTACATAAATATATCCCATTGCATTACCCATCACAGCTGAGGTAATGTCGTGCTTAATGCAGGTGGGCTTCGGCCCACACTGCATGCCCCAGTCAGACTGGGGTTCTTTAGAAGTGGACACATGCAGTTACAACTCCGTGTGGACCGACAGCATGGGTGGGTGCCAGGAAGCCACCGGCGGTACATAAATATATCCCATTGCAGTGCCCAACACAGCTGATGTAACGTCAGCTGTAATGCAGGTAGGCTAAAAATTAATTTGATTACACTGTAGGCGAGGGCCCCCAAAAATTGGTGTACCAACAGTACTAATGTACCTCAGAAAAATTGCCCATGCCCAACCAAGAGGGCAGGTGAAACCCATTAATCGCTTTGGTTAATGTGGCTTAATTGGTAACTAGGCCTGGAGGCAGCCCAGTTAAAATAAAAATTGGTTCAGGTGAAAGTTTCAATGCTTTAATGAGCATTGAAACGTATAAAAATTGCTTACAAAAATTATATGACTGAGGCTTGTGGGCCTAAGAAAAATTGCCCGTTCGGCGTGATTACGTCAGGTTTCAGGAGGAGGAGCAGGAGGAGGAGGATGAATATTATACACAGATTGATGAAGCTAAAAGGTCCACGTTTTTGATGGTGATAGAGAACAATGCTTCCATCCGCGGGTGCAGCCTACGTATTGTTTAGGTATCGCTGCTGTCCGCTGGTGGAGAAGAGAAGTCTGGGGAAATCCAGGCTTTGTTCATCTTGATGAATGTAAGCCTGTCGGCACTGTCGGTTGACAGGCGGGTACGCTTATCTATGATGATTCCCCCAGCCGCACTAAACACCCTCTCTGACAAGACGCTAGCCGCAGGACAAGCAAGCACCTCCAGGGCATACAGCGCGAGTTCAGGCCACGTGTCCAGCTTCGACACCCAGTAGTTGTAGGGGGCAGAGGCATCACGGAGGACGGTCGTGCGATCGGCTATGTACTCCCTCACCATCCTTTTACAGTGCTCTCGCCGACTCAGCCTTGACTGGGGAGCGGTGACACAGTCTTGCTGGGGAGCCAGAAAGCTGTCAAAGGCCTTAGAGAGTGTTCCCCTGCCTGTGCTGTACATGCTGCCTGATCTCAGCTCCTCCCCTGCTACCTGGCCCTCTGAACTGCGCCTTCGGCCACTAGCGCTGTCGGATGGGAATTTTACCATCAGTTTGTCCGCTAGGGTCCTGTGGTATAGCATCACTCTCGAACCCCTTTCCTCTTCGGGTATGAGAGTGGAAAGGTTCTCCTTATACCGTGGGTCGAGCAGTGTGTACACCCAGTAATCCGTAGTGGCCAGAATGCGTGTAACGCGAGGGTCACGAGAAAGGCATCCTAACATGAAGTCAGCCATGTGTGCCAGGGTACCTGTATGCAACACATGGCTGTCCTCACTAGGAAGATCACTTTCAGGATCCTCCTCCTCCTCCTCCTCCTCCTCCTCCTCAGGCCATACACGCTGAAAGGATGACAGGCAAGCAGCATGTGTACCCTCAGCAGTGGGCCAAGCTGTCTCTTCCCCCTCCTCCTCATCCTCCTCATGCTCCTCCTCCTCCTCCTCAACGCGCTGAGATATAGACAGGAGGGTGCTCTGACTATCCAGTGACATACTGTCTTCCCCCGCCTCTGTTTCCGAGCGCAAAGCGTCTGCCTTTATGCTTTGCAGGGAACTTCTCAAGAGGCATAGCAGAGGAATGGTGACGCTAATGATTGCAGCATTGCCGCTCACCATCTGGGTAGACTCCTCAAAGTTTCCAAGGACCTGGCAGATGTCTGCCAACCAGGCCCACTCTTCTGTAAAGAATTGAGGAGGCTGACTCCCACTGCGCCGCCCATGTTGGAGTTGGTATTCCACTATAGCTCTACGCTGCTCATAGAGCCTGGCCAACATGTGGAGCGTAGAGTTCCACCGTGTGGGCACGTCGCACAGCAGTCGGTGCACTGGCAGATGAAACCGATGTTGCAGGGTGCGCAAGGTGGCAGCGTCCGTGTGGGACTTGCGGAAATGTGCGCAGAGCCGGCGCACCTTTCTGAGCAGGTCTGACAGGCGTGGGTAGCTTTTCAGAAACCGCTGAACCACCAAATTATAGACGTGGGCCAGGCATGGCACGTGCGTGAGGCTGCCGAGCTGCAGAGCCGCCACCAGGTTACGGCCGTTGTCACACACGACCATGCCCGGTTGGAGGCTCAGCGGCGCAAGCCAGCGGTCGGTCTGCTCTGTCAGACCCTGCAGCAGTTCGTGGGCCGTGTGCCTCTTATCTCCTAAGCTGAGTAGTTTCAGCACGGCCTGCTGACGCTTGCCCACCGCTGTGCTGCCATGCCGCGCGACACCGACTGCTGGCGACTTGCTGCTGCTGACACATCTTGATTGCGAGACAGAGGTTGTGGAGGAGGAGGAGGGTGGTTTAGTGGAGGAAGCATACACCGCCACAGATACCACCACCGAGCTGTGGCCCGCAATTCTGGGGTGGGTAGGACGTGAGCAGTCCCAGGCTCTGACTCTGTCCCAGCCTCCACTAAATTCACCCAATGTGCCGTCAGGGAGATATAGTGGCCCTGCCCGCCTGTGCTTGTCCACGTGTCCGTTGTTAAGTGGACCTTGCCAGTAACCGCGTTGGTGAGGGCGCGTACAATGTTGCGGGAGACGTGGTCGTGCAGGGCTGGGACAGCACATCGGGAAAAGTAGTGGCGACTGGGAACGGAGTAGCGCGGGGCCGCCGCCGCCATCATACTTTTGAAAGACTCCGTTTCCACAACCCTATACGGCAGCATCTCCAGGCTGATAAATTTGGCTATGTGCACGTTTAATGGTTGAGCGTGCGGGTGCGTGGCGGCGTACTTGCGCTTGCACTCCAACACTTGCACTAGCGACGGCTGGATGGTGCGCTGACAGACATTGGTGGATGGGGCCGAGGACAGCGGAGGTGAGGGTGTGGGTGCAGGCCAGGAGAGGGTAGTGCCTGTGTCCTGAGAGGGGGGTTGGATCTCAGTGGCAGGTTGGGGCACAGGGGGAGAGGCAGCGGTGCAAACCGGAGGCGGTGAACGGCCTTCGTCCCACCTTGTGGGGTGCTTGGCCATCATATGTCAGCGCATGCTGGTGGTGGTGGCTCCCCGGCTGATCTTGGCGCGACAAAGGTTACACACCACTGTTCGTCGGTCGTCTGCACTTTCAGTGAAAAACTGCCAGACCTTTGAGCACCTCGGCCTCTGCAGGGTGGCATGGCGCGAGGGGGAGCTTTGGGAAACAGTTGGTGGATTCTTCGGTCTGGCCCTGCCTCTACCCCTGGCCACCGCACTGGCTCTTCCAACCTGCCCTGCTGCTGCCCTTGCCTCCCCCTCTAAAGATTTGTCCTCAGTAGGCGTAGCAAACCAGGTGGGGTCAGTCACCTCATTGTCCTGCTGCTCTTCCTCCGAATCCTCTGTGCGCTCCTCCCTCGGACTTACTGCCCTTACTACTACCTCACTGATAGACAACTGTGTCTCATCGTCATCGGCCTCCTCACCCACTGAAAGGTCTTGAGACAGTTGCCAGAAGTCCCCAGTCTCATCCCCCGGACCCCGGGAACTTTCCAAAGGTTGGGCATCAGTCACGATAAACTCCTCTGGTGGGAGAGGAACCATTGCTGCCCAATCTGAGCAGGGGCCCGAGAACAGTTCCTGGGAGTCTGCCCGCTCCTCAGAATGTGTCATTGTAATGGAGTGAGGAGGCTGGGAGGAAGGAGGAGCAGCAGCCAGAGGATTCAGAGTTGCAGCAGTCCCTGCCTAACCACCACTTCTGGCCCTGGAGTATTACTGCAGGGCGCAATGCTCTGCACGGCCGATATACAAAAAAAAAAAAAGAAGTGCAACACTGCAAAAAACAGCCTCCACAGTACTGCACACGGTTAGATGTGGCCCTAAGAAGGACCGTTGGGGTTCTTGAAGCCTAAAATACTCCTAACGCTCTCCCTATAGCAACTCCACCAAGACAGCACTTTCCCTAAAGTATGTCAGAACGCATCTGTGGCGAGCCGTGGGAGGGGCCGATTTTTATACTCGGGTGACACCTGATCTCCCCAGCCACTCACTGCAGGGGGGTGGTATAGGGCTTGAACGTCGCAGGGGGAAGTTGTAATGCCTTTCCTGTCTTTCTATTGGCCAGAAAAGCGCGCTAACGTCTCAGAGATGAAAGTGAAAGTAACTCGAACATCGCGTGGTACTCGTCACGAGTAACGAGCATCTCGAACACGCTAATACTCGAACGAGTATCAAGCTCGGACGAGTACGTTCGCTCATCTCTATTAATTACCTTTAAAAGAACTGCAAGCACCTGTCAGTGGATGGTAAGACTAACACCATATCTTACCCAACAAGCCCAGCTAGCTTACAGCCACATGAACATACAAGATGCAAGTAACTATGACTTGGTTGAAGAGACTATTGCAAGGCGATACGACATCAGTGAACAAACTTATAGACAGAGGTTCGGAGATCTCTAGTACTGCTACACTAATAGCCCAAGAGAAGTCTTTGCCCATCTGGAAGATTTATATATAAAATAGATGAAACCAGACACCAAAATGATTGAACAAATCAGTAAAGCAATACAACTTGAATAGTGTCTATAGATTCTTCCAGCTGAGGTTCATGCCTGGGTTTAAAAACATCAACCCAAAAATGCGAATAAAGCAATATCCTTGGCAGATGACTTTTTCCTTGCAAAAAGAAAAAGACATAAACAGATCTGTAACTGGTTCCTACAAACCATCGATAATGTTCTCTGCCAAGAGAGGTCAACATGCCCGGACACCATTAAAAACAGCCACCAGTGACAAATTGTGCTATACTTCTCAAGAGAATGGACATGTAGCTAAATTTTCACCCAGAAAAAGCCCTAGAGGCTCAACAATGTATTTTTGTTTCCAGTGACTTTATCTGGCCAATTCAAATTTATGGACAGACATTGGATGCTTTGTTGGATTCTGGCAGTAAAATGAGCCTGGTAAAGGAGGACTCGGTGACCCAGAAAACAGATTTTCCAAAAGTACCTATTACTTGTGTTCACAGAGATACAAAAAATTACTCCACATCAAATATTAAACTGTAGTTGGATGAAAAATGTTTTACAATGCCAGCAGTTGTTGTTTCTGAACTACAAGTACCAGTGATCTTTGGCAAAACCACTTCGGGATTTAAGGACTTGCTAATGGGAAACGGCCAGTTGTTTTGCTGTGACTACCAAAGCTCAAGCAATGACACAGGATAAAGCTGAAACTGTGGAATAAAAATTTCCCATTTCATAAGGACATCATGCAGTGCCTAGTGTCCCAACACAGCAGGAGGACTTTCCGAGGAAGGCAAGTACATGAATGCCGGACTCATTGCATTTGAGTAAAAACAGGACATTGATTTACATCCATTGTATGAGCAAGGTTTAACTAACTGTAAAGTGGTTGAGAGTGGTCGGCAACCTGTTACAGCTTTCTTCCTAGATAAAAATAAGATTTTGTATAGAGTGTGTAGTCCTTCGAAGACAGGAGAGCTACTACAATAGTTGATTGTGCCAAAGAGGTTCAGATCAGAAATTCTGAAATTGGCACACTATTTTACTATTGTTGGCCATTTGCGTTTCAAGACTTTGGCAAGGGTATTTTATTGGTTCCATTGGCCTCAAATTTATGATGAAATAACCGCTTACTGTTGTAGTTTCCTCGTGTTCCAGTGCATTGCTTCTGCTCCTTCTAAAGCAGCACTTATACCATTGCCAGTGATTCATGAGCCATTCAATAATGTTGGTATGGATATCATTGATTCACTAAAGAAAAGTTCTAAAGGCTACCGTATGATTCTTACCAGTATTCTTAGACTATTGCATTAAAGGGGTTGTCTCGTGAAATCAAGTGGGGTTCAGCACTTCTGTATGGCCATATTAATTCACTTTGTAATATACATCGTGCATTAATTATGAGCCATACAGAAGTTATTCACTTACCTGCTCCGTTGCTAGCGTCCCCGTCGCCATGGATCCGTCTAAATTCATGTCTTCTGGCGTTTTTAGACGCGCTTGCGCAGTCCGGTCTTCTCCCTGGTGAATGGGGCCGCTCGTGCCGGAGAGCTGGTCCACGTAGCTCCGCCCTGTCACGTGTGCCGATTCCAGCCAATCAGGAGGCTGGAATCAGCAATGGACCGCACAGAGCCCACGGTGCACCATGGGAGAAGACCCGCGGTGCATCGTGGGTGAAGATCCCGGCGGCCATCTTGGTAAAGGAAGAAAGAAGTCGCCGCAGCGCGGGGATTCGGGTAAGTAATAAACTTTTTTTTTTTTTTAACCCATCCCTTGGGTTTGTCTCGCGCCGAACGGGGGGCCTATTGAATAAAAAAAAAAAACGTTTCGGCGTGAGACAACCCCTTTAAGTACCCCAAAGCCATTCGTATGTGAACAGTTGCTGCTAAAAAGGTTGCTGACTAGAGATGAGTGAGCATACTCGCTAAGGTCAATTACTCGAGCGAGTATTGTCCTTAGCGAGTACCTGCCCGCTCGGAAGAAAAGATTCGGGTGCGGGTGAGCGGTGAGTTTCGGGAGTGAGCAGGGGGGAACGGGGGGGGGGGGGCAAGAGGGAGAGAGAGATCTCTCCTCCATTCCCCCCTGCTCTCCCCCGCCGTTCCCCGTCGGCACCCAAATCTTTTCTTCCGAGCGGGCAGGTACTCGCTAAGGACAATGCTCTCTCAAGTAATTGCCCTTAGCGAGTATGCTCGCTCATCTCTATTGCTGACGAAATTTTAAATGTGTTTAGCAAGGTTGGATTACCTAAGCATATCTTGACTGATCAAGGTAGCAATTTCACCTCTTCTTTTCTGTCAGAAGTGTATCAGCTTCTTGGCATTCAGTGCCTGAGAACTACTCCTTACCATCCACAAACAGATGGGTTGGCAGAATGATATAACCAAACACTGAAGTGTATGCTTAGGAAATCTGTACAAACTGATCAAAAAACAGTAGGACAAATAGTTGGCTGTTCTATCATTTGCTTACCGTGAGGTTCCACAAGATTCATTAGGGTTTAGCCCATTTAAATTATTATATGGAAGACGACCCAGCGGACCTTTGGATGCTATCAGAGAGGTACAGGCAGGTAAATCTGGTCATCAGAAAAATGTAGTAAAACATATGTTACAAATGATAATCTATTGAAACTGATCAATGTAGCCTATGATAATGTCCACAAAGCCAAAGTGTAGCAGAAGAAATGGTAGGATCAACATACCAAGAATAAATCAATAAAAATAGGTGATAAGGTTCTTGTTACGGCACTCTGCCCCCCGAGCGCCAGTTGGGGTGCCCTGATCTCCTGCACCCCACTGTCCCTGCCTACTTGCCTCGGCCCTGGCTAACCCCAGGCGGACAACTGGGCGGCAGTCCCTGCGCTGGCTAGGGACCTGGCGACTACCTGGATGGAACTACTAACAGGGGACAGAGTGCCGACAGGAGAGGCAGGTGTAACAGACCAACAAAACTACTAGGTGAATCAAGGCTGGAGGTGTAGCTCACAGGCAAACGAAAGGATACTGACAAGCAACTAGGACAGACTAGAATAGACCTGACTAGAGGCTAGCAGAACCAATAACTGGCAGTGAGTTCAGGTCACTGCCAGCCTTTTAACTAAAAGCCTCCGCCCAGGGGCGGAGAGTGGGAGGAGCCGACTCTCCCACTGTTGCATAAGGGAGGTGGATGAGAGCGGGCGGCACCCTACGGGCGGACACGCCCACGCCGCAGCACGCTGGCTGCTCCACGCTGCTGCACGCTGGCTGCTCCACGCCGCCGGGAGATCCCTGACAGCACAGCTCCGGGACGCCGAAGCCGAGCTCGAAGCGGCGCGCGCCGGCCGCGGGACCCAGCGCCGCCCTGCATGGTAACATTACCCCCCCTCTGACGGGGGACCTCCGGGCCCCCGGAAACTCGACCAGGCTTATCTGGAAAACGATGGTGGAACCGCCGTACCAACACGGGAGCATGAACATCACATGCGGCCACCCAGGAATGATCTTCTGGTGGAAAACCCTTCCAGGCCACCAAGTATTGTAAGATTCCTCGACACCGACGAGAGTCCAGTATCTCCTGGACCTCGTATTCGACTTCATCCCGGACCAGGGTGGGCGGAGGGGGACCGGAGGTGGGTATCACCGAAGGGACAAAAGGTTTCAGCAGCGACTTATGGAATACCCTGTGAACCCTCCATGTGGCTGGCAACCCCAGCTCGTAGGCGAGTGGGTTCACCACACGTGTGATGGCAAACGGCCCCACGTAACGTGGCGCCAGCTTCAAGGACGGGACCCGCAATTTGAGATTTTTAGAAGACAGGTATACCTTCTGTCCCACCCTGTAAGGTTCAGACACAGACAGACTCTTCCCACTGCGCAACTGCATACGGGCCCCCGCTGCCTCCAAGTTTCTCTGCACCTCTTTCCATACTCCCCGAAGCGTATCTGTGGCGTCATCCGCTGCCGGACAGAGCGACGGAGTAGGGATTGCTGTAAGGAAGCGAGGATGCTGACCGTATACACTAAAAAATGGAGACACCCCAGTAGAAGAACAAAGGCGGTTGTTTAGTGCAAACTCTGCCAACGGCAGGAACTCTGCCCATTGGTAAGCCTTTTCGCTGGCAAACAACCGTAAATATTGCACTAAGTCTTGGTTCTTCCGCTCAGTCTGACCATTAGTCTGCGGGTGGAACGCTGACGAGAAGGAAAGCGACGTTCCCAGGTTTCTGCAGAAGGCACGCCAAAACTGCGACACAAACTGAACCCCGCGATCAGATACAATATTTTGGGGAACCCCATGTAGGCGAATTATTTCCTTTACAAAAATCGTGGCAAATTCTTTTGCCGAGGGTAGCTTTTTTAACGCCACAAAATGTGCCATCTTTGAGAACCGGTCGACCACCACTAAGATAGTGGTGCACTTCTGGGATTCTGGTAGGTCAGTGATGAAATCTACTGATAAGTGAGACCAGGGACTGGAAGGAACCGGTAGTGGTCTCAGAGGACCCGGGAACGGGATGGGAAATTAACAGGTCTTTAACTGCGTCCGAGAGGCCCTGCAGAAAAACGTCCTTCAGCGCGCTATCGTTCCATGTCGTGTCCCCCGCACAGCGTCTGAAGTTGGAGCAATAATCCTCCACACACGACAACCCCTGCCGCAGCGCCAACAACCGTGAAACCGCCAACCCCGCTCGGTCCGGTTCGTCGAAGATACCCCCGAGTTCCTGAAAAAAGGAGTCCACGGACTGCAGGCAGGAGGAACCCTCGGGGATGGAGAAAGCCCATGTCTGTGCCGAGCCCCGCAGCAGGGACATTATCAGCCCGACCCTCTGAGCCTCCGACCCGGAAGAACGGGGACGCATGCGAAAAAACAGGCGACACGCCTGTCGGAAAACAAAAAACTTGTTCCTCTCCCCAGAAAACACCTCGGGAAGAGGGCACTTGGGTTCGGGGCTGGTTGAGGCGTCCGACCCCTGCGACACCCCCCGCTGCTCCTGGGCCACCATGCGGGCGGATAAATCCTGGATCACAGGCACCAGGGCCTGCAGCTGGTTCATGAGGGAACTGATCGCCTCCATGAAAAAAACGGTTTTAAAGGGCCAGTTATTATGTTACGGCACTCTGCCCCCCGAGCGCCAGTTGGGGTGCCCTGATCTCCTGCACCCCACTGTCCCTGCCTACTTGCCTCGGCCCTGGCTAACCCCAGGCGGACAACTGGGCGGCAGTCCCTGCGCTGGCTAGGGACCTGGCGACTACCTGGATGGAACTACTAACAGGGGACAGAGTGCCGACAGGAGAGGCAGGTGTAACAGACCAACAAAACTACTAGGTGAATCAAGGCTGGAGGTGTAGTTCACAGGCAAACGAAAGGATACTGACAAGCAACTAGGACAGACTAGAATAGACCTGACTAGAGGCTAGCAGAACCAATAACTGGCAGTGAGTTCAGGTCACTGCCAGCCTTTTAACTAAAAGCCTCCGCCCAGGGGCGGAGAGTGGGAGGAGCCGACTCTCCCACTGTTGCATAAGGGAGGTGGATGAGAGCGGGCGGCACCCTACGGGCGGACACGCCCACGCCGCAGCACGCTGGCTGCTCCACGCTGCTGCACGCTGGCTGCTCCACGCCGCCGGGAGATCCCTGACAGCACAGCTCCGGGACGCCGAAGCCGAGCTCGAAGCGGCGCGCGCCGGCCGCGGGACCCAGCGCCGCCCTGCATGGTAACAGTTCTCCTCTTACTTCCTAGCAATGATAATAAGTTGTGGGCAAAATGGCAAAAATCATATAAAGTGGTTAGACAGACTTGTCCTATAAACGTTGATATTGCAAGCCAAGATAAAAACCAAAAAAGTAAGGTGAAATTTATTAAAACATTAGCTTGAACCAAAGGTGAATCCAGAAAGTTATAACGCTTGGACCATTATAACAGAGTCTTCCAAGGATATGTCTGAAGAGATTTATGATTTGTTAGAATATTGTGCAGAGAGGTCAGAGGTTACCTTAAATTCAAAATTATCAGAGGAACAACATTATGACTTGAGAAACCTAACAAAGTCAAGTTCACGTGTTTTTGGCAGTAAACCTGGTTGCAAGTCTTTAATTTGTGTTGAAATAAATACTGGAGACCATGCGCCATTAGACAAAAACCTTATCGAATACCAGAAAAATTAAAGAACAAGCCAGAAAATGAGGTTTAAGAAATACTTAAATTGGGAGATATTGAACCATCTAAAAGTCCTTGGTCTTCACCAGTAGTGATAGTCGGTAAGAAAGATGCAACATAGATTTTCGTAATATTAATGCTGCATCCAGCTTTGACAGCTACCCAATTCCTCACATTGATGATCTTATTGATGAATTGGGAAATGCAGCTTATATTTCTTACCTTAGATTTATGTAAGGGTTATTGGCAAATTCCTCTAGATGAGAAATCAAAGAGAAAACTGCTTTTGTGATGCCTAGTGGTCTGTATCAGTTTAGAAGCAGGCCATTTGGTCTTCATGGGGCTCCAGCCACATTTCAGAAAGCCATGGACTCTTAAAAGACCATATGGAGTACAGTGCTGCTTATTTTAATGTTGCATATTTAGCACCTCATGGGAATACCATTTGCATCACTTAGAAAAGGTAATAAATGCAATTGAGAAGGCAAGTTTCGTAATAAATACCCGTAAATGTGCTTTGGGATTTCAAGGAAAAAAGTACCTTGGATTTTTTTTGTGGGTAATGGTAAAGTAATATCAGAAATTTCAAAAGTAGAAGCCATTCAATCAGCTGGTGCTCCCACCACTAAAATAGAAGTCTGATCTTGTTTGGGTCTTGTTGGGTACAACAAACGTTTTATTCCAGATTTTGCTATTATTGTTTCTCCCTTAACTGACCTACCTAAAAAGAACGAGAGAGACGACGCTGTATGGACAAGAGAATGTGAACTAACTTTAATCCAAATAAAGGGAATTTTGTGGAAAGAGACAGTTTTGCAAAGCCCGAATGAGCCATTTATTGTTCAGACAGATGCCTCAGAGGTTGGACTGGGTGCAGTCCTCAGCCAAGAGATTAATGGTGAGGAAAACCTCATTCTGCATTTAGGTAGGAAACTATTTCCCATCAAAAAAAATATTCCACTATAGAGAAAGAACGATGAGCGATTAAGTGGGCTGTGGAGGCATTGCATTACTATTAGGGAAAGAGCTCATTTGACCCGAGTAGGTTAGATTTACTAGCTGCTATGACCAAATTATATCCCCCACGCAAAACTAATAAAGACCATACACAATTCTTTGGATGAAATTGGCCACAGCAGCAATCTTATTGAACATGTTACAAATATAAAAACACAATTTACTCCCACATAAAAATACGAGAGGAGGTCCTTGGAGCCACAAAATCTGGTGCTTAAAAATTACTTATGTAAACAGAACCTTGCCCCCAACTGTACTGACCGATTCAGGGACACCACTAGCCACCTTAGGTGGCTAATATTAACGTAAAATATTGGCCTGGAGGGCTTCCCCCCATAGGCCGTGTCCCACAGCACCAGACACCAACCAACATAACATAAAGGAGGAGTACTCAAGGTGAGGTCGTACCCACAAGCCTCCCCCCCAACCAATATAAAACCGACTCCAAGGAACCCCCACCTGCCATGCTGCCATGATAAAAAATTCTCAGCAACCACATCACCCATCCCATAACCAATTACTTATACCACCCCCCGATACACAAACATAACAAAAGGGAGGGTGGGTGGGACTCGCTACTGCTACCTCTCCCTAAAATGGCATCTCCTTCTTTACAAGCAACCCCTCTTATACCTACACCACCACTTTCATTTACCTAACTACTGTCCCCTATTCAAACACATACTCTCTAACCACCTCCTCTCAAGCAGCCCCTACTAAATCTTAACCTCTTACTCTATCTGCTCCCTAACCACCCCTGTCATGAGGGGCCTCCACTAATGGGCCCTGCGGGCCACCATCCGACCCCTTCCTTTAATAACTGATCATCATCCTCTTACTTGGATCCATATCATGAAAGAGAAAAGTGCCAGAATTACAAAGTGGACTTTATCATTGCAGCCATTTAAGTTTCAGATAAAACATTGATCAGGGAAGGAGCAACAAAAGGAGGAACATGAAGAAGTAAATTATTTTTTCTTTGTTTTACATTGGTGTTCTGTTTGTAACCTTAGTGTTGGTGTGAGTTCTCCTGCCTCTGTGTGAATGGCTGTGAATGCTTCTTTTTTTCTTGCTTGCTTTTCTCATTACACTGTAAGGGCTCCTGTCCATGGGCGAGTCGAACCCCGCATGTGGGATTCCCACAGCGGGGTTTGCCCAAATTCCTGGCCGGTGACCCCAGCGTACCTATCCAGCGTCTCTTCTCTGCGGATTTGCCTGCCTGCGCTCCAACATGCATGCACAGTACAGAGGACGCCACGCCGTCGCTATGGCGATCACACTGCTCCTGTGGCGATTCTGCAAAGATGATTGCAGAATGGCCGCAGGACGGAGAGCTTCCATTGACCTCAAAATCGTGGCATGCTGCAATTTCTTCTCTGTGAGCGGAAAATCACAATCGATTTCCGCTCATGGGCAGGAAATCACGTTTTTACATTGCATGTTATGGGGCTGGATTTGCTGCGGAGTCCGGAGATGGAATCCGTGGACAGGAGCCCTAATGCTCTATTTATTCCCTTTATTTTTGTTTTTTTCACCCAGGAACATATATTACAACTGAGGAAAATGCTCCAATGTGTCATTAAGTTCTGCTTTGTGTAATAATATCACTTCGGCTGCTTTTACATCTGTGTTGGGCATTCTGTTTTCCTGCTCCGTTTGGAGAACAGGAAAGGGGAATCTCCTTTCTTATGATGGAACCAAGCAGCACTAAACGGACCCCACTGACTATGATGGGGTATGTTCAGTTCCGCTCAGCTGCCAAATATTTTACCGGAAGAAAATGTGCTGCTTGCAGCGCTATGTCCTCTGTTACTTAGTGACGGATCTACGATGGAGCCTTTCAACAGAGTTTCCAGTGCAGATGTAAACCCAGCCTTACCTAGACTAGTGAGGATACAGCAGGTTGTGTCTGCTCTGAGAATATAAAAGGCAGACCAGCAGCAACTCAATGATTTTATATAGAGACCCGGAAAAGGTTTGTGGGATTTTCCACTTATATAAAGGGAAACACACAACAATCAGCAGATAATTGATCAAGAAACTTTTGCGAAGCCATGCTGTTGTGATGGACGCATAGTGGTTTAGCACTGTCTTGCTGAAATATGTAAGGCCTTCCCTTCTGTTGTCTGGTTGGGAGCATATGTTGCCCTAAAACCTCTATATACTGCTCAGCATTCATAGTGGCTTTCAAGATGTGTAAGCTGCCCAAGACATAGGCACTAATGCAACTCCATATAATCAAAGATGTGGGATTTTGAACTGTGCACTGATAACAAATTCCCCAACAGTTGTACATCCCCACGCATCAACCAACCTTCCACAATTCAACATTTTTCTACCAGTTCAGAAACACAAAATGCCCTGAAATAAACTAATGAAAATACTAGGTGGAATAACAATTCTTGGAACACCAAGGAACGCTATAAGGCTATCCTCTCTCCCAAAACTTGCAAAATACCAAAAGAGATCGAGCAGTGAGTATCCTTTCTTACCCTCCTTTAATGGTACCCCTTTAACATCTGACACACCAAGAAGTGTTTAGTCAAGTCTGACAACCCATGCAACCAAATAGCTAATGCCGACATTCAAGCATTAACCCCCAACACCATCACCCTATGTTCACATAGAGTACTTATGAAGTAAAGTAATACCACCAGCCAATCCTTCTTACTGGATCCAGTACCTACCCCAACTTGCAAACGATCACACACCCATCATACTTTAGAACAGGAAGCCCAGGTACTGTCACTTAGAGACTGCCTAATCAAGCCAGCTGCTGTCCAAATACCACACTCCACAGAATCTCTGGACAGGAGATCCGGCATCATTCTGCCTACAGTGCCAACACACAAAATGTGTCCATCTGCAAGCGAGAAAGAGATTCAGCCACCAAATTGCAAACATCTGGAATATGCACTGCAACAAACAATGCATTCAAGGATAAGCCCTTTAGAACAAAATCATGCAATAACAGCAAAATTGGAGGAAAGTTGGAAAACTGGTCATAATTTGCGTCTCCCCAAATCTCAGTTGCCACCACAATTGGAGACACGTAAAGAAGTATTAGATTAGAAGCAAGCTCAACCTCTCTCTAAGCTTTCAGCCACATGTCAGCAGACCACTGTCCCCAAAAGAAGGCCCCATAATCAAATGCGGCTGACGCATAT
Organism: Eleutherodactylus coqui; assembly: GCF_035609145.1. NCBI lineage: Eukaryota > Metazoa > Chordata > Amphibia > Anura > Eleutherodactylidae > Eleutherodactylus > Eleutherodactylus coqui. Next base: position 62,181,739 of record NC_089846.1, read on the forward strand.
CTATAGAGTTCCAAGTCAAAGCTACTCACCACCACATCTATCCATACTAAGTGACTGTTATAGGAACCTAAAAAAGTCCCCCAAACATGCAAATCCTCCTGCACTTCTGCCGACACCCACACAAAATGAGGCACTACCACCCCCACTGTGGCCTTAGCCAACTGACGGCAAAATACATGCCCCATGGAGAGGATTTTGCATGCAAAGTTCAATTTAACCAACAGTGACTAAACCTAGCGCAATTGGACTTTTTTACTCCTATACTGAACCACCAACTTCCTCAACTCCTCCAGCTTCTCCAAAGAAAGTCTGCGTTCTATTTCTCAGTATCGATGACTATCCCCAAAAACTTCACAACTGTTGTTGCAGGGTCCTCAGTCTTATCAGGTGCTAATGGGATATCAAAAAGCTGCTACTACTACCGCCTGTATCATATGCAACAGTATTGAACAAATATGCGAACTATGGGGTCTAATGAACAAAAAATAGTCCAGACACTGAAGACCGACAAAGGTGCTAAATTTCTCAAATTAGGTACAAGAAATTCAGTACCCATAGGCAAAAAACAATTGACGAAGTAACCACCCTTCAAATAAAATAAACACCCAACAAACAAAAACTGGAAGGAAACGAAATGCAGATTCCACATTCGTCTTAGCCAGCAGGGTGCCCTTCCCAAACCTATGCACCCATGTCATTGCAGAGCAAATAATATGTATGGCATAGAGAACAACTCTGACTCAATAACATCAATCACCGAAGACCCTATTGGGTAAAATAAGTGATGGATCAAGTGAAATTCGAATGCTTCCTTCTTAAGTACCAAACCCAAAGGAGAAACCATCAAATCCAACAACAGGGAACCCAAAAAAGGCCCTGCCTAAATCCACTTCTTTGTTTAAATTCTGGCGCCGGTTTTGAAGCTGCTTTTTCAGCCTGTATTCCGCTGTGGAAATCTCTCCCCATAGAGAGGAGAGAGTCTGCAGCAGAAATGGCACCAAAATTGACATGTCACAGATTTTAATTCCACGCCGCATGTCAGTTTCCGCGCAGTTTGTCCGCAGCGTGTGACCAAGATTTTTGCAAATCTCGTTTGTGTGCAAAATTTAATCTTTTGATATTGGACAACTTTGACAAGATTCTATTGGTTGAGTGCAAAACACTATTTGTTGGATCAAAGGGACTGCAGAGCTCTGTCAACTCGCATATTTCTGCTTCACTCAGAAGAATCCCTGTTGGGGGTCTTACAGTCTGCGGCCTGACAGCGTCTCTCCAGAGGTCATCCTCAGCACATTAATAGAGAATCGGACACAACTTGTCATTTTTAATTGATATTAGATTAAAAATACAATTTTTCAGTGCTCAGTGCTTCCCCCGTACTCAGGAAATGCAGATTGTAATCACTGCAGGAATAATCATTCTAATTTTAAGGCACTTGAATATTTATATAGCTTGTTAAAATGCTGAAAGGTCCAGAATAAAGCCCGGGGCCCCCAGGAACAAATGCTAGAAAAGTAAGCAGAGATGCAAGATGTGGAGTAGAAAAAAATAGGACTACGGATTAATTAGGGGGTATATAGCACCGGACCACCTCAAGGTTAGTTCCGACCACAGACACCTCACTAACAATGACTGGAATATGGTCACAATGTAACATTAATCGCCCCCAGCAATCACATTACAATGGGAAAAACCCATTAAAAAAATGTGACTTTTTGTCTCATGTACATATATTTGGCACAGAACTCAGTTGCCTTGCGCTGCGTTTTCACATGCCATTTTTGTTACAATTTTTACAGTTCTTCCGCAATTAAAAACCACATTAAAAAAGCATGTGGTTTTCTTGACCAGTTGTATATTTTAATGGCAACACTCTGGAGTAACTCTTATTACATTTTTTTTGAGGGGTGGGGGGTTGGAAAAAGTCTCAAGAAATTTTTGGTACCTTGCAATTGCACTGTGGGGTGCTGGAATAATGCTGTCCCATGTGAAATGTCCCTAAGGGGTTAAATTTCCAGGGTCTGAGGTTTCTTCATTTGTGGCTGTTAGAGCAGGAGACTGACTATCAGTAGTCAGTTAAGCCACCACCATAAAAAGATGTATGAGCAGGTTTAACCCTTTCCAATCCAGTATCAGACATTGAGATTTCCCCGCATAGCTCCGATTTTGGGTGAGGTCCGACACGTTTCTAACGCTATGCAGGACTGAGCTCCAATGTCGGAGGCTGTTCTGTATATGTATATTACACTATGCAGGACAGGGCTTCATACTGTAATATACATATGCAGAAATGCCTCCGACATAGGAGCTCTGTCCTGCATAGATTAATATACATATGACATGTGCTATACACATTGTAATAGAATGCTTCCTTATGCACTGTATTGCAAAGACAGAGATAATTGGTTGGCTATAACCACTCATAACGCATGTTTAATTTCAAAAAATTGCTAATAAAATCGTAATTACAGTTCATTTTTATGTGATTCCGTTGAGTCATTTCAAAGAATCCCAACGTGTTTTCCCACCCAAAATAAATAAGAGCTGGGGACTCTGCGGGTGGCAGGGAAATTGGATTGCAAAGGGTTAAAGGCCATTAGTGACCTCCATAAAAAGAAATATTAGTGCTCACTCAGGGCTTAAAAAACCCTCTCCTTTGATTTATATTAAAACTAGCTTGTTACCCACAACTTCATTCGTGTGGAATTTGTATTTTCTTTTATCTAATCTGTGTTTTGCTGTATATTGAAATGTAAAAAGTTGAATAGTGACAGGAATGTAACGGCAATCTGCTATGTCAGCACAGTTCTGTACGTATTTGGTCTTGTCATCTTTTGCTAGGATATAAAGGTTTTGTGGGCTGTATACACGTGAGCATGCCGTTGCCCATGAGAAAAACATGTTTTTCCTAAATGTACACCTGCCACCTTAAGTGTTTGCCCTTCAGCTTTATTGATCATCATCATGAATACTATTTTTAGAGGGAATTGCAGCCTTTTGAATTGAAAAGGCAAATCTGTCGGTATTATCGGAATGCGTGGAATTAAAACACTTTCTCCTTTTGCAGTCATAATAATGGCTTTTACAATATTTCGCCTGAGGTGTGTAATTTATAATCTTCGCAGCTCAAGCTCTGCCAGAGCTACGCGCCAGATCTGACTTGTGCGGCATATTAAAAGAAGACCAAAAAATGGATAGGAAATACGATTATCAAAAAGAAACCATTTCTTATACTGCTGAGGTAAAATAAAAGCTGTGCTGTGATTGGTTGCTATGGGCAACACAGATTTTCTTTAACCCCCTAAGGACCAAGCGCCATAAATTTACAGTGCTTGGTCCTTAAGGGGTTAAAGGGCTTTAATCCCGGCTGATAGTAGATGTACGGTGCGGGATTAATGTCTCTGCTCCTGCAATTAGTCACAGCTGAGGATCCAGAGGACAAGGGAGAAATGGTTTTTAACTGCTTCTGTCTTCTTTTTTTCCCAGGTTAATAACAGTCAATGAGCTCTGCTAGTGTATATTGTCACAACAGAGGGGTATTTTCACCTCTAACTAACGCTCCTATGGATGCCCCAGTGGAAAAGTGTGTAATAAAAAAAACAAAAACATGTGAATGACCCCCAGAAGTGTTATATGACGTCATGGGGAAAATAGATGGTAAAATAATAGTTACATAAATAAGCAAAAAAAAATTACAGAATAAAATAAAAATATATGCATAAAGAGGAAAATGGCCCAAAGCCGTGGCAACCCAAACCGTTGTCATATGCGCCCTCTAATCCCAAACCATACATATTATATATCAGAACATCTGAAAATAAAATGAAGAACCCGTTCCCATACTTTATTTTAGCATAAATTTACTAATTAAAAAAATATATATACTTAAAAAATGATTTTTTTAAGTGTTTTATCCCCCAATAAAACTAAAAAAATGGAGGAAAAAAGTGAAAAAATATTAAAAAGATAGCCCTACAGGTCACGGGAAAAAAAAAAACGCAGCAAAAATAATTTTGGTAGCTGAAGGAAAAAAAATAGGGCAGTAAAACCCCTAAAAAATGTCTAGACCTTTAGGTACAAAACAGCTTGGTCCTTGAGGAGTTAAAATCTCAAGCTATGTCAACTTGTCTTTCATTCAAATTTTAAGCCCGGGCAACGCCAGGTATCACTGCTAGCTTAATAGCCGCATACGTATGGCAGTGATGTCTGCCCTCACGTGTCTGCCAGTTTGTGTAGGCATAGCCTATGATGTGAAACTCCTTCCCCTCCGCCTCACCACGGCGCCGGAGTGGAGTTGCGCCTGGCCATCACCAAATAAATCTGTCTTGTTGCGCTCCCTAGAGAACCCTATACATTTTTGGGATAAAACGTAGTCTATGTCCTTCCTCAAGATGTAGCTCTCTCCCTGCCAAATTTCATCAAAGTCACTTCAGCGGTTTAGTCGTGAAAAGTTAACAAAACAGACAGAGCTACTTTTTCATTTATAATATTAGTATGGATATCAAAACAAACAAAGAATAAACATATTTGGTATCAACATGTCCATAAGGGTTTATTCCGACGTGCGTATATCGCCCGGGTTTTCACGCCCAGACGATATACGCTGTCCCTTTCTGCAAGGGTAGGAGGTGGCCCAGGGCGGGAGCAGTACACTGAACTTCCGCCCCCTCTCCGCCCCTCCCATTGCAAACAGTGACGAGCTAAGTTCCACCCCATCCCGCCCCCCCTGAATACGCCCTAAAGGTCTGATCTATTAAAATAACACATTATTTATACTGCACTGTGAACAAAGTCAGAAAAAAATGCAAGATCAAAATTGAATAAAAAGTGATCAAAAAGCCTAAATAATACTGATATTAGCCACTGATTGTCTCGCAAAAAATAGCCATCACGCAGCAGCAGCAATGATAGAAAAATAAAAAATTATTGTGGTTAGAAGATGGCGACAGAAAGCCATTTTTAAAAGATATATATATATATATATATATATATATATATATATATATATATATATATATATATTTTTTTTTTTAAATAGTACAGTAACAAAAAAAAAAACATATAATTTTGGTATTGCCGCAATCGTACGACCCACAGAATAAAGTTATGTAATTATTGTCACAGTGTATACGATGCAGAAATGAGACACCCCCCAAAATAGCGCAACTGCACTTTTTTCCATTTTACTCCACTTAGAAATTTTTTAAATGTTTTTCAGTAGATTTTATGGTATAATGAATGATACTATTGAAAACTACAACTCATCCTACAAGAAGCCCTCCGACAGCTATGTCAACGGGAGAATAAAAAACAGCTTGAAAGTGGGAAGGAGAAAACAAAAGTGAAAAGACAAAAACTGGCCACATATTCATGGGTTAACTCCTGGCACATATTTTAAGCAGTTCTTTGGAACATACAGTATATGGGTTACCTGGAGCATAATTAGCCACAGGTAACAAGGCACACTAATTCCCACCCCGCTGTGAGCTGACATTATGATAGACATGTGAGCATTATACTGCTCAGCACAAGGAAGGTTCGCCTCTGCGTTCTCCATCTCTCAGTGTGTACACAGTAATGTTACCAGGTAATTGGGGAAATTAATTGCCATCCGGCTGATAAATGTCTTCGGGTGGGGACTATATTACCACAGATGCCGGGATCATAAGACGCATCATTAATTTAGGAATAAATGTGCAATGAAGTTAGCCCAAGCTTTTAATTACAAGTATGACTATAGAGCAGGAAAGAACATGCATGGTTAACTCTTATTTAGGCAAACACTCATAGCATACATTAATAGTTTTAATGCAATATATACAGAAGATTAATTGTTATAGCATTATACTATTATGGCCTTATAATGTCTTTTACATGTGAATAAAAAGAAAAATGGAACTCCGGTAATTGCTCATTTGAATTCCCACCTGCAATCATCATGCCTGATTTCACTGTTGACTCTTGTGTGTTTCCAGAAAGTAAAATATCAGAGAATATGTATCTGGGCCATTGCATAGCAACAATCCAACAATGGACTGAGTGACAACCACAAATCTTCTTTGCTGCATGTATTCTGCTGTTTTGCAATGTCTTCGGGCTTCACACTGGCGCTGTGACTTTTGATCGGCCGTGTGGGGCCGAAAATCGCATGAACGACAGTCAGCTATGACCAAGTCTCAGCTGCATCTCCTGTTAATACGCTCGTTCACATGGCCCGGGTGTAGCATGTATACGCAGAGCTCGGGATACCATTGGGTGGGGGGAGAGAGTTTAGCTCTGTTAATCTCCCCTCCTTCCCACCCCCTCTCCGCCCCTTGGCAGCTTTTGGCAAAGGAAGAGGGCAGAATGAGGCGAGAGCTAGTCTCCTAATCTCCCGCCCTGTCCTGCCCTTTCCTTTTGCCAACAGCCATCAAGTGGCGGAGAGGGGGAGGGAAGGCGTGGGGGTTTAGCAGAGCTGCTGCTAAACTCTCTCCCACCTCCGTTTTCTGGCAGCTCTCATAGGCTCCAAAGAGTCTATGGGACCAGCCGACGTTTTTTTCCAGCCGGAAGACAGTTCCATAACTATCTCTTTTGGCTGGTGTAAAAACGGCAGACCGTTTTTACGCACCCGAAAATTGGCCATCTGAACTGAGGCATTGGAGTCCAATTCATCAGACGGTCACATATCAGCCAGCCGTGAAAACGAGGCCGATATACGCTTATGTGAATAAGCTCTTCTGCTGCCAATCAATTATCTCTGCCTCACCCTGGAGTTTTATACACGCCTGTGACATGCATGCTGCTGCACAGGACACAGTCCACAGCCTCTCCTGTGCCTTAGACCTGCATTTATAGATCTCCAGCACCCTGCTTGCAATTTGGAATGATCTATGTAACTATTGCTTCTACTTGTTTTGGCTACATCTGCATATGTGATACTTGTCATGGCATCAAGTTACCAGAGCTACGTTTGCACCTGCTGACAGTCATAGCTTTAATCAAGAGGGTGGACAAAAGCTGTAATATTCTAATAAGTAAATGATTGCATGGGGGACTGTAGAGAGTAGCCCTTTACATATCTGCTATTATGTGGCAGACCCCGGTAAGAAGTATTATTAGGGAAGCGGTGTCAATGGTAGCAACATTTTAAAGAGTTTTATGTTGTTGACACCACAAAAGTTCAAATTTGTTGCCAGCTGATTGAAGGGATGAGGTCAGATGACTGAGCAGTGCAGCCACGCAGCATGCATTTTTCTACAGGAGGCAGAGTGGTGCTAGACAGAGTAAAGAGAAGACATGCTCCTGAGGTCTCACTGATAAGGAAAGTTTGGAAAAGTCTTATAGGCTCAGAAGAGGCGCTACTACCAAAAGCACATACTGCACCCCCCCCCCCCCTGTTGTTGAGTTGGAGTTTCAACTGTGTTCCTGTTAAAGTGGCCACTACGCCTGCCACCTGGTCTTGACTCTCCAGCAGCTAGAACTCAAGTCTGTGCTGCTAGCCCCCCATTTATACAGGACAATAGAAGAACAATGTTATAATACCGTATGTAAGTATCTATTTTGCCTTTTGGAAAAGTTGATATGAATTGCTGTTTTCATTTTCAGAGTCCTGCATAGAATTGTAGAAACCATGGAATCCATGAGCAAAAAAATTGTGGCTTTTTCTTCTTGTCTAGTAATTCATGTTTTGAAAAGTCAGTAAATTCTTTGAGAAACCAAGTTCAGTAGAAAATCTTTAAGACTCAGAACTTTCTTTTGAAATAAGAGCCTGCTGACAACTGATGAGAACAGTTCATACACACGATACCTCAGGGTCACATTTCTTTCATTCAGGGAAAACAGTCTAAGGAAAAATACTATTAGCCTCCATTCAAACAGCCATAATATGGAGCCATATATTTAGTGCCGAGAACCAGAATGAGTCCATAAAGACAAAATAGAACAAAATAAAACAACTTTTCCAAGACCATAGAAAAGTTGCCCTGCTTCACCCTGACAGGGTCTAATCCCATTTATGGCACTAAAGATAAAGCTGAGGTATGGAGCAGTGTTATGGCCATTAGAACCTGTCCTTCTAGTAAGTTGATTTTTTTTCTAAATCCAGTTCACATGCCACTTCTGTCTCCAAGACTTTTCCTGAACTGCACCAGCTTTCTGAAATGTGCTACCTTGGACTATCAGGGTATCACCAATATCCACAGTTTAAGGCATGCCTTAAAAACATCTATCTTTAGGCAGGTCTATCACATTACTGTAAGTCTTCCCCATTTACTCCTCTTCTATATTCTTCCTTGGAACCCGATACCCGTCCCCCTACTGTTTCCCCCACACCCCAAACACTCTAATGCCCCTCATAACTGTATGAGTACATATATACCAGCTGGTGAATGACTCATACAGCATTATTTATACTACCCTATTTAGAAAAAATATACAGGACAAGTCCTGTTACCTCTTGTGTTACTCCTAAAGATGTAGCAAAGTTTACCTCGAGACTTCACATGTTTTGAAAAAGTTCTGTGTCACAGTTTATTTGTCCTTTCAATGACTTTTGTTGTGTTAATACAATAATAACCTTTATTGGCTTCATATAAGATACATTTTGGGACTGGACAGAAATGAACAGACACACACAGGCTAAAGCATAAGGCAAAGAACAAATAAGATAAACAGATACAGATACTAACTCAAAAGACAGTACAGTCCTGAGACAGGCCACTTAGATGTGCTGAGTGTCTGAAGAAAACACACATCAATTCTGAGGCAAAGAGGGTAGGTCCCTAGAACAGTAATTGCTATTTAAGCTGCAGCTGAACTGTGAGCAGTGAGAGGGGCTAACTCCCTCATTGTGGGTAGAAAATAGAACAAAGAGTACATTCACTAGAAGCAGAGCGATGCCTGCGTCTACCTGGAATAGCAAGAGGGTAGCAGACACAGGTAGCAGACCTAACAGCAACCTGTAATTTATTGATATGATGGGAACCTGTCACCACCTATGAGCATCATAAATTAAGTTATGGGTCAGAAACGCTCTTTTCTCCTTAGGGAGAGCAACTATATACTATAAACTAAGTGAGGAGACTCAAATGGCCACGCACGCTCCTCTGGGTAATATGCAAATAAGGGAGATGGAATAAATCCTCCACAGTGCCACCTATTGAAAGGCAGCATTCCTTCGAGTCAAAGTGGGACTTTTTTCCATCTCCCTTATTTGCATATTACCCAGAGGAGCGTGCGTGGCCATTTGAGTCTCCTCACTTAGTTTATAGTATATAGTTGCTCTCCCTAAGGAGAAAAGAGCGTTTCTGACCCCTGTCCCAGGCCTCTCACTAGCAAAAGCCAGACTCCTACTGTACACTGATGATGGGCAATAACCCAGAAACAGCTGTATGTACATGGAGTCTGGCTTTGCTTTTGATTCCCAGTCATTGTAACAAGACTTGTATAAAAAGTCCCACTTTGACTCGAAGGAATGCTGCCTTTCAATAGGTGGCACTGTGGAGGATTTATTCCATCTCCCTTATTTGCATATTACCCAGAGGAGCGTGCGTGGCCATTTGAGTCTCCTCACTTAGTTTATAGTATATAGTTGCTCTCCCTAAGGAGAAAAGAGCGTTTCTGACCCCTGTCCCAGGCCTCTCACTAGCAAAAGCCAGACTCCTACTGTACACTGATGGGCAATAACCTGGAAACAGCTGTATGTACATGAAGTCTGGCTTTGCTTTTGATTCCCAGTCATTGTAACAAGACTTGTATAAAAAGTCCCACTTTGACTCGAAGGAATGCTGCCTTTCAATAGGTGGCACTGTGGAGGATTTATTCCATCTCCCTTATTTGCAAATTAAGTTATGGTGCACCTAGGGCAACTCCCTGTTCCCACACTATCACCTGTGGATGTCGGCGTGCAGAGACTCATGTTTGCAGACTGTGCATGCACCCTCCCATAGAGAACAGTGTGTACATGTGCGCAACCTACAGAAATAAGTTCCCTGTGGTCCTAAACAATGATTGACAGCTTTCCCTGTATTTGTGCAGATAGAAATAGAAATAGCTGCCAATGCAGGGTAGGACCACCCACTGCACTCTTTAAACCTTCAGCTCCTCCAGCTCCATACTGTGGGAAGGCTCAGGTATGGTGCTTGGGGTTACCCAGGTTTTCTAGGAACAAGTTTAAGTAGGCCCGATGGGCAACAAATAAGTCTGGTTTCAGGATAGAAAGTGTCATACCAAGCTCTGTCAAGGAGATCTTGGTGCCCTTATCCTCTTGAGTAGGCAAAGAGATCAGCAGGGACTCATGTCCTGATTCAGCCTCAAGAGACTGAAGTAGGCCTTGGAAGTCAACATTGATACCCAGGAATACCAAGCTCAATAACACAGTAAAAAAGGAAACCGTTTAAATTCCCATTTATGGGAGGGAACCAGGGAAGGCTTGACGCTGAGCTCCTTCTGGATGCTTTACTGTCTTCGTTCTTTAGGGCAATCTCAGTGCAACACCGCGCTACAACTCATCATAGCTTCCTCTGACTGCAGCTTCACTGCTTCTCACCCAGCCTTTCATCCATTTCCTGCTCAGAGTCCTGTTCCCTAGATTTTGCCCATTTTTTTAAAAAGAACTAGTGCTTAACTGCTTACCAATAGTCTAATACAACATAATATAAGGAAACACATACCCTCCCTACAATTCCAAAATGTGCAGAGACTGGACAGCATGTTGGACATTGTAATTTCCCTTTAATTGAACCCTATAGTGCCTGTTTTAGTTAAGGTAAGGTCTTGTAATCTCCTCGTTAACTTCAATGACGAAAACCCCAGAGTATAAAAATGGCTTGTAAAAACATTGCTCTCAACTTATACATCCAGAATGTAGTTTTGTATAGAAGCTATTTTTTCAATGTGCTTTTGCGTTTTGTTATTGGCGTAGTTTTGTAGTAGTCCAATCTACTCATCCCAATTCATCTTCAGCCAAGACAGATCTGCATATCTAGGCCCTTTCATAGTATAACCTATTCGTTATTTCCCTGGGAGCTTGTTCCAAATTATGTTACTCACTCACCTTAAGGCAACGCACAGGCGGAGAGACTTCTTGAACCACTATTTTGGAAGCTATTTACAAGAATGTGACCTTTTAGTCATTCGCGATCAGCGCAATTAGAATTTGCTTCATTTGTCCTCAAACGGGGTCATGCAACTTTCAGAAAATCCAGCCCTTTGGGCGCATGCCATGCTGGTCAATGTAGGTTAATATACAATGGCTTTTTCTTTCTGTAATTTTTATTTTGTAGGGTATAATATTGATGAAAAATGTTCCCAGCTGCTCAAAGGGAACAAAAAATAATTCTGATTCTGAAAACATTGCTAGAATTACTATACATTACTAGACACATTCCTACAATTACCTGCTGTGCCCTAAAGCAGCTGTCAGTTGTACAGCAGTTATGGGTCATATCCATTAGTGAAATTGTGTGTTACGTGCATTGTATAGAAGACCTGTCCACCTTTTTCCTGCCTGTTTAAAGGAACACTCAGATCATAAAAGCCCACATGGAATACTAGTAATAATCAGCTTGACCCATTCTGTGTCAGATTAAAAGCAATAAAGAAAAAAATCCTCTATATTCAATTTCATAGTGAGTGCATTTTATTTTCCTCTCTTGGACTTTTAGAACATTAAGTTTGGGAAAGAGTTGGGGCCTTGGCAAAAGTGTCTGTAGACTGAATTACACCAAATAAAGTTAATGCCATCCTCTCCCACATACCAGCCAAATCTTGGAGAATGTTGAGGTATTGTCACATCTGGTTCGAGTAGTTTGCAAAACTGGATGTGATTAGTGAGCGAAAAATGGATGGGGCCAAACCTGTGACTGATATACAGGTTTTTACGAAGTGTCAAATAATATCAGAATAAAGTATTGCAAAGTATAGGGAACTATATGAACAAATGCACCAGAATTGCCCAAATTGGACCAGTCTATCAGGACTCAAACCCAGAAGCTCCTGTGCTCCAGGCGGCAGCTCTTCCTACTGGGCTATTCAGAAAGCTGAATAGCTCCTCTGCATGACCTTGTCAATGTTTCCTTATTCTTGGTTCAATTCCCTGTTTTGGTTCTGCCTTGTTCATGATTGGATGCTCTATAAAAGCTTGGCCATTAGACTTCGTCATTGAGAGATTATTGAGCTCCCAGCCTATAATCAAGATCCTCCTCTTCCCACTCCTCCATCTACAAACAGCTGCTCTCTGTACCGACTTTTGGTTTCCCTCAACTCCGATACCTGCCTGCTCCTTTTGTACCGCAACTGCTATTACCCATGTACCTTTTGCTTTCCTAGACCATGCTACTGATCCACATTGGTTACAACTAAGAGACTCCAACCTGAATCGGATCGTTACACAGTCTCTCAAATGGAGCACCCACCCTGAAAAAGATGATCCCCACTACAGGAGAAAGACTAACTGGTGTAAACTAGGCTGAACACTAACCCTTACTAGAATGCGGTAATAACCTAATTGAAGTCCTAACAACTATATACTGGAACGACAAGATACTTTAATACAAAACACTCTGGTACAGCGAGTGGCCAGAATAAAAGCAGTATAACTGGCTCCCTTAGGACTAGAGGGCCAGTTGATATACTATACAATTATAAACTATAGGCTGATTGGGTTAAATGACAACTCAGCTAGTCTATCCACACTGGCACCAGAGGAAGAGGTTACTCTCTCAGTGTCCAGCACTGACTGGCACAGCGCATGCGCCACCCAGAGCATCACATGGTGCAGAGTGATGCGCTGATTTCATCCCAGACTTAAAGACTTAAATAACAGTACAGCCACTACCTTGACAGATATACATATATGTGCATTAAAACTTAGAATTTGTTGCTTGACGTTCAAGTGTGTGTGTATATAGAAGCCCATCTAGTAGCGCATTGAACCTCCTTTGGCCTTCAGAACCACAACAATTCTTTGTGGTTTCATTCACAGGTACCACAGAACCCAGGGTGTACCAAGAAAACATTTCCATACCATTACTCCACCTCCAGCAGCTCGAAATGTTGACACCTACCGGTAATAGGAAGGGGGTTCATTCATTCATACTGCTTGTGCCAAAAACTAACCCTTCCATCAGCATGGTGCAACAGAAAATTAGATGCTTTACACCAGATGATGTTTTTCCACTGCCTAGTGATCCAATTCTTGTGCTTTTTTGCACTCTGGAGAATTGTCTTTCTGTTTCCTTAGCAATGACGCTTTAACTTGTCATCTGCTGTTATAGCCCATCCATGTAAGGAACAGCGACTTGTGCATTTTGACATATTAGTTGGAGAACAAGCGTTGTAGTTAGGTGCAATTTGCTTGACTGTGCACTGCTAGTTGGTCAGAACTACTCTTGACACTCTCCTATGACCCCTTTTGTCGAAGAGTTATGTCCACGGGATCCCCTTTTGCTGGATATCTTTCTTCCAGCACACCATTCTCAGTATACTCTCCGCACTGTTAGACGTGAAGGTTGGCAATAAAATCCCGTCCCCGACTAGTCTAGCAATGATGACCAGGCCTTATTGGAATTCACTGAGACTGCTGGATTTCACCATCCAATGTGGATTCACACTGAAACTGATCCACGGAAAACTTGTGGCGTGATTGTATGCTGCACTCCTGGGTCACAGCTTTAATTTCCATACAGGGAAGATTCAATCATGAAATATATAGACCATTCATTTTTTAATTGAAAGTTTAATTTTATGGTTTTTAGGGGTTACAACTTTTTAAACAAGTTTCTTCAGATGCTTCAAATTGCTTTAAGTGCTTCATTCTACTTAAATTCAGTCAGAAAAGTCAGCCTTGTCTGTCTGTGTAAAGCCACTTTACAGTTAATCCCAAAAAGATTTACCGCAGAGCGAAATCAGACAAACGGAGACTGGATAGGGCAGCATTCTGTGCAGGTCCATTTACATGGCAAACCATTTCCCAGCAGGCTGAGCTCAAGAAACTGAACAATGCAGCCAACTGGAACATAAGTGAGTTCATGTGCAAAGTGCATTGAAAGCTTAAAATAAAAAATGTTTTTCCCACCAAGTAATGTGTGGAGTGACAGAGAGCGCACTTCTCTACTCTCACACTGCATTCCCCCAGGTCTCATGACTTTATTCTGCAAGGACTCTGCAGGGACTAGTAATCAAGAGAAGGGCTGGGAAGAAGGTCAGGTGAGAAATTACTGCATGAACTCTTGAGAAGTCAGTTTTGTTTTCTTCAATGAATCTTTACTTTTCTGGAGCTTTACCAAGAAGGCTATGCATAGTGCTTTATTGTTCTTATGATTAAGTGTCCATTAACACTTTATGCAAAATGATCACTGAAGCTGTCAATCTTTCAACTGAAACGCATTGCCAAGTGTTTTATGAACAAAAGTAAAAGCGCTTCTAAGGCCACCCCGGTGAGAGGGCTCAAAACATTATTGCAGGACCTGCTTGAGATTTCACTACTAGGAGAAGGCTTCTGTGGCACATATCCCCCTCCTCCAAAGTAAGTGTTACCAAGATCCAGTTAGCTCCGTTGGCAATATTGTTTATTTTGAACTTTATTTACGATCATCATAGAAGTGCAGGGTTTTTTACTATTTTTCTTTTCTATCCTATACACTGGGGAACGACTCTTTGCCCAGAGGTCCCCCAGCATCCATGCAGCTCATCCCCTAATCAGGTGGATGTGTACAGCGTAGGATTAGACCAAGTGACCATTGACTGGAGAACCACAGGTGAGACAACTGGAGACCCATAGGGTGCAGGGGTCCACACCGGGTGAGCACAGACCGGTGCTTTCCATGAACTTTTGATCTATAAGACTTATTAAATTCATGTACAAATGGTATCACCACTCCTGTCATTTATGTTATTGAATGTACTATCTGTTGTGAGCAATACATCGAATGTACATCATGTGAATTAACACTACGTAGTGCTGAGCAAAATACCTCCTCAGGTATATTGAGATGTTCTATGGCTGCAGCATCCAGACATTTGTTAGAAATCCACCAAGGGGATATATCCTCATTTAAAGTCACTGACATTGAAAGGGTGTTGCACCCAGCAAGAAGGGGAGATTGGTTTAAAATATTGCTTTCAAGAGAAGCTCTTTGGATTGGATGTGGTTAAAAACCAGATTCCTACATGGTCTTAGGCCAGTTTCACTTTCAGTTAGAGATTCCGCGACAAATCCGTCTCAAAATACCATTTAGAAGCCGGAACCGAACAGACCCCATTATAATCAAAGGGGTCCATCTGGCGCTAAATGGTTACATTCTGAGATTCTCTTTTCTTGTTACCCGAACAAAGCAGGAAAGCGGAACCCTGAGCACAGGTGGGAAATCACGCCTAACTATAGTTTATTATTCTATGTTTATATACTAATTGTCAGGACCAGCGGCTCCCAGGGCCTCCGCGTCCACACCGCTGGTCCTATCACCTGGGCGGCTGCGGTGCAATGCAGGGGAGCCCCAGTGCTGGGGACCTCCCCTTGCCGCCATTGCTCTGTTCTCAGCTGGGTTGCTAGGGACGTGGGGACGGAACCCCGTGCCGCGTCCCCGTTGCCATGGCAGCCAGGCTTGCATCCTCTATCTCTGCCAAGCCAGTTAGTGCTGGTGGCGGGTTTTCTTGCGCTCTTAACTAGCTCCTGCTGCTGTCAGGCTCCCGCCCAAATCAGCTGCTGGGGCGGGAGTTCTGACAGCATTTAAACCTGTCTGTTCCTGTCAGTGGTTGCCAGTGTATGTTTGTCTCCAGGCTACACCTGCATATTTGGATTGTATTCCTGGCTTTTGACCCTCTTGCTTCGGACCTGGCTTTGCCTTGCCTGACCTCTTTTGTTCTGCGTATTCTCCAGTTTCTGACCCGGATTGCCTGACTTGCCTTTGTGTTTGTGTGTATCTTGTTTTGTCTGTAAGTCTGACTTCTGCCCCTCATCTCTAGCTAGGCTAGGGACTGTTGTAGTGGATATCCGCCATATGTATACTGTCGCCCTCATCCACTCCCGGCTCGATTATTGCAACTCGTTGCTGATCGGCCTCCCCTGCACCAGACTCTACCCTCTCCAGTCCATCCTGAATGCGGCAGCCAGGCTCATCTTCCTGTCCAGCCGCTACTCGGATGCCTCTGCCCTGTGCCGGTCAGTGCACTGGCTGCCCGTTAAATACAGAATTCAATTCAAACTCGCTACCTTCATCCACAAAGCCCTCCACAGTACAGCGCCACCCTATATCGCCTCCCTCATCTCAATCCATCAACCAGCCCGGGCTCTCCGCTCTGCTAATAAAACCAGACTGAGCGCCCCTTTAATTCGAACTTCTCATTCCCGCCTCCAAGACTTCTCCAGAGCAGCACCAGCCCTCTGGAATGCACTACCAAGGCTACCCGAGCAATCCAGGACTCGCAGAACTTCAGGCGTGCTCTAAAAACGCACCTCTTCAGGGAGGCATACCGCATTCCCTAAACAAACCTCTCTGTACTCCGCCTGATAACATGCTCCCTGACCTACTGACTGCAATCCCTGCTAGCCATCATAAACCGCTCCTGCAGTCACACCGTTTCTGCCGTCACATGGCTAAATGTCTGACCATTGTCTATGTGTATAGCATCGCTCACTCTCCACCTCGCCATACTGTGCACATCTCCAGCCCCTTTACCCTCTGTATCACCCCATTACTTGTAGTATGTAAGCTCGTTGGAGCAGGACCCGCACCCCTATTGTTTCCATCAACTGATTACTATATGTAACCGTGGTTCTGTAATGTTTGTATTTTGTCTTTCTGTATTCCCCCTGTCTATGTAAGCGCTGCGGAATATGTTGGCGCTATACAAATAAAGATTATTATTATTATTATTATTATGTATATATTCGGGACAATGGACATACATTTCATGTGGACAGGAGACCTGTGTTTATAGATTCAAGCATTCTGTATACCAATGCCAGTAGTATTCCATTTTGTTTATTCTTCTACAAATATAGATATATTCTTTGTGTACCCAATGTATTCACTTCCTCATATGTAAAAATGATGAAACTTTCCGCTTACTAAACTTACTATAGATGCAAGAAGAAGCTAGCAGTTAGCAAGAACGCTCTATTTCCCGATTCTTAGTAACTTTAACAGGGGTACATCAGACATAAATAACCGCAGTCTGAAGCAGCTACCACAATAATAACCCAAGCAGTTTTGCTGGAAACTTATGCAAATAACATGGGAAATTTATGCAATTAATAGTTCAAGCTGTAATCTCCAATCATATCGGAGGAACCACCGGTGGGTCCAAGACAACCCACTCATCTCATCCTGCTACCACATGATGGCCAATAACAGATGACCGGAGGATGGAAGAATTTCAAGATGCTTATCCAAGAATTAAACAATACGTTGTATCTATGTAATCTTTGACCTGCCCAGATGGGCAGATATGTTAAACTCTTTAAAAGAGGCTGCGCGCCCAACAATAAAGCAGAATTGAGGAAGCTTATACATGCTGAACCTGTGTCAGTGTGAAATCTTCTTATGCGCATAATCAATTCGTAACCAATCAGGAAAGGGTGCAAACATTTCTACTTGAGTAGGCCTTGGTCCCACAAAGGAGATTCCACAACACTGTCACCCAGTTGTCGCCCTAGGGCCTAGCCTAGGGGGGGCAAGTTGGAAGGGACAGGGGTTGCAGGTATTTCAGGGACTCCTAGTTTCCCGGGCCACAGTATCCCCGACACTAATGTTTTTGTATTGTTTTCTAGTATTTTTCATGTGTTTCATGTCTTCATTATTCATTCATTGGTAAAAGTGGGTATTATTCATTAGTAGGAGTGGTCATTATTTATTAGCAGGAGTGGTTGTTATTCATTAGTAGGAGTGGTCATGCTTTTGTTATGTCATATCCTGTTACCTTTAAATCACTTGCTTTTTCTACACGCTATATGCTATGATTAAGGCTTTGTTTTTTCCCCAAAAAGTGTAGTTGCCTGCTTGAACATGTCAGCGTTTTTACCTTTTTAAGGATATATTCTTATAAAGATTCCTTTCTTTATGAGAAGTGACGGAGCATTTTACAAAGATTTTTCCACATTTAGGAACCAGTGAATCAAAAGATGCCATGTTGTCCTTCTGACATCATGGTGTCACCACTAGGTCCCGGCCTGTGGAGCAGGGTTGCACAGTCGAACGATATAGGAAGAAGACAGATAAAGTCCAGTTAAAGTTTACATTGAAAGGATAGACTTCTCTAGCAATACATTTTTTAGTCATATAGAAATCATCTCTCTGTGGAAATTGATCCATTTTCTGGGAGTTGGGGAATTTATCAAGAACTATGTTTTAACTTCCTTTAATAAACGTTCTTTCTGTTTTGTGGAAACTAATTTAAAGCACAAGAAAGAGAGAGGACGCGCCAGATCCGTAACCTGAAATACTCTCCCAAATGCACACCAAATAGTGGTAAACAATAAAGACAATACCTGAAGGTCTGCAAAGCAGACACGGTCGCCATAGGCACGATCGCCATAAGGCAGGCACAATCGCCACCGGCACAATCGCCGTAGGGCAGGCGCAATGGCCTTAAGCCCTGAAGATATGTAGTCAGCCAGACAATAATGTGTGGAGGAGCAGCTTGTTCCTGGCAGGCTAATATGCAGTCACCCACTCAACCCAGCCCAGATGGGGAGGAGTGACTGCATATACTAATAGCCTGCACATGTGAACGATACCAAAGATGTCAGCCATAGATGGATGGTGACCCACCATACAGGATATCAACCCTGGCTGATATGACAGCGGGTTGCCCTGTATCTCCAAGGTGGGCCACACTGGCTGACATCTTGGGCTCCCCCACCAACCAGCAAACTACACACAAAGATACTAATGCATACTAATAAAATGCGGGTGTTGGTACTGCATTTTGGCCAAAACGCATAGGCTGACGGACCGCGTCGAGGTCACACCGCTTCCGTCAGTACCTACGCTAACTCACAATAAATTACATAAAATCACAGAGGTGAGGAAAAAGAAAAAAAAAACACATTCACTGAAAAAGCCAAAAATACAATACCTGAAGGTCTGCAAAGCAGACACGGTCGCCATAGGCACGATCGCCATAAGGCAGGCACAATCGCCACCGGCACAATCGCCGTAGGGCAGGCGCAATGGCCTTAAGCCCTGAAGATATGTAGTCAGCCAGACAATAATGTGTGGAGGAGCAGCTTGTTCCTGGCAGGCTAATATGCAGTCACCCACTCAACCCAGCCCAGATGGGGAGGAGTGACTGCATATACTAATAGCCTGCACATGTGAACGATACCAAAGATGTCAGCCATAGATGGATGGTGACCCACCATACAGGATATCAACCCTGGCTGATATGACAGCGGGTTGCCCTGTATCTCCAAGGTGGGCCACACTGGCTGACATCTTGGGCTCCCCCACCAACCAGCAAACTACACACAAAGATACTAATGCATACTAATAAAATGCGGGTGTTGGTACTGCATTTTGGCCAAAACGCATAGGCTGACGGACCGCGTCGAGGTCACACCGCTTCCGTCAGTACCTACGCTAACTCACAATAAATTACATAAAATCACAGAGGTGAGGAAAAAGAAAAAAAAAACACATTCACTGAAAAAGCCAAAAATACAATACCTGAAGGTCTGCAAAGCAGACACGGTCGCCATAGGCACGATCGCCATAAGGCAGGCACAATCGCCACCGGCACAATCGCCGTAGGGCAGGCGCAATGGCCTTAAGCCCTGAAGATATGTAGTCAGCCAGACAATAATGTGTGGAGGAGCAGCTTGTTCCTGGCAGGCTAATATGCAGTCACCCACTCAACCCAGCCCAGATGGGGAGGAGTGACTGCATATACTAATAGCCTGCACATGTGAACGATACCAAAGATGTCAGCCATAGATGGATGGTGACCCACCATACAGGATATCAACCCTGGCTGATATGACAGCGGGTTGCCCTGTATCTCCAAGGTGGGCCACACTGGCTGACATCTTGGGCTCCCCCACCAACCAGCAAACTACACACAAAGATACTAATGCATACTAATAAAATGCAGGTGTTGGTACTGCATTTTGGCCAAAACGCATAGGCTGACGGACCGCGTCGAGGTCACACCGCTTCCGTCAGTACCTACGCTAACTCACAATAAATTACATAAAATCACAGAGGTGAGGAAAAAGAAAAAAAAAACACATTCACTGAAAAAGCCAAAAATACAATACCTGAAGGTCTGCAAAGCAGACACGGTCGCCATAGGCACGATCGCCATAAGGCAGGCACAATCGCCACCGGCACAATCGCCGTAGGGCAGGCGCAATGGCCTTAAGCCCTGAAGATATGTAGTCAGCCAGACAATAATGTGTGGAGGAGCAGCTTGTTCCTGGCAGGCTAATATGCAGTCACCCACTCAACCCAGCCCAGATGGGGAGGAGTGACTGCATATACTAATAGCCTGCACATGTGAACGATACCAAAGATGTCAGCCATAGATGGATGGTGACCCACCATACAGGATATCAACCCTGGCTGATATGACAGCGGGTTGCCCTGTATCTCCAAGGTGGGCCACACTGGCTGACATCTTGGGCTCCCCCACCAACCAGCAAACTACACACAAAGATACTAATGCATACTAATAAAATGCGGGTGTTGGTACTGCATTTTGGCCAAAACGCATAGGCTGACGGACCGCGTCGAGGTCACACCGCTTCCGTCAGTACCTACGCTAACTCACAATAAATTACATAAAATCACAGAGGTGAGGAAAAAGAAAAAAAAAACACATTCACTGAAAAAGCCAAAAATACAATACCTGAAGGTCTGCAAAGCAGACACGGTCGCCATAGGCACGATCGCCATAAGGCAGGCACAATCGCCACTGGCACAATCGCCGTAGGGCAGGCGCAATGGCCTTAAGCCCTGAAGATATGTAGTCAGCCAGACAATAATGTGTGGAGGAGCAGCTTGTTCCTGGCAGGCTAATATGCAGTCACCCACTCAACCCAGCCCAGATGGGGAGGAGTGACTGCATATACTAATAGCCTGCACATGTGAACGATACCAAAGATGTCAGCCATAGATGGATGGTGACCCACCATACAGGATATCAACCCTGGCTGATATGACAGCGGGTTGCCCTGTATCTCCAAGGTGGGCCACACTGGCTGACATCTTGGGCTCCCCCACCAACCAGCAAACTACACACAAAGATACTAATGCATACTAATAAAATGCGGGTGTTGGTACTGCATTTTGGCCAAAACGCATAGGCTGACAGACCGCGTCGAGGTCACACCGCTTCCGTCAGTACCTACGCTAACTCACAATAAATTACATAAAATCACAGAGGTGAGGAAAAAGAAAAAAAAAACACATTCACTGAAAAAGCCAAAAATACAATACCTGAAGGTCTGCAAAGCAGACACGGTCGCCATAGGCACGATCGCCATAAGGCAGGCACAATCGCCACCGGCACAATCGCCGTAGGGCAGGCGCAATGGCCTTAAGCCCTGAAGATATGTAGTCAGCCAGACAATAATGTGTGGAGGAGCAGCTTGTTCCTGGCAGGCTAATATGCAGTCACCCACTCAACCCAGCCCAGATGGGGAGGAGTGACTGCATATACTAATAGCCTGCACATGTGAACGATACCAAAGATGTCAGCCATAGATGGATGGTGACCCACCATACAGGATATCAACCCTGGCTGATATGACAGCGGGTTGCCCTGTATCTCCAAGGTGGGCCACACTGGCTGACATCTTGGGCTCCCCCACCAACCAGCAAACTACACACAAAGATACTAATGCATACTAATAAAATGCGGGTGTTGGTACTGCATTTTGGCCAAAACGCATAGGCTGACGGACCGCGTCGAGGTCACACCGCTTCCGTCAGTACCTACGCTAACTCACAATAAATTACATAAAATCACAGAGGTGAGGAAAAAGAAAAAAAAAACACATTCACTGAAAAAGCCAAAAATACAATACCTGAAGGTCTGCAAAGCAGACACGGTCGCCATAGGCACGATCGCCATAAGGCAGGCACAATCGCCACCGGCACAATCGCCGTAGGGCAGGCGCAATGGCCTTAAGCCCTGAAGATATGTAGTCAGCCAGACAATAATGTGTGGAGGAGCAGCTTGTTCCTGGCAGGCTAATATGCAGTCACCCACTCAACCCAGCCCAGATGGGGAGGAGTGACTGCATATACTAATAGCCTGCACATGTGAACGATACCAAAGATGTCAGCCATAGATGGATGGTGACCCACCATACAGGATATCAACCCTGGCTGATATGACAGCGGGTTGCCCTGTATCTCCAAGGTGGGCCACACTGGCTGACATCTTGGGCTCCCCCACCAACCAGCAAACTACACACAAAGATACTAATGCATACTAATAAAATGCGGGTGTTGGTACTGCATTTTGGCCAAAACGCATAGGCTGACGGACCGCGTCGAGGTCACACCGCTTCCGTCAGTACCTACGCTAACTCACAATAAATTACATAAAATCACAGAGGTGAGGAAAAAGAAAAAAAAAACACATTCACTGAAAAAGCCAAAAATACAATACCTGAAGGTCTGCAAAGCAGACACGGTCGCCATAGGCACGATCGCCATAAGGCAGGCACAATCGCCACCGGCACAATCGCCGTAGGGCAGGCGCAATGGCCTTAAGCCCTGAAGATACACATTATTGTCTGGCTGACTACATATCTTCAGGGCTTAAGGCCATTGCGCCTGCCCTACGGCGATTGTGCCGGTGGCGATTGTGCCTGCCTTATGGCGATCGTGCCTATGGCGACCGTGTCTGCTTTGCAGACCTTCAGGTATTGTATTTTTGGCTTTTTCAGTGAATGTGTTTTTTTTTTCTTTTTCCTCACCTCTGTGATTTTATGTAATTTATTGTGAGTTAGCGTAGGTACTGACGGAAGCGGTGTGACCTCGACGCGGTCCGTCAGCCTATGCGTTTTGGCCAAAATGCAGTACCAACACCCGCATTTTATTAGTATGCATTAGTATCTTTGTGTGTAGTTTGCTGGTTGGTGGGGGAGCCCAAGATGTCAGCCAGTGTGGCCCACCTTGGAGATACAGGGCAACCCGCTGTCATATCAGCCAGGGTTGATATCCTGTATGGTGGGTCACCATCCATCTATGGCTGACATCTTTGGTATCGTTCACATGTGCAGGCTATTAGTATATGCAGTCACTCCTCCCCATCTGGGCTGGGTTGAGTGGGTGACTGCATATTAGCCTGCCAGGAACAAGCTGCTCCTCCACACATTATTGTCTGGCTGACTACATATCTTCAGGGCTTAAGGCCATTGCGCCTGCCCTACGGCGATTGTGCCGGTGGCGATTGTGCCTGCCTTATGGCGATCGTGCCTATGGCGACCGTGTCTGCTTTGCAGACCTTCAGGTATTGTATTTTTGGCTTTTTCAGTGAATGTGTTTTTTTTTTTTTTCTTTTTCCTCACCTCTGTGATTTTATGTAATTTATTGTGAGTTAGCGTAGGTACTGACGGAAGCGGTGTGACCTCGACGCGGTCCGTCAGCCTATGCGTTTTGGCCAAAATGCAGTACCAACACCCGCATTTTATTAGTATGCATTAGTATCTTTGTGTGTAGTTTGCTGGTTGGTGGGGGAGCCCAAGATGTCAGCCAGTGTGGCCCACCTTGGAGATACAGGGCAACCCGCTGTCATATCAGCCAGGGTTGATATCCTGTATGGTGGGTCACCATCCATCTATGGCTGACATCTTTGGTATCGTTCACATGTGCAGGCTATTAGTATATGCAGTCACTCCTCCCCATCTGGGCTGGGTTGAGTGGGTGACTGCATATTAGCCTGCCAGGAACAAGCTGCTCCTCCACACATTATTGTCTGGCTGACTACATATCTTCAGGGCTTAAGGCCATTGCGCCTGCCCTACGGCGATTGTGCCGGTGGCGATTGTGCCTGCCTTATGGCGATCGTGCCTATGGCGACCGTGTCTGCTTTGCAGACCTTCAGGTATTGTATTTTTGGCTTTTTCAGTGAATGTGTTTTTTTTTTCTTTTTCCTCACCTCTGTGATTTTATGTAATTTATTGTGAGTTAGCGTAGGTACTGACGGAAGCGGTGTGACCTCGACGCGGTCCGTCAGCCTATGCGTTTTGGCCAAAATGCAGTACCAACACCCGCATTTTATTAGTATGCATTAGTATCTTTGTGTGTAGTTTGCTGGTTGGTGGGGGAGCCCAAGATGTCAGCCAGTGTGGCCCACCTTGGAGATACAGGGCAACCCGCTGTCATATCAGCCAGGGTTGATATCCTGTATGGTGGGTCACCATCCATCTATGGCTGACATCTTTGGTATCGTTCACATGTGCAGGCTATTAGTATATGCAGTCACTCCTCCCCATCTGGGCTGGGTTGAGTGGGTGACTGCATATTAGCCTGCCAGGAACAAGCTGCTCCTCCACACATTATTGTCTGGCTGACTACATATCTTCAGGGCTTAAGGCCATTGCGCCTGCCCTACGGCGATTGTGCCGGTGGCGATTGTGCCTGCCTTATGGCGATCGTGCCTATGGCGACCGTGTCTGCTTTGCAGACCTTCAGGTATTGTATTTTTGGCTTTTTCAGTGAATGTGTTTTTTTTTTCTTTTTCCTCACCTCTGTGATTTTATGTAATTTATTGTGAGTTAGCGTAGGTACTGACGGAAGCGGTGTGACCTCGACGCGGTCCGTCAGCCTATGCGTTTTGGCCAAAATGCAGTACCAACACCCGCATTTTATTAGTATGCATTAGTATCTTTGTGTGTAGTTTGCTGGTTGGTGGGGGAGCCCAAGATGTCAGCCAGTGTGGCCCACCTTGGAGATACAGGGCAACCCGCTGTCATATCAGCCAGGGTTGATATCCTGTATGGTGGGTCACCATCCATCTATGGCTGACATCTTTGGTATCGTTCACATGTG
This sequence comes from Eleutherodactylus coqui, assembly GCF_035609145.1. NCBI lineage: Eukaryota > Metazoa > Chordata > Amphibia > Anura > Eleutherodactylidae > Eleutherodactylus > Eleutherodactylus coqui. The sequence goes on from NC_089846.1 coordinate 62,206,722, forward strand.
CAGGCTATTAGTATATGCAGTCACTCCTCCCCATCTGGGCTGGGTTGAGTGGGTGACTGCATATTAGCCTGCCAGGAACAAGCTGCTCCTCCACACATTATTGTCTGGCTGACTACATATCTTCAGGGCTTAAGGCCATTGCGCCTGCCCTACGGCGATTGTGCCGGTGGCGATTGTGCCTGCCTTATGGCGATCGTGCCTATGGCGACCGTGTCTGCTTTGCAGACCTTCAGGTATTGTATTTTTGGCTTTTTCAGTGAATGTGTTTTTTTTTTCTTTTTCCTCACCTCTGTGATTTTATGTAATTTATTGTGAGTTAGCGTAGGTACTGACGGAAGCGGTGTGACCTCGACGCGGTCCGTCAGCCTATGCGTTTTGGCCAAAATGCAGTACCAACACCCGCATTTTATTAGTATGCATTAGTATCTTTGTGTGTAGTTTGCTGGTTGGTGGGGGAGCCCAAGATGTCAGCCAGTGTGGCCCACCTTGGAGATACAGGGCAACCCGCTGTCATATCAGCCAGGGTTGATATCCTGTATGGTGGGTCACCATCCATCTATGGCTGACATCTTTGGTATCGTTCACATGTGCAGGCTATTAGTATATGCAGTCACTCCTCCCCATCTGGGCTGGGTTGAGTGGGTGACTGCATATTAGCCTGCCAGGAACAAGCTGCTCCTCCACACATTATTGTCTGGCTGACTACATATCTTCAGGGCTTAAGGCCATTGCGCCTGCCCTACGGCGATTGTGCCGGTGGCGATTGTGCCTGCCTTATGGCGATCGTGCCTATGGCGACCGTGTCTGCTTTGCAGACCTTCAGGTATTGTATTTTTGGCTTTTTCAGTGAATGTGTTTTTTTTTTCTTTTTCCTCACCTCTGTGATTTTATGTAATTTATTGTGAGTTAGCGTAGGTACTGACGGAAGCGGTGTGACCTCGACGCGGTCCGTCAGCCTATGCGTTTTGGCCAAAATGCAGTACCAACACCCGCATTTTATTAGTATGCATTAGTATCTTTGTGTGTAGTTTGCTGGTTGGTGGGGGAGCCCAAGATGTCAGCCAGTGTGGCCCACCTTGGAGATACAGGGCAACCCGCTGTCATATCAGCCAGGGTTGATATCCTGTATGGTGGGTCACCATCCATCTATGGCTGACATCTTTGGTATCGTTCACATGTGCAGGCTATTAGTATATGCAGTCACTCCTCCCCATCTGGGCTGGGTTGAGTGGGTGACTGCATATTAGCCTGCCAGGAACAAGCTGCTCCTCCACACATTATTGTCTGGCTGACTACATATCTTCAGGGCTTAAGGCCATTGCGCCTGCCCTACGGCGATTGTGCCGGTGGCGATTGTGCCTGCCTTATGGCGATCGTGCCTATGGCGACCGTGTCTGCTTTGCAGACCTTCAGGTATTGTATTTTTGGCTTTTTCAGTGAATGTGTTTTTTTTTTTCTTTTTCCTCACCTCTGTGATTTTATGTAATTTATTGTGAGTTAGCGTAGGTACTGACGGAAGCGGTGTGACCTCGACGCGGTCCGTCAGCCTATGCGTTTTGGCCAAAATGCAGTACCAACACCCGCATTTTATTAGTATGCATTAGTATCTTTGTGTGTAGTTTGCTGGTTGGTGGGGGAGCCCAAGATGTCAGCCAGTGTGGCCCACCTTGGAGATACAGGGCAACCCGCTGTCATATCAGCCAGGGTTGATATCCTGTATGGTGGGTCACCATCCATCTATGGCTGACATCTTTGGTATCGTTCACATGTGCAGGCTATTAGTATATGCAGTCACTCCTCCCCATCTGGGCTGGGTTGAGTGGGTGACTGCATATTAGCCTGCCAGGAACAAGCTGCTCCTCCACACATTATTGTCTGGCTGACTACATATCTTCAGGGCTTAAGGCCATTGCGCCTGCCCTACGGCGATTGTGCCGGTGGCGATTGTGCCTGCCTTATGGCGATCGTGCCTATGGCGACCGTGTCTGCTTTGCAGACCTTCAGGTATTGTATTTTTGGCTTTTTCAGTGAATGTGTTTTTTTTTTCTTTTTCCTCACCTCTGTGATTTTATGTAATTTATTGTGAGTTAGCGTAGGTACTGACGGAAGCGGTGTGACCTCGACGCGGTCCGTCAGCCTATGCGTTTTGGCCAAAATGCAGTACCAACACCCGCATTTTATTAGTATGCATTAGTATCTTTGTGTGTAGTTTGCTGGTTGGTGGGGGAGCCCAAGATGTCAGCCAGTGTGGCCCACCTTGGAGATACAGGGCAACCCGCTGTCATATCAGCCAGGGTTGATATCCTGTATGGTGGGTCACCATCCATCTATGGCTGACATCTTTGGTATCGTTCACATGTGCAGGCTATTAGTATATGCAGTCACTCCTCCCCATCTGGGCTGGGTTGAGTGGGTGACTGCATATTAGCCTGCCAGGAACAAGCTGCTCCTCCACACATTATTGTCTGGCTGACTACATATCTTCAGGGCTTAAGGCCATTGCGCCTGCCCTACGGCGATTGTGCCGGTGGCGATTGTGCCTGCCTTATGGCGATCGTGCCTATGGCGACCGTGTCTGCTTTGCAGACCTTCAGGTATTGTATTTTTGGCTTTTTCAGTGAATGTGTTTTTTTTTTCTTTTTCCTCACCTCTGTGATTTTATGTAATTTATTGTGAGTTAGCGTAGGTACTGACGGAAGCGGTGTGACCTCGACGCGGTCCGTCAGCCTATGCGTTTTGGCCAAAATGCAGTACCAACACCCGCATTTTATTAGTATGCATTAGTATCTTTGTGTGTAGTTTGCTGGTTGGTGGGGGAGCCCAAGATGTCAGCCAGTGTGGCCCACCTTGGAGATACAGGGCAACCCGCTGTCATATCAGCCAGGGTTGATATCCTGTATGGTGGGTCACCATCCATCTATGGCTGACATCTTTGGTATCGTTCACATGTGCAGGCTATTAGTATATGCAGTCACTCCTCCCCATCTGGGCTGGGTTGAGTGGGTGACTGCATATTAGCCTGCCAGGAACAAGCTGCTCCTCCACACATTATTGTCTGGCTGACTACATATCTTCAGGGCTTAAGGCCATTGCGCCTGCCCTACGGCGATTGTGCCGGTGGCGATTGTGCCTGCCTTATGGCGATCGTGCCTATGGCGACCGTGTCTGCTTTGCAGACCTTCAGGTATTGTATTTTTGGCTTTTTCAGTGAATGTGTTTTTTTTTTTTTTTTCTTTTTCCTCACCTCTGTGATTTTAAACAATAAAGACAACCACAACAAAGAAAAAGCTGTTCCTAAAGAACCTACCAAGGGAAGGGACCTGCCAATACGCTGGTAACCTACCCTGAGAAGGGCAAACCTGATCACGTACCTAGGCCACTAGCTGACATCTTTGTCAGCTACTGGCCTAGACATCCCTGACATCCTTGACATCTCAGCACTGTATTCAAACATCCCTCACAATGGGGACATCACCACCATTACTTCCATATTTGCCGATGATCATGCTATCCCACACCAACAAGAGGAGTTCATCATTGACAGCATTATGTTTATTCTCCAAAATAATTTCTTCTCATTTAATTCCCAACTATTCCAACAGATCAAAGGGACCGCTATGGGCTAGGTTAATTTTATTCTGTCTAACTATACATGGTCCAATAGAATCATTTTTTTTATAAACGTTACATTGATGATCTGATCTTCATTTGGGAAGGGTTAGAGGATGATTTTAATCTTTTACCAATAAATGCCAATGACTATAATTTGTCCTTTTCTGGTAAAAGTTCCCCTATTTTCGGATGAATATTTGGACCTACTTTTGAGCCATAAGGATGAGTGAGTCATCACCAAAACCCATTTTTAACCTGTAGGTCAGAATTGTTTTTTAGATTTTAGTAGTGCACACTATAGGAAGTGGAAAAACAATATTCCATATGTCTAGTTCACATCAGACAGAACTGTTCCAAGATTGATGATTATGATGCCCAGAATTTAAACAAAGATTAAAACTGAGATTTTATCCACAACTTTTAATTGATGTGGCCTTCTTGAAAGCCAAAAGAGACGTCTTTTAAAAGCGATGAATCTCATAAGGCCACTCATTTTAACCATAATTTTAATCACAATTTTATTGCCACCTGTAATCCCTGCCATACTAGGATACGCAGTATATTAAAGAAACACTAGCCGGTCTTATTGTACTTGTTCTCTCCATAACAGTTTACCATCCCAGCCACGTATCACTTTCAGAAGCGTCCTTTCTCTAGAAACCTCCTTAGCGTCTTGCAAACATTAGACCACAGTCTGCACCCGGCCCCTATCATATATTTCCAAAACTGATGGGGTTTTTCCGGTGTGGTAAACAGAAGTGTATGTGCTGCAGCAGTATTTGCCACTGTAAGGTCTTACCGGCGCTAGATTGGAGCCCAAGTGTAGTAGCCAAGCCGGACTGGAGAGTAGTTGAGAGGTAGCCGGGTCATTAGCAGGTGGTCACGATTGCAGTACAGTGGATGAGGCAGGAATCATAGTCAAGTGGAAGCAGAGTCGTTAGCAGGTGGTCACAGTTGTAGTACAGATGAGCTGGTAGCAGTGGAGCTTGATTACAGGCTGAGAGCTTAATAATCACGCACTGAAAGAGTGGCAGGGCTAGGCTTATATAGGAAGTGCAATCAGGAACAAAGGGGGTTTCAGGACCAGGAGGCAGAAACTAGGTAACTGGGAAGTACAGAACAAGGCTAGTTTTTTAGCAAGGGAACCGTTCAACTCCTGGATAGGTTTTCCGCAAGGAACTGTCCATAGACTAGCAGAGAGAGAGAGCTGTTGACTAGAATGCAAGAGGTTGTGGGTTTGAGCCCTGACAGCCACAAAAAAACGAGCTGTGTGACCGAGAAATCCTTTGTCAACTGTTCATTGAGTTTTGTAATTTATTTTTGGCATGTCCATGTAATCTCCAATATGTTGGGTGCAGCACACAAACCTTTAGATGCTGCGTGAACATCCTGTCACCGGGGTAGCATTAGAAGCGCTTTTACTTTTATTCATAAAACAATTGGCAACGTGTTTCGGTTGAAAGATTAACAGTTTCAGCAATCATTTTGCATAAAGTGTTAATGGACACCAATGTCCATTAACACTTCAACACCTTCATTTGCATGTAAAAAGAGCATTTGGGAGCTATTTGCAGAGCACAGCATGTGGGCTGGACTCTGCACACAGCTGCATTATTTTCGCAAGGGCTGTCAGCAGAATACAATGTAATCTCTGGCTCCCGCTGAGAACACAGCGGGCGGTCCCTGTTATCTCTCTCCAGCTGTATAATGGATTTTAAGCTCATCTTAAAATCATCCTTCAGATGAAAAGTGAATGATGACCGTGTTTACATGTAATGATTATCACTCATTTGCCATCGTTTGAACAAATTTTGAGCAATAATGATTGCGTTTAAATGGGCCTTTACTCAAGAGCCAATTTTCAGATGTCAAAGTAGTATTGTTGTATAAGCTAGGAACTTTTATGTTGCCTATTTATGTGTTTCTTGGTGAGAAATATGATCCCTGGCTGGATAATTTAGGTGAGGGAGTAATCCTGCATGGGAATAGGAAGATTTTTTTTAGAAATAACACGACACTCTTGAGTGTAATCTTTTTCCAATGACCATGCTCTAATAAACTCTCCTACTGGGAGATCTGTAACCACATGAGGGGGTGGCAGCTCTGTGCATGTAATAAAGAGTTGCCAGAGGAGGCTTCCGATACAAATTAGTATTAGTTGTCTTTAATAAAGGGTCTCAAATCAGGAAAACATCAAGGAAAAAGAGAGAGACAGAAGGCTGCTGAAAAGAAAAAGAGACCAAAACTATTTGCTTCCAACTTTAGTCCCACTATATCCAACAATTTTTTTTAGACAAACAGGATTTCTTTAATCCTTTGGAACCCTCCGATTGGTGAGTTCATTTAAATACTTTCCCCCTCTGTCCCTTTCTATTGGTGTGCACTCCATATACAGCATTACTTCAAATCTATCTTTTACGGTATGGATTTGCTATTTCAATTAACATTACCTTTTAAATTAATTTTATCCTAAACTAATTAGCTCCCCGTTGTGGCCTAATATATTTTCACAATAACCTTAATATATAATATTTTATCAACAGGTAATATTTCATGTTCATTCAGATATACGTCTTTTGTTATCTTTTCTTGTACAGTTCTTACTAGAATTTTGACTATTACTCTTTTCCATAAATACATATGATTGACTATTTTACACATCTATGTATAGGTTCTTTTGCAGTGGGGACATCGGTTTTCAAGTGGAAGATGGTTCCGACAAGAATTGGCTTGAGGTTCATTCCTTTTAATAAGTTTCTCTTTTTCACCATCCATTCGTGCCTCTTCGAAATTCACAATGCTGTTGGTAACAGCTAATCCCCAAATTGAGCGATCAAGGTCCAGGTCTTCCTAGTTCTCGATGTCTATGCCCCAGTTTTTAAGGTTAGCTATAAGCCCATCTTTAAATCTCTTTTGCTGGCCACCAACATTCCGTTTTCCGCTCTTGAGTTGAGAGTATAGTAGTTGCTTTGGAGGACGGTAATCGGGCATTCGCACGATGTAGCCAGTCCAGCGAAGTTGAAAGTGAAGGATCATTGCTTCAATGATGGTGGTTTTTGCTTCTTCCAGAATGCTGACATTTGTCCGCCTGACTTAGCAAGAGGTTTGTAGGATTTTTTTAAAGCAATACTGATGGAATCATTCCATAAGTTGAGAGTGACGTTTGTAGATGGTCCACGTTCCGCAAGCATATAACAAGGTTGGAAGGACAATAACTTTATAAACAAGCATTTTGGTATTCCTATGAATGTTCCAGTCCTCAAACACTCTCTGCTTTATTCAAAAAATGCTGCACTCGCAGAGCTCAGACGGTGTTGTATTTCGGCATCAATGTTAGTTTTTGTGGAGAGGTGGCTACCAAGGTAGCGGGAATGGTCAACACTTTCCAATGTTACACCATTAAGCTGTATTTCTGGCAGAATAATTAGTTGGTGCCTGCTGATTGAGCACTTTGGTTTTCTTGATGCTCAGTGAGAGGCCAAGCTTTTCGTAGGCTTCTGCAAAGAAATTTAAAGTGTCTTGTAGAACATCTTCTAAATGAGCACAGACTACATTATCATCAGCATATTGGAGTTCTGTAACCAACGTTGTTGTGACCTTAGTTTTGGCTTTCAGTCTGTTAAGGTCAAATAGTTTGCCACCTGTCCAATAGATGATTTCCACGCCGCTGGGAAGCTTCCCATCAGCAAGGTGCAGTTTCATAGCTATAAAGATGGAAAATAAAGTTGGAGCAATGACACAACCCTGTTTGACGCCTTACTCCTTCTTAAATGGTCACTTTGGGAACCATTTCTGTCCAAGACCATTGCCATCATGTCATCATGGAGGAGCCGCAGGATGTTGACAAATTTATTAGGGCATCCGATTTTTTGGATGACGGTCCAAAGAGCATTGCGGTCCACTGTGTTGAAAGCCTTTGCAAGGTCAATGAAAGCCATGTACAGTGGTTGGTTTTGTTCCCTGCATTTTTCTTGGAGCTGTAGTGCGGTGAAGATCATATCCACTATTCCTCTGGAAGGGCGGAAGCCATTCTGGGATTCCGGGAGGATGTCTTCTAAAATGGGTAGAAGACGGTTTGCAAGAATTCTTGCAAGGAATTTCCCAGCGGAAGTTAGAAGGGAGATACCTTGATAGTTTCCACAGTCTGTTCTTTCCCCCTTTTTGAAAAGGGTGATAATAGTGGCGTCCTTAAAGTCTGCCCGGATTTTCTCAGTCGCGCACACTTTTTCAATCAGCTGGTGGAGTTGTTATGTCAGCTCAGGTCTACTTTTCTTTTTGGACCGCAAGGTGGTGACCCCTCTGGATGCGGTAGTCCAGTCAGGTAAGAGAGAGGCAGACTATGTTTAGGGCACCTTTTCTAGCCTCTTCCCGATGTAGGGGGAGCAGAGTGGGTTCTAAATAGGGCTGGAGGAATTCCCTGCTGTTTATAGAAAGACATTTAAAACTTGCAGCCCAGAAGCCCATTTTAAATATCCCACTGTAAACCCCTGTTAGTGCCTGCAGAGATTAAGGGTACCCCCGGGGAGATGAACAGGTGCCTCGGGGTTTCCCCTCATCCCCGCGGGGACTAACAGGAGTTTACAGCAGGACATTTAAAATATGATTCTGGGTTTAGCGCTGCTGTTTGGAATTCTCTCAGTCGGCAGAAATCCTCCTAAACTCCAGCTCCCATAGGAGTCTATGGAAAGTATGCACCAAAGATAGGTCAGGTCCTATCACTTTATGCAGCATGGACCTTAGATGCAAGCATTGTAGCCTTGCATGTCCTATCTTTTTAAGCCCTTTTTTCCATATGACGTAAGGGTACGTCATGGCAGCAGGGTACTTCCTGCAACTGGATGTACTCTCACGCTATGTGGATAGCGCGAGATCATAAGGGATCTCGCGATATCCAGCAGTGGGAGCTGGCTGTCACTGATAGCCAACCTTCCCGCTGCAACAGTGGGGGTGCATTGGAGATGCGCCCCCCGCTGTTAACTCCTCTGCTGCGATCTATGTAGATCGCAGCGTGGGAAGGGTTCACAGAGGGAGCGCGCTCTCTCTGTGATGTTATCGGGTTCTCGCGATGTAATCGCAGAGAGTACGGCAGGTTGCCATGGTAACAGGATGCCACCTACAGGCGTCCTGTATTACCATTGCCTATCATCACTGTAATAGGTGATAAGGCATTGCAGGAGAGAAGTCCTGCAATGCCTTAACATAGTGATCACAGGTGCTATGGTGTAAGTCCCCCAGAGTGACACAAATAGTGGGAAAAAAAATCAAAATAATTTACAAAAAATAAAAATGTCAAAAAAATGTTTAAAAAAAAAAGCAACCAAAAGCTACAACGGAGGCATTTCACCCACCCCACTATGATCCTTGGATCCCTCTCCACTAATTGAGCTTCTGACGCAGATCAACCCGACAGCTAACCGGACATCTAGAGGACTCTTACCCTCCACGTGCTGCGGGGCTTCCCGCCGCGCCTGGGACCCTCCCTAGACCGCCCGCTTTGCCGGAGTAAATCGGAGCCTCCCGTAACCCTCCAAAAACTCTAAACCGGTCTGCAGTCGCCTAAAAGACGTACCGCTGGTGTCAACGAGCGGAGATAGCAGAGGTGAGAACGTTACGCCATCTCACTGCCTGCTGCGGTCCGCTGGCGCTCCTGGCGTCCCCGGCGGTCTCTCTCCTCTGTCGGAAGCAGGTGGGAAGCCTGGCTTAGTGGTGTGTCCCGCACTGCTTTTCTGCAAAGAAGCGCTCCCATAAAAATATAGAAAAGCTTTATTGTGGTGTGGCCAGACTGAGGTCCAAGAAGAACGCACCGCTCTGAGATCCATTCCATTACAATCCTTTGAAATCACTTTATACAGCTCCAAGGGATCTCTCTTACCGGCGGGTGTCTTCTCTAATCCCAGCCCGTCTGCCATGACCCGGCGCAAGTCTGCAAAGCCTTCTCCTCAGCGCGTAGCTGATTTCTTCATGGCCCGCTGCAGTAGAAGAGGCCCGGCTCCCGCGCTCACAACTTCATTGGACGGCCCCTCCACTGAAGTTTGCGACTCCCCGTGGAGATTAAGATCAGCACCGGACAGCCCAGGTACCGCCCGGGGAGAGGCCCGTTCCCCTTCAGAGATGGGAGAGGTGAGTGATGCTGCAGCATCTACCACATACACCAGTTCTCACTCACCTAAAATGGCGCCCTACCTTGTGTCTCCCTCTGGGAATGACATCTCTCCCTCAGCTAGCCCAGACAAAAGAAGACCTAGACTAGAAACAGCCTCGCAAACACTACTACCCCCATCAGGCAGTGCAGAACTAATTGATATGCTTCCCTCCTCAAATCAACCCGCGTCGGAAGCATTTATTAAAGAAATGATGGTGGCACTAAGAAATTCTATGCGTGAAGATCTCAACTCTGTCTCATCATGAATTAGCACCTCGATAGCAGATGTGGAGGAAAGAACCTCTCACATTGAACATAAGATGGAGGAATTAACTAACTCACATAACACACTCATAGACGCACATTACTCACTAGAGGAAGAGGTGTCCCAGATTAAAATTAAAATGGCGGATTTGGAGGACCGCAATAGACGGAACAACGTCAAATTCAGGGGTATCTCTGAAAAAATTAGCCCGAACACAACTGATGAAAAAAATGCTACCCTCCACCCCCTCTCAAGATCTCATTATTGACAGAGCTCACCGTCTACAAAAACCAAAATTCCTCCCCGACAACATCCCGCGCGATGTTATAGCGAGGATTCATTTTTACCATATCAAAGAGGCCCTCATGTACGCCTCCCGTAAAGCGCCGGATCTCCCCTCTCAGTTTACAAATATTCAGCTATTTGCGGACTTATCGACCGCCACCATCCAAGCCAGAAGGGCATTTACTCGCATAACCACCTCACTCAGAAGAGAAAAAATCCCATACAAATGGGGATCCCCCACAAAATTAATTCTTCACAAAGAGGGATCAAATTTCATCATCAGCAATCCCGAAGACGGGGAAAAGATTTTAATGTCCTGGGGCATTCACATTTCAGACAGTCGCCAGGGCAAAGCTCATAAAAATCCCCTTGGAAAGCCTCGTGAGGGGTCCCACCCCCCCTCTCCCCGCTGAAATGTCTCCACCTATGCCACAGATTGGAGGTTCCTAATCGTCAGGCGAACTTTTCTCCTCCAGAGAATATGCAGGTTCCTGACCCTGCTAGAAGAACTTTGTTTCTGTTATGTTATCTCATGTTGCATCGGCTATTTTTCTCCGAGCTTAGAAACAGCTCCCTACCAGGGCATTTGAACTGGTACAATTGGCCGACTGTTTATGTTATATATGTTCCTATTTCCCCCCCTCATACCTCTCCCTCTACAAGTGGTTCTATAACAGGGGTTCGTTGCCTCTACAACGCTCCTCTAAATAATCCATGGCTGTAAAATTATGCTCCCTTAATGTTAAAGGGGTTGTCCCGCGCCGAAACGGGTTTTGTTTTTTTTCAATAGCCCCCCCGTTCGGCGCGAGACAAACCCGATGCAGGGATAAAAAAAAACAAACGGATAGTACTTACCCGAATCCCCGCGCTCCGGTGACTTCTTACTTACCTTGTGAAGATGGCCGCCGGGATCTTCACCCTCGGTGGACCGCAGGTCTTCTGTGCGGTCCATTGCCGATTCCAGCCTCCTGATTGGCTGGAATTGGCACACGTGACGGGGCGGAGCTACGAGGAGCCGCTCTCTGGCACGAGCGGCCCCATTCAGAAGACAGAAGACAGGACTGCGCAAGCGCGTCTAATCGGGCGATTAGACGCTGAAGATTAGACGGCACCATGGAGACGGGGACGCTAGCAACGGAACAGGTAAGTGAATAACTTCTGTATGGCTCATAATTAATGCACAATGTACATTACAAAGTGCATTAATATGGCCATACAGAAGTGTATAACCCCACTTTGTTTCGCGGGACAACCCCTTTAAAGGCCTAAACTCTCCTTTCAAGAGATCATCTGTCTGGAAAGACGCCCTTCAAAAAAATGTGGATGTATTATGCCTCCAAGAGACGCATTTTGCGAGCTCAACTCATCCCCAATTCTCCCACAGGAAATTTCCCAACATTTTCTTATCCTGTGCGGAGAAGAAAAAAGCCGGTGTGTTGATTGCAGTCAAGGATACTATTAATGTTTCCCTCACGGAACAAGTTATCGACACCCACGGAAGGTTCATAATATTAGTAGGTCTCTTCAATAATATTCAAATAACTTTGGTGAACATTTATGCACCAAACGCCTCTCAAATTTCTTTCTTAAACAAAACTCTCAAGAAGATAAGAAAATCGCATGTAGGCAATCTGATAATATGCGGTGACTTTAACATGGTTCCCGACAAACACTTAGACTCCACAAGCTCTACAAATAGAGCTTTCCCAGTCCTGGCCCCGTGGCCCCATAGAGAAGTGCTTTATGACACCTTCAGATGTCTTAACGCATCCTTAAAAGAATTCACATACTACTCCCCCCGGCACAGGTCCTTCTCTAGGATCGATTTGTTTCTAGTCGATAGGTGGACCCTCCCCGCAATCTTACATGCTGAAATAGGAGATACTACGTGGTCGGACCACTCACCTATATATCTCTCGCTCAACGTAACTAATACTACTCCAGTACCGAGAAATTGGAGAATTAACCCCTCTCATGAGAATCCCTCAATACAGTCAGGAGATCAAACAGCACCTAGTTGAATACTTCTCAATTAATGCAAACCCAGACATAAATATATTCTCTACATGGTGCGCACATAAAGCGGTCATGCGGGGCATATTAATTAAAATCAGCTCATACCATAAGAAGAAAAAACAACTCCACATTACCAACATTCTCTCACAAATCACAAAGCTAGAGCAGAGTATGCAATCTTCCCCCACAATAGCACTCCATAAAGAATTGATGAATCTCCGGCTTAGCCTCCGAAGATCGTTAATCGAAGAGTTCGATAAAATGTCTAAAGTGTCAAAAATGTACTATTACTCAGAATTCAATAAACCCTTAAAATTGATGGGAAAAATAGCAAAAGAACGCCAAACGACATAAAAAATACCGTATCTTATCAAGCAAGACGGATCAGAAACAAAAATAACCCATCCCCAGGACATTGCGGATGAGTTTAGCCACTTTTATGCCAAACTATACAACCTCTACAACGACCCACTAACACCACAACCAAACAACGTCCTGATTAACACTTTTCTGGAAAAAATAAATCTCCCACACATCACAGAAGAGCAACTCAGAAAGTCAAATACACCTACAACAACGGCGGAAGTTCTTAACTCAATCAAATCTCTAAAGTCCCACAAGGCTCCAGGTCCAGACGGCTTTTCAAATTAATATTATAAAGACTTCGCTCTGGACCTGGCCCCTTATCTCTCTGAAACATTTAATAAAGCTATTATTTGTGGCACTTTCCCAGAAGAGATGCTTAAGGCCACCATAATCACCATCCCTAAACAAGGTAAACCCTTAAGTTCCACAGCAAATTTTAGACCCATCTCTTTGCTAAATTGTGACATAAAAATATATTCAAAATTATTAGCCCAACGACTGCTAAATGTGCTTCCACAAATAATTCATAGCGACCAAGTGGACTTTACAAGGGGTAGGCGGGCACCAGATGGGACCAGGAGGGTGCTCAATTTACTTTAAGTGGCGGAGGCGAACCGTACGCCGTCCCTGATTCTGGCTTTGGACGCAGAAAAAGCCTTTGATAGGCTCCATTGGGGGTTTGCCTTCGCCACTCTGGAAAAGTTCGGCTTTAGGGGAGACATCCTCAGAGCCATTCAGGCTCTCTATAGCTCACCTTCCGCGAAGGTTTTAGTAGATGGCACCCTCTCAAGAAATTTCAAAATATCAAATGGTACCCGCCAGGGGTGCCCTTTGTCACCACTATTGTTTACATTAATTATGGAGCCATTTGCCGAATCCATCAGGCTAAATTCCAAAGTCAAAGGGATCCCTGCAGGTCTTAGACAGCATAAAATCAGTTTATTTGCTGATGACGTTCTGTTATTGCTCACTGACCCCTTATCATCACTGAGAGAGGTATATGAGACAATTCAGCAATTTAGTAAGGCATCATATTACAGGCTAAATATTGATGTCACATATTATGGGAATCAACATAGACAAACCCCTAAAAGACAACATCCAAAAAGAATTCCCCTTCCAGTTGCAGGAGAAAACTATACCCTACTTGGGAATCAAATTGTGTTTTCCAATCAACGATATAATCCCTGACAATTTCTCCCCCTTATTTAAAGAACTCCATTTGGAACTGAAAAATCTTGCGACTAAAGAACCGTCGTGGCTAGGTCGAGTTGTCCTATATAAAATGCTAATCCTGCCCAAAATTTTGTACTGCTTCCGCACTCTCACCCTACCCATTTCTAGGACGGAAATTTCTAAATTTCAAAAGCAACTCTCTAACTTTATATGGGGAGGAAAGAGGCCTAGTGTAGCCGCATCTATTCTATACCTCAACAGAAAACAAGCAGGCCTGGGGGTACCCAACTTGTGGTCTTACCTACATGCGATCAACAATAACCAAATCAGACATTGGGCGGGGGGAAATGCGGGCCCAGGATGGCTTCAAATTGAATCTCATCTTCTTGACAATAAGCCTTTTAAACCTATCCTCATGGCCTCCCTTCTTAGCTCTCTAATACCCTCACTCCCACAAATTCAATATCTGACTTCAATATCCCCAACAATGCGTGCATCCCTTCACTCATGGAACTGGCTGGCACAAAAAACCAGAGACCAAAAGGGGAAAGACAACGTCAATATTCCTCTTACTACCGTTGAATTTTTTATCCCCAACCTGCGTCTGAAATCTTGGGTGGAGAGAGGAATAATAAACATAGAAGACTTGATACAGGGAGATGACATTACTCCCTTCCACACCCTAATGAAACACTACTCTATACCAGCGGAAGAAATCTTTAAATATCTCCAGATCCGTTCCCTCCTCCAAAGTTCCCAACTCTGGAAGGTGAACATACCAAATAAAAATAAAAAGATTCTTAATGGCTCCGTTCCGTTGTCTAGATCCCTTGTGAGAACATGCTATGACGCCCTCTCTGGTGAAATGAGAGAAACAAAAAAAGTCCATCTTCTCAACTGGGAGAGAGACATGGGAAGGGGAAACTCACCAAACCAATGGATCTCAGCATTTGAATGGGCTAACAAGTCAACCCTCAATGCAAATGTTCTTGAGGTTCATATAAAAGTGCTGACTAGATGGTATTACACCCCAGTGACCCTAGCTAGAGCCTTTCCTAATACAAGAGATACCTGCTGGAGACAGTGTGGCCTCCCGGGCAGTATATACCACATCTTCTGGAGCTGCCCAAAACTCACGTGGTTTTGGGATGAAGTCTTTTCCCTCATAGGGAAAATTACAAAAAGAGTTACTATTAAATCCCCGAGACTAGCAATTCTCCTACTAGATAACAGGAGGTTTCCGCCCCAATCGAGGAAGATTGCATGTCACATCCTTCTTGCTGCTAAATTACTAATATCAAGAAAGTGGAAGACTGAGGTGTCTCCTACCATGGATGACTTAATCCAGACAATATCAGACCACAGTATATATGAAAAACTATACGCCCAAAAAAATGGAGGTTTTACGGCTTACCTAAATAAGTGGAACCCTTGGCTTCATTTGTTTCCCAACTAACCACTTTTCATCCCCCCTCCCCCCCTCCCTCAACCCCGTAAAAAAGTTCATTTAAGGGTTTTTTTTTTTCTCTTTTTTAATTTCTTTTCTCTGTCTTTTTTTTTGCTTTATACTTGTTGAAAAATAAGGCTTCGATTATACACAGAAGATAAGTATGTTTATTTGATGTATGTAACATTTCATTCTCACAATTGTTTTCAAAAATTTCGGCTCAACAACTGGACACAAGCACAGAAGATATGTATTTTTGTCGCAACTACTGTCAAGTATGTACAACTGTTATCATATTCTTGTTACTTGCTGTAATTCTACCAAAGAAAAAATCCAATAAAAATCTAATGGTTAAAAAAAAAAAAAAAAAAAAAATTTTTCAAAAAACCCTTTTTTGGGGCTTTTTCTCATATTAGCATAAAAAAATAAATAAATAAGCCCACATATTGGGTATCATTGTGTTCGTAACAACATTTACAATAAAGTGAAACATAATTTTTATCCTGCACGGCAAAAAGTGTTAAAAAAAAGCCAAAAAAGCAATAAAAGTGATCGAAAAATCCGAATGTACCCCAAAATGGTACCAATAAAAACTACAGCTCGTCTCACAAAAAGAAGCCCTCACAGAGCTCCACCCATGGAAAAATAAAAGAGTTATAGGACTTTGAATGCAGCGATTTAGAAAAAAAAAAGATTTCCAAAAAAAGGGGTTTTATTGCAGAAAAGTGGAAAAACCTAATATAAGAATTTTAGTATCGTTGTAATTGTACCGACCCGCAGAAAAAATGGATTGTGTTATTTATGCTGCATAATTAACGCTTTTAAAAAACCCCACAAAAATCTATGGCGGAATTGAGGCATTTTCTCTCCCTGCGATCATTAAAAAAATTATAAAAGTTTTACAATACAGTCTATGTACCCAAAAATGGCACCAACAAAAACTACAGTTCAGGGGGCGTGGCCTGGAGTGAGACCGAGACGGCGGTGTCTGTGTAAGCTCCGCTCGGCAGCGGCTCTCAGCGACAAAAAAAGCAAGCGGGGGACTTTGAAAACTTACCTCTCTGCAAGGTACAACACCCAGGAGCATGGCGGCATCCAGAAGAAGGGCTTCTAAAGCGATCCCGACACGGCTGGAGGAGTTTTTTGTGCCACGCAGCTCTCTCCCTGAAATGGCAGCAGAAGAGGCGCCCGCATCTGAAGCTGAAATCCTGGTAAGAGATCCCCGTAAATCCCCAGAACTGATGCCCATATGTAGGGAGGAAGAAGACAGTGAGCATGAGGGGACAGCGGGACCGGGAAGAGAAGAGAAAGAGACAGCAGGAGAGAATAGGCAGAAACCGGGGGCCCCATAAGCCGCATCACAAAAAACAAAATGGCGCCGGCAGCGCTGCAGGGGGGACACTCTGCCTCCAACAGTCCAGCCAAACAAAGACAGAAAATGTCAGATGCCACAGAGGGAGAGAACCCTGAGATCAGTGCACCTCAATTTATAAATGAGGATGAAATAGACAAACCTGCCTCAGAATCCTATATCAAAGAGGCAATATTAGCCTTGAGGAATACAATTCAAGCAGACTTGAAGAGCCTGTCACACCATGTAGATACGTCAGTCTGAGAAATCAACAATAGACTGAACAACACAGAAAATAAAATGGAGGAACTCGTTAAATCACACAACGAACTTATAGATGCGCACTACGTCCTGGAAGGGACTGTCACTAAATTACAGAACAAATTAATCGATTTGGAGGACAGGAATAGACGCAATAATATTAAAATACGGGGCGTCCCTGAGAAGGTCTCTAACATTGAAATCCCCGAATATGTTACTCGTCTGATTCAAAAAATGCTTCCGAATATCCCTGAGCACGAGCTCAAGATTGACAGAGCACATAGGCTTCCACTACCGAAATTCTTGAAAGAAAATACCCCCAGGGATATCATAGTGCGTATTCACCACTACAGTACAAAGGATGCTCTCATGAGCGCAGCGAGGAAAATGAAAACCCTGCCAAGTCCGTACACTAACATTCGTTTATTTATCGACCTCTCTCAGGCTACCATGGAGGCAAGGCGCAAATTTGCAAGCGTAACTCTAGCTCTGAGAGAGGCAAATATACCATACAGGTGGGGCTTTCCCACGAAAATTATAGCCACAAAAGAGAATACATCACATGTATTTCATGATCTCACCTCAGCCAAGGACACTTTAAAATTGTGGGGCCTAAAGATAAAAGATTTTTCTCCTGCCCACGCCGAAGGTGCTCCTGGAAAAACCCGCGAAAGGAAACTCTAACCACCTAACCTTGCCAAAGATGCAAGAAAAAAGAAATAAGATATTCTACAAGCAAGTAAGAAACTTTTTCTCTAACAAGTCCCACTGCAGCACGGAACTGCAGTTTTTGAGTGTCGCATACACACTCCTGCGAACTCTTATTCCCCCCAAATGATACCGCAAGCATCTGCTTGCCACACACATTTCAGTATTTTATGCTGTTTTTTCCTTGTTTACAGCATGACTTTGTTGCTCGATTTAATACCCTGCGAATGTAAGGTTTTCTGTGTAACCAAAATTTGTTCTTTATGTAGTTCTGTTTTGACAGGCATCGCTCACTATTTAAGGTCCCCAGCTCTTAGCTCCAGAGTGCGGTCTCCAGCAGAATGGCTATGAAGATTTTGTCGCTGAATGCCAATGGGGTAAACTCGCCACACAAGAGAAGCTCCGTTTGGAAGGAGGCTCTCCGTAGCAATACCGACATCGTATGTATTCAGGAGACACACTTATTAGACACAGACACCTCTCGCATGGTTCACAAAAAATTCCCTCACACCATATTTGCATGTGCCCCAAAAAAACAGGCCAGTGTAATGGTTGCGTTTAAGGACTCCACAACATTTAGCCTTAAAAAACAAATATGTGACCCTGGGGGCCGATATATAGTCCTGATTGGGGATCTGAAGGGCACCCCAATCACATTAATTAATGTCTATGTCCCAAACAAAAAACAATTAAGCTTTCTGAATAAACTTATGAAAAAAATACGCAGAGTAGCGAAAGGCTCATTGATCCTCTGCGGCGATTTTAACTTGATACCAGAGGGATCTATTGACTCCACCCAACGAACAACAAGAAAAGGTGTTTTTCTAAACCACTGGCTAAGGAAAACGGCACTTTTTGACACCTTCCGTTGCCTCAACGCCGCGGCAAGGGAATATACATTCTATTCTCCCCGTCATAGAACGTTCTCACGTATTGACTTATGCTTAGTTGATAAGCAACTAATAACCTCAGTGGTGAAAGCAGAAATAGGCACGGCCACATGGTCGGACCACGCCCCAACAGTGACAACAATAGCTTTGGGCAATTTTCGACAAGCAGCCAAAATGTGGAAAAACAATACATATTTAATGAAAATTCCTGAATACAAAAAAGAAATTAAAAACAACATAGAGGAATGTTTTGCATTAAATGACTCCCCAGACATAGACCCTAGCGTTCTGTGGAACGCCCACAAAGCGTTTATGAGAGGGGTCCTCATTAAATTAGGAGCCAGATATAAAAGAATAAAGCTTGGCAGGACAGAGTCCTTGGTGACTGATATACAACGTCTAGAGAATGAGATGCAAACAAACCCTTCCTCACCTACCCACAACAAACTATTTAAGGCAAGACTTGAACTCCGAAAGATACTACAAAGTGACTTTGATAAAGAAGTTACAACACATAGAGCCAACATATACTCCTCATTAAATAAACCGTCAAAGTGGATGGCTAACTTAGTTAAAAAAAAGATGGTCAGGGCCACTATTCCCTTTGTGTGGAACTCAAAGAATAGAGAATTTAAAATTACTCACCCGAAGCAAATAGCGGATAGATTTCGCTCCTACTACAGCGAATTGTACAACCTGAAGGATGACCCTTCCTCAGGCCAACCAAACAGCGCCGCGATAGACAATTTTTAAAATAAAATAAATCTCCCAAGTATTGTTAACTCACAGGCGGTAGAGCTTGACAGAGAAATGTCTGTCTTGGAGGTTATAGACACAATCTCAACTATGAAAAACCAAAAGGCCCCGGGACCCGACGGGTTTTCATCCGAATATTATAAATTATTTGTAGGCCCACTGTCCCCACACTTAGTAAAATACTTTAATATAGCCATGCAACGTGGCTCTTTCCCAGAAGAAGCCCTCCAGGCCACTATCGTAGTCCTGCCCAAACAAGGTAAAACTCCAGACGACCCTTCAAACTTTCGCCAGATTTCGTTACTGAATTCGGATGTAAAGATATACTCCAAGACCCTCGCTTTGAGACTTCTCAAGATCCTTTCCGAGATAATCCACTCCGACCAGGTCGGATTTGTGAAGGGGAGGCAGGCCCCGGATGGCACCCGCAAGGTAATGAATCTCCTGCACTCCCTAAAAATGTCTCGTTTTCCAGCGGTCATGTTAGCTCTTGATGCCGAAAAGGCTTTCGACCGTGTCCACTGGGACTATGCATTCAAAACAATGGCCAGGTTTGGCCTGGGCGAGGGGCTGCGATGTGCCATCCGGGCCCTGTATTCTACTCCATCGGCTAGGACACTAGTAGACGGCACACTTTCTGAGCCTTCTAAAATAACAAACGGCACGAGGCAGGGCTGTCCGCTCTCCCCTATTTTATATGTCCTACTCTAATGTTTAAAAAAAAACAAAAAAAAACTACAGTTCACACACAAAAAACAAGCCCTTATACGGCCGTGTGGATGGAAAAATAAAAAAGTTATGGCTTTTGAAAAGTGGAGATTAAAATCCGCCAAAAATTGTTGCGTCCTTAAACCCAAAATAAGCCATGTCATTAAGGGGTTAAGGTGTGAGTCTTTTGTGCGTCTAAAATTCCTTCATCTAAAAGTTTCTACAGGGAACTATTGGTTTTCACGTGCCTATTTTGTGTGAAAACCACGCCCGTGTGAATCAGGCCTTAGAGCTATGCAACTCAGGTGGTTGCTAGGAAAACCGGGAGACTTGATATGTCTGTAAACCCTATTCAGATAGATGATAGATTTCTGCAGCAAGTGTGATCCGATATGTAGCTGTGTTCCTGAAACATGATTTAGGATTTGGGTACTCCCTGCTGTACGCACCATTCATACAGAAGCAGCTCTGGTCCACATGGGGTCAGTTGACTGTACAATGTGTTGCCAATTCCAGCAAATTAGTCATTCTTTTCCTAAAAAAAGCGAATTGTTAACTTTCTAAACGCTAGTGGCCCAAATCAGTGTGGATTATTGAACCGTATAATTGTTTCCATTTACAGCCCGGAATGCTTGATGACTCCTATCTGCAATTATCAGTTTTATGAAACAGAATACTTGATTTTCTGCAGCTGAGGAACTCCTAAATACCAGAGAGTTATTATCTCATTCTCAGGCTATTGTATGAGTGACACACGGGGTGACACCGATAATGATATGGATAAGAAAAGCAGACTCTGAATTCTGCTCTTGTACAACAACGCTGCTTCTGCCTGCCGCTGGATCTCCGTTATTACACCGCGTCCCAGACGAGAGTTAAATATTTCACAGTAAATTTCCCGCTGTTAGATAATAGGAATTTGCAATTATATAGCATTTAATGCAATTGTAAATGGAACATTTAGTATTAATTGTTTCAACCTTACAGCATTCCTCCTTTTTAATTTACCATGCCAGTGTAGCGCAAAATCACAGCTGGTGCGTCTACAATGTGCTCGTGACCATGCTGCATTTCTGCCTATTTAATGAGGACCTGTCAGCCCTCCTGACATGTCTGTTTTAGCAAATACCTGTATGAAATAACTATTCTGGAACATCTTTTTTAGAACTTTCTTGTTGTTGTGTTGCACTATTATTAGAGATGAGCGAACGTACTCGTCCGAGCTTGATACTCGTTCGAGTATTAGCGTGTTCGAGATGCTCGTTATTCGAAACGAGCACCACGCGATGTTCGAGTTACTTTCACTTTCATCTCTGAGACGTTAGAGCGCTTTTCTGAAATAGAAAGACAGGGAAGGCATTACAACTTCCCCCTGCGACGTTCAAGCCCTATACCACCCCCCTGCAGTGAGTGGCTGGCGAGATCAGATGTCACCCGAGTATATAAATCGGCCCCTCCCGCGGCTCGCCACAGATGCGTTCTGACAGAGATCAGGGAAAGTGCTGTCTTGCTGGAGTTGCTATAGGGAGAGTGTTAGGAGTTATTTTAGGCTTCAAGAACCCAAACGGACCTTCTTAGGGCCACATCTAACCGTGTGCAGTACTGTGGAGGCTGCTTTTTGCAGTGTTGCACTTTTTTTTTTTTTGTATATCGGCCGTGCAGAGCATTGCGTCCTGCAGTAATTATACATAGTCCAGGGCCAGTAGTGGTGCTGAGGCAGGGACAGAAGACATATTTAGTGAATATAGGCAGTGGGCCTTTCCAAAAACATTTGGGAAAAAAAATCTATTTGGGCTGCCTGTGACCGTCCTCAGTGTACTGGGTCTGTGCTGGGGGTAGTTGTCCTAATTTTACGCAGCCAGCTAAGTGTTACAGCAGGCTTGCGCAAAATTATTTCCTGGCTCTGTGTTGGCTGCTACATCACCGCTGTATTCCAGTCCACAGTGCAACAGTCTGCAGTAATTTTACACAGTCCAGGGTCAGTAGTGGTGACGCAGGGACAGAAGCTATATACAGTGTATATAGGCAGTGGGCCTTTCCAAAAACATTTGGGAAAAAAAATCTATTTGGGCTGCCTGTGACCGTCCTCAGTGTACTGGGTCTGTGCTGGGGGTAGTTGTCCTAATTCATATGCTGCCAGCTAAGTGTTACAGCAGGCTTGCGCAAAATTCTTTCCTGGCTCTGTGTTGGCTGTTACATCACCGCTGTATTCCTGTCCACAGTGCAACAGTCTGCAGTTATTTTACATAGTCCAGGGCCAGTAGTGGTGACGCAGGGACAGAAGCTATATACAGTGTATATAGGCAGTGGGCCTTTCCAAAAACATTTGGGAAAAAAAATCTATTTGGGCTGCCTGTGACCGTCCTCAGTGTACTGGGTCTCTGCTGGGGGTAGTTGTCCTAATTCATACGCAGCCAGCTAAATGTTACAGCAGGCTTGCGCAAAATTCTTTCCTGGCTCTGTGTTGGCTGTTACATCACCGCTGTATTCCAGTCCACAGTGCAACAGTCTGCAGTTATTTTACATAGTCCAGGGCCAGTAGTGGTGACGCAGAGAGAGAAGACATATTTAGTGTATATAGGCAGTGGGTCTTTCCAAAAACATTTGGGAAAAAAAATCTATTTGGGCTGCCTGTGACCGTCCTCAGTGTACTGGGTCTGTGCTGGGGGTAGTTGTCCTAATTCATACGCAGCCAGCTAAGTGTTACAGCAGGCTTGCGCAAAATTCTTTCCTGGCTCTGTGTTGGCTGTTACATCACCGCTGTATTCCTGTCCACAGTGCAACAGTCTGCAGTAATTTTACATAGTCCAGGGCCAGTAGTGGTGACGCAGGGACAGAAGCTATATACAGTGTATATAGGCAGTGGGCCTTTCCAAAAACATTTGGGGAAAAAAATCTATTTGGGCTGCCTGTGACCGTCCTCAGTGTACTGGGTCTGTGCTGGGGGTAGTTGTCCTAATTCATACGCAGCCAGCTAAGTGTTACAGCAGGCTTGCGCAAAATTCTTTCCTGGCTCTGTGTTGGCTGTTACATCACCGCTGTATTCCTGTCCACAGTGCAACAGTCTGCAGTAATTTTACATAGTCCAGGGCCAGTAGTGGTGACGCAGGGACAGAAGCTATATACAGTGTATATAGGCAGTGGGCCTTTCCAAAAACATTTGTGAAAAAAAAATCTATTTGGGCTGCCTGTGACCGTCCTCAGTGTACTGGGTCTCTACTGGGGGTAGTTGTCCTAATTCATACGCAGCCAGCTAACTGTTACAGCAGGCTTGCGCAAAATTCTTTCCTGGCTCTGCTGTGCGTTCCGTAAGCGAAGTCAGCCTCCAACCACAGGCCAATAAGTGGCACATTTAATTACAGCGTTCTGTTTCTGCACTACTGGTAATACAGCATGCTGAGGTGCTCTACGGTGTGGCAGTTTTTCACAGAGACGCCTGACGACCGACGAACAGTGGTGTGCAACCTTTGTCGCGCCACGATCAGCTGGGGAGCCACCACCACCAGCATGCGCAGGCATATGATGGCCAAGCACCCCACAAGGTGGGACGAAGGCCGTTCACCACCTCCGGTTTACACCACTGCCTCTCCCCCTGTGCCCCAACCTGCCACTGAGATCCAACCCCCCTCTGAGGACACAGGCACTACCGTCTCCTGGCCTGCACCCACACCCTCACCTCCGCTGTCCTCGGCCCCATCCAGCAATGTCTCTCAGCGCAGCGTCCAGACATCGCTAGCGCCACTGTTTGAGCGCAAGTGCAAGTACGCCGCCACGCACCCGCACGCTCAAGCGTTAAACGTGCACATTTCCAAATTGATCAGCCTGGAGATGCTGCTGTATAGGCTTGTGGAAAACGGAGGCTTTCAAAAGCATGATGGTGGCGGCGGCCCCGCGCTACTCGGTTCCCAGTTGCCACTACTTTTCCCGATGTGCCGTCCCAGCCCTGCACGACCACGTCTCCCGCAAAATTGTACGCGCCCTCACCAACGCGGTTACTGCCAAGGTCCACTTAACAACGGACACGTGGACAAGCACAGGCGGGCAGGGCCACTATATCTCTCTGACGGCACATTGGGTGAATTTAGTGGAGGCTGGGACCGAGTCAGAGCCTGGGACCGCTCACGCCCTACCCACCCCCAGAATTGCGGGCCCCAGCTCGGTGCTGGTATCTGCTGCGGTGTATGCTTCCTCCACTAAACCACCCTCCTCCTCCTCCTCCTCCTCCAACGCAACTTCTGTCTCGCAATCAAGATGTGTCAGCAGCAGCAGCACGTCGCCAGCAGTCGCTGTCGCGCGGCGTGGCAGCACTGCGGTGGGCAAGCGTCAACAGGCCGTGCTGAAACTACTCAGCTTAGGAGAGAAGAGGCACACGGCCCACGAACTGCTGCAGGGTCTGACAGAGCAGACCAACCGCTGGCTTGCGCCGCTGAGCCTCCAACCGGGCATGGTCGTGTGTGACAACGGCCGTAACCTGGTGGCGGCTCTGCAGCTCGGCAGCCTCACGCACGTGCCATGCCTGGCCCATGTCTTTAATTTGGTGGTTCAGCGCTTTCTGAAAAGCTACCCACACTTGTCATACCTGCTCGGAAAGATGCGCCGGGTCAGCGCACATTTCCGCAACTCCAAGACGGACGCTGCCACCCTGCGGACCCTGCAACATCGGTTTAATCTGCCAGTGCACCGACTGCTGTGCGACGTGCCCACACGGTGGAACTCTACGCTCCACATGTTGGCCAGACTGTATGAGCAGCGTAGAGCTATAGTGGAGTACCAACTCCAACATGGGCGGCGTAGTGTGAGTCAGCCTCCTCAATTCTTTACAGAAGAGTGGGCCTGGTTGGCAGCCATCTGCCAGGTCCTTGGAAACTTTGAGGAGTCTACCCAGATCGTGAGCGGAGATGCTGCAATCATTAGCGTCACCATTCCTCTGCTATGCCTCTTTAGAACTTCCCTGCAAAGCATAAAGGCAGACGCTTTGCACTCGGAAACGGAGGCGGGGGAAGACAGTATGTCGCTGGATAGTCAGAGCACCCTCATGTCTATATCTCAGCGCGTTGAGGAGGAGGAGGAGGAGGAGGAGGGGGAGGAGCATGAGGAGGAGGGGGAAGAGACAGCTTGGCCCACTGCTGAGGGTACCCATGCTGCTTGCCTGTCATCCTTTCAGCGTGTATGGCCGGAGGAGGAGGAAGAGGAGGAGGATCCTGAAAGTGATCTTCCTAGTGAGGACAGCCATGTGTTGCGTACAGGTACCCTGGCACACATGGCTGACTTCATGTTAGGATGCCTTTCTCGTGACCCTCACGTTACACGCATTCTGTCCACTACGGATTACTGGGTGTACACACTGCTCGACTCACGGTATAAGGAGAACCTTTCCACTCTCATACCCGAAGAGGAAAGGGGTTCGAGAGTGATGCTATACCACAGGACCCTGGCGGACAAACTGATGGTAACATTCCCATCCGACAGTGCTAGTGGCCGAAGGCGCAGTTCCGAGGGCCAGGTAGCAGGGGAGGCGCAGAGATCAGGCAGCATGTACAGCGCAGGCAGGGGAACATTCTCCAAGGCCTTTGCCAGCTTTCTGGCTCCCCAGCAAGACTGTGTCACCGCTCCCCAGTCAAGGCTGAGTTGGCGGGAGCACTGTCAAAGGCTGATGAGGGAGTATGTAGCTCATCGCACCACCGTCCTCCGTGACGCCTCTGCCCCCTACAACTACTGGGTGTCGAAGCTGGACACATGGCCTGAACTCGCGCTGTATGCCCTGGAGGTGCTTGCTTGTCCTGCGGCTAGCGTCTTGTCAGAGAGGGTGTTTAGTGCAGCTGGGGGAATCATCACGGATAAGCGTACCCGCCTGTCAACCGACAGTGCCGACAGGCTTACACTCATCAAGATGAACAAAGCCTGGATTTCCCCAGACTTCTCTTTTCCACCAGCAGACAGCAGCGATACCTAAGCAATACGTAGGCTGCACCCGCGGATGGAAGCATCGTTCTCTATCACCATCAAAAACGGGGACCTTTTTGCTTCATCAATCTGTGTATTCTATTCATCCTCCTCCTCCTGCTCCTCCTCCTGAAACCTCACGTAATCACGCCGAACGGGCAATTTTTCTTAGGCCCACAAGGCTCAGTCATATAATTTTTGTAAACAATTTTTATACGTTTCAATGCTCATTAAAGCGTTGAAACTTGCAGCTGAACCAATTTTTATTTTAACTGGGCTGCCTCCAGGCCTAGTTACCAATTAAGCCACATTAACCAAAGCGATTAATGAGTTTCACCTGCCCTCTTTGTTGGGCATGGGCAATTTTTCTGAGGTACATTAGTACTGTTTGTACACCAATTTTTTGGGGCCCTCACCTACAGTGTAATCCAATTAATTTTTTGCCCACCTGCATTAAAGCTGACGTTACCTCAGCTGTGCTGGGCATTACCTCAGCTGTGATGGGCACTGCAATGGGATATATTTATGTACCGCCCGTGGCTTCCTGGCACCCACCCATACTGTCGGTCCACACGGAGTTATAACTACTTGTGTCCACTTCTAAAGAACCCCAGTCTGACTGGGGCATGCAGTGTGGGCCGAAGCCCACCTGCATTAAACATGACATTACCTCAGCTGTGATGGGCACTGCAATGGGATATATTTATGTACCGCCGGTGGCTTCCTGGCACCCACCCATACTGTCGGTCCACACGGAGTTGTAACTGCATGTGTCCACTTCTAAAGAACTCCAGTCTGACTGGGGCATGCAGTGTGGGCCGAAGCCCACCTGCATTAAACATGACATTACCTCAGCTGTGATGGGCACTGCAATGGGATATATTTATGTACCGCCCGTGGCTTCCTGGCACCCACCCATACTGTCGGTCCACACGGAGATGTAACTGCATGTGTCCACTTCTAAAGAACTCCAGTCTGAGAGGGGCATGCAGTGTGGGCCGAAGCCCACCTGCATTAAACATGACACTACCTCAGCTGTGCTGGGCACTGCAATGGGATATATTTATGTACCGCCCGTGGCTTCCTGGCACCCACCCATACTGTCGGTCCACACGGAGTTATAACTACTTGTGTCCACTTCTAAAGAACCCCAGTCTGACTGGGGCATGCAGTGTGGGCCGAAGCCCACCTGCATTAAACATGACATTACCTCAGCTGTGATGGGCACTGCAATGGGATATATTTATGTACCGCCGGTGGCTTCCTGGCACCCACCCATACTGTCGGTCCACACGGAGTTGTAACTGCATGTGTCCACTTCTAAAGAACTCCAGTCTGACTGGGGCATGCAGTGTGGGCCGAAGCCCACCTGCATTAAACATGACATTACCTCAGCTGTGATGGGCACTGCAATGGGATATATTTATGTACCGCCCGTGGCTTCCTGGCACCCACCCATACTGTCGGTCCACACGGAGATGTAACTGCATGTGTCCACTTCTAAAGAACTCCAGTCTGAGAGGGGCATGCAGTGTGGGCCGAAGCCCACCTGCATTAAACATGACACTACCTCAGCTGTGCTGGGCACTGCAATGGGATTTATTTATGTACCGCCGGTGGCTTCCTGGCACCCACCCATGCTGTCGGTCCACACGGAGGGTTAACTACATGTGTCCACTTCTAAAGAACCCCTGTCTGACTGGGGCATGCAGTGTGGGCCGAAGCCCACCTGCATTAAACATGACATTACCTCAGCTGTGATGGGCACTGCAATGGGATATATTTATGTACAGCGGCCGGAGACTTCCTGGCACCCACCCATGCTGTCGGTCCACACGGAGTTGTAACTGCATGTGTCCACTTCTAAAGAACCCTAGTCTGACTGGGGCATGCAGTGTGGGCCGAAGCCCACCTGCATTAAACATGACATTACCTCAGCTGTGATCGGCAATGCAATGGGATATATTTATGTGCCGCCGGTGGCTTCCTGGCACCCACCCATGCTGTCGGTCCACAGGGACTTCACAATAGGGAGTCGTACCTGCCTGTGTCTATGAATTAAAAAGCCCGGTCAGATTGGGGCATGCAGTGTGGGCCGAAGCCCACCTGCATTTAACCTGACGTTAGCTCTGCTGTCCAGGGCACTACAATGGGATACATTTATGTACAGCGGGTGGGTTCCAGGGAGCCACCCATGCTGTGGGTGCACACGGAATTCCCATTGCGGAGTTGTACCTGCCTGTGACTATTTATAAAAAAACCGCGGTCTGACTGGGGCATGCAGACACCTTGACAGAATGAATAGTGTGTGGCACATAGGTTCCCCATTGCTATGCCCACGTGTGCAGCTCCTGATGGCGGTGGCACAGGATTATATTTCTCATTGCTTCTGTACAGCATTGTGGGCTACCGCCCCACCCCTTTTAAAGAGGGTCGCTGCCTAGCCGTGCCAACCCTCTGCAGTGTGTGCCTGCGGTTCCTCCTCATGGCAGACGCACTTATAAATAGACATGAGGGTGGAGTGGCATGAGGCCAGCGTGTGGCATGAGGGCAGCTGAAGGCGGCACAGGGACAATTTGGTTTGCGCTGTGGACACTGGGTCGTGCAGGGGGGGGGGGGGTTGGGCAGCATGTAACCCAGGAGAAGTGGCAGGGGAGTGTCATGCAGGCAGTGATTGTGCTTTGTTGGAGGTAGTGTGGTGCTTAGCTAAGGTATGCATTGCTAATGAGGGCTTTTCAGAAGTAAAAATTGTTGGGAGGGGGGGGGGCCACTCTTGCCACTATTGTGGCTTAATAGTGGGACCTGGGAACTTGAGATGCAGCCCAACATGTAGCCCCTTGCCTGCCCTATCCGTTGCTGTGTTGTTCCCATCACTTTCTTGAATTGCCCAGATTTTCACAAATGGAAACCTTAGCGAGCATCGGCGAAATACAAAAATGCTCGAGTCGCCCATTGACTTCAATGGGGTTCGTTACTCGAAACGAACCCTCGAGCATCGCGAAATTTTCATCCCGAGTAACGAGCACCCGAGCATTTTGGTGCACGCTCATCTCTAACTATTATTCATCCTGGAAATGTGTGAATAAATTGACAACTGGGTATTACTATTCTTCATATCAAAGGGGCGAGTCCAGGGCTCTTTCAATACTCTTGTGGGCCCAGTGCTTGGGTATTAAAACTGACCCCCCCCCCCTGTTGTCCTGCTCCCTCCATCCCCTAACTTTTTTGATGGCAAAAAAAACCCCCAAAAACAGTCACCCTAAGCTAATCCAGGCCCAATAGACTGGAGGCTTTCCCAGACCCAGAGGTCACATGCCCATTTAAGCACATGGCCAACTCTGGCCCTAATGGATAGAGGGACCATTGAATGGCTGCAGCAGTCACATGCTTCAACAGGCTTGTGACCGCTGGATCCAGAAGTGAGTGGAGACTGGGGCGGCAAAGACACAATAGGTGAGTATTGCTTCTATTATTTTTAACCTCTTCAATACTTTTCAACTGCATTCATGCCCTGAGGACGCAAATGCACTGGAAACTGGTGCCCGTGCTGGTGGTACTAGGGAGCCCATTGCAGATGCAAAGTTTACCCAATGGTTAAAGCAACCTTGTGTGAGTCTGTACAGATTCTGACACCATTCAAAGTGGTATCAGACAAGGTGGAATGGTAACACCCAGTTGCCAGGTTATTCATACATGTCCAGGAGGAATAACGGAGGAAAAGCATGCAGCAGTGTTGTTAAAAAAGATGGCCTGGAACAGTTATTTCAGGCGGAATGTCAGCTCTCCTGATGTGCCTGTTTTAGTAAATATCTGTATGAAATAACAATTATTGAACATCTTCTGCATTGTTTCGTTCCTCCATTATTCCTCCTGAAAATGGATAAATAAATTGACACTTGGGTGATACCATTCTATCTATAGGTCAAAGGTAGTGGAAGCGGAAAGAAAGAAAAAATTCCTGCGCTCAGGGTAACCTCAGGAGGGAACACCTTGTCAAGAGGCCATACGTGTGTATGGTCAAGTGCAGTGACTATGCAATGAGGTGAAAAGACTAGTTAGTGATGACTTGAAAAAGTGGAGTTTTATTAAACAGGTGAAAAAAGTAGTGCAACGCGTTTCGGAGCTCTCACGGCTCCTTTCTCAAGCACAATATGACTAAATGTGAACTTATAATAACAAGTATGGAGAATAGTGAACATAGAAATACACACGATAATATAAGGGTAAAAGGAGGGAAGAAGATTAAAAAAAAAAAAATTTAAAAATAGAAAATTCATCGGGCCAAGTACATTAGTACTACAATTGTATGCATTGATAAAATCGATATTGCAATAACCAAGAGAGTTTTCTAATAAATACATTTTATAAATATTAAAATCTTCAGCTGATCAAGATGTGCATTCTATGACATAAATTTCACATGATGGATGTATATCAGATAAATATTTAATACATTATATTTATTTGATATTTATCTGATATACATCCATCATGTGAAATTTATGTCATAAAATGCATATCTTGATCAGCAAAAAACCCTTTTCTCTCCAAAAACATGAATAAAAGAAAGACACATTTGCCATTGCAGCACCTGAAACAACCTGTATAACAAATTTACCACAAATTTATCTCCTGCACGGCAAACACTATTTAAAAAAGCCAAAAAACAGCCACAATGCTTTTTTTTGTTTATCTGGCCTCTCAAAAAATGCAACAAAAGGGATGAAGAAAGTCATTTGTATCCCAAAATGGTACAAATAAAAGCATCAGCACACCATTCACAAAACACGCCCTTCCACAGCTCCATCCATGGAAAAAAAAATCAAAAAAATTCTGGACCTTTAAAGCAACTGGGGCAAAAACAAAATAATTTTTTCAAAAAGGGGTTTTATTGAGCAAAAGTGGAAAAACCTAAAAATGTGTAATTTTGGTGTTGTCATAACCGTACTGACCTGTAGAAAAAAAGTTATTTATAATGCATGATGAATGCCATAAAAACGAAAACTCAGAAAACAATGGCAGTATTAGTGCAGCTTTTTAATGTGCCCCTAAAAAATTAATAAACACTATATGATACAATTTCACAGAGGGGGCAGCCAAGAAGTCTCTGAAAAATCATTTTTCCGTCGACATGGCCATATTAGAGGCCATTAGAGGCAATCGTTTGTTGCTTGGGGTGTTGTAGTTATTACTGATACATTTGGGATTGATTCATTGTATCATAGAGCCCTATCACAGAGGGGACTAAGAATAAAATAATTAACATTTATTGGATAATTTATTTAAAAGAATTTCACACTAGGGCACAACAAATAACACAAATAGCGTGTGTCGCAAAACAGATGAGCGGCACATCCGATTATTTTAGGACAAACATTAGTCGGTCATGTATAGTTTCCGACCCCACCGCTTGGAGATGTACGTCAAGTGATCACTGTATTGGAAAGGTGTCATGTGATTCAATTAGTTGGGGATCTCAGGATTATACCTTTTGTACCTATCCTTCTGGTACCGGTCCCTACCATCTGGGCTACGGACACCATTTTTATTTATTTATCTACTTATTGCTTTAACCATCTAGCATCTAACGGGGATCCTCTGGGTATACTCTATGGGCCAAGCTGAAACTGGGCACTTTCTGAGACATTAAACTGAGTCCCCTGCAATACAGGCAGGCGACCCATAGGAAGATTGGCTCCTTTCTTGTCTAAAATAACCCTTTCGGTTTGACTCTCTCTGATCTGGGCACCACCTTTACAGATCTTAGTGAACTGTCAAACTGAAAAATCAGCTCAGCACTGGCTAGGCTCTCTCTGATCCACTTATCACCTAGACAGATCTGAGAGGGCTGAGAGACTGGAAAATTAGTTCAGGATCTACCTAGCTCTCCAGGTCTGGTTACCACACAAAAAGACCTGTGAGAACAGAAGAACTATAACATCAGTTTAGTACCCGTGTATGTTTCTGGGTCTTTGACTAACCTATGTCACTGGTTCCCTGTAATTGGAAGCGTAGTCTATCCCCTCTTTAGGACATACACTATCTTGGCATACAACCGATTAAGCTTCGTCTACGCATACTCCTAAAAAATCAACTTTAAGTACTGAAATACTCCTGAGGATCCACTCAATGCAGTGGTGAAACGCGTCGAGTTTGAGTTTAGTACTCTTGACAGTGCAGTAACAAGCACTATAAGACTAATCAGCTGTTGAGCTCAGTACTATTGATGGTGTACCAACAAGTACTATAGACTAATCAGCAGTTCATTAGCTGATAGTGATATAACTATATCAACATCGATCCGCTGGTCGGAGTAAGGACATACTGCAAAGTTGCAGATCAAGTCCCCTCCTGAATAGAATACTTAAGCAGATCTATTTGAAGGAGTACATCCATCTAAGAGTTACCACATAAAGTATCTTGTGTTCTTGTAATTGAACACTGTGGTCTTAACGCTCTATCACGCATCATACAAGACCCACCGAGATAATAGAATTTAAGTGATTTCAGGTAGATAGGCAATTTTTGCCCCCTGAAGGGATCCTCATACTCAACACATTATTCTTTCCTTCTGAGACCGGTACCAGAAGGATAGGTACAAAAGGTATAATCCTGAGATCCCTAACTAATTAAATCACGTGACACCTTTCCAACACAGTGATCACTTGACGTACATCTCCAAGCGGTGGGATCGGAGACTATACATGACCGACTAATGTTTGTCCTAAAATAATCGGATGTGCCGCTCATCTGTTTTGCGACACACGCTATTTGTGTTATTTGTTGTGCCCTAGTGTGAAATTCTTTTAAATAAGTTATCCAATAAATGTTATTATTTTATTCTAAGTCCCCTCTGTGATAGGGCTCTATGATACAATGAATCAATCCCAAATGTATCAGTAATAACTACAACACCCCAAGCAACAAACGATTGCCTCTAATGGCCTCTAATATGGCCATGTCGACGGAAAAATGAAAAAGTTATGGCTTTTGAAAAGTGGAGATGCAAATCCCAAAAATTTGCATCCCAAAGTACCAAAGTAGGTCATGTCCCTAATGGGTTTAACAAGGCTACTAAATTGTTCCTTTTTAATTTTAGATGCAGTAAAGCCATAAAGAAAACTGCTACAAAGATGTACATAAGCTTCAAAAGGTATCTGTATATATTTTCCCAAAACTGCAGACAGTAAATAAAATTTGCAGGATTAGGAGTGGTGTATCGTGGCCGCTATAAAAGATGGATTTCCCGGCATTAGCAGTTTCTGAAAATCACTTTTACGATGTCGGTAATAGACAGATAATAGTGCATTGGACAGTGTCATTAAAATCTTTGGTAGTTGTGTTTGGTAACAGAGAATTGCTTGCTGCAAAGAGGAAAAACAGTGGGGGCGCCAGGCAGGGGAGAAGTTTTCTGCTTCCTTCCATCTCTAACTGGCCGCTGAATTATTTTACAAATATCATTAGCCGGCAGGGCTGCTGTGAGTATTAAATTATAACGCAGTGGTTTGCATGTGGATGGAATATCATTTTCACATTGTGCTAGTCAAGCCGGAGAGGAGCTTTAACACCTTCGGAAGAGCAAAGAACACGTGGCACTGAGCCACAACACGTGGAGTCAGGATGAGGGCGGCCAAGCCAAATGCACAAGATAATAGAGTAATCTCAGGGGAATTATGGAAGCTAATCAGTGTGAGAACTAACCACAGATGTAGCAGAGCTGGGTGTGTCGAATATAACAGAACTTCAATTATGATTAGTAGTGGTGTAGCTAAAGACAGAGCTGAAAGACATTTTATCCAATTTTTGGGTGTTGGGGGGCAAAAAGCTACTCTACTTTGGCTAGGGTACTTATATACATATGTATACATCTTTGGCCCAAGTGAAGGAAGTCTGGCTATTGCATTCAGTGAAGAAACTAGACTAGCACATTTTGGACCTGGATCCCAATAACTTGTTCTTTGAATGTACTAGTTTTGATGCTGTTGCTCTATACATTATATAGTCTGCAGACATTATAAGAGATTATACTACAATTAAAACCAGTGACTCACAGGTGACGCTATCACTGATAGAGTTACTTTTTTTCCCTTTCAGTTTGACCCAGACCACCATGATAACTTTTTTCAGGGATGACTCTGCAGAATTTAACACTCAGACATCTTTGGCTCAATGCTTTTCCAGCACTTCCTAACTGTTCTTCACTAGAGATGAGCGAGCATACTTGCTAAGGCAAATTACTCGAGCGAGTATTGCCATTTTCGAGTACATGCCCACTCGTCCCAAAAGATTCGGGGGCCGGCGGGAGAGAGTGAGGAGGAACGGGGAGGAGATCTCTCTCTCTCTCCCCCCCCCCCCGTCCCCCATGCTCACTCCCGCAACCCACCGCTCACCCCCGCCGGCCCCTAAATCTTTTGACATGAGTGGGCATGTACTCGAAAATGGCAATACTCGCTCGAGTAATTTGCTTTAGCGAGTACACTCGCTCATCTCTATTCTCCACTTCTATGCAAACATTTCCATTCCCTAGAAGAAAACGTGCTGTATAGAGTAATAGTACTTATTTTTGTAACCCACAAAGTAATAATGATCTCCAAGCAGTAATAGTGCCCACTTTAGTCTCCACATATGTATCATCCACTTTGTATCTGGACAAGACTGTCAATTTGTTCCTCCATGTAGTGATAGTGCCTCCAGATAGCCATAGTGTCTACATTGTGCTCCCATATAGTAATACTGCCCCATTCACCCCCCATATACTAATAGTGCCCTCATTGTACCCCCATATAGTAACAGTGTTCCTATTGGGCCCTATAAAGTAAAAGTGCTCTCATTGTACTTCCATATACTAATAGTGTCCTATATAAAAAATAATGGCCCATTGTGCCAATTAAAATAAAACCAAACAAAGTTGCCTAACACTTGTTCCCACGCCAAGCAGCAGGTTCTCTACCTCTTCTTTGCAGCCCAGTGCAAGTGGCACGATGCAGTGATTTTGTTGTGAGCTAATCCGCCTAATAGTCTGACAGATCCAAAATCTCTGCCAGTGTAAGTGCTGGGGAAGGGAGCCAATGGCTCTCTGCACCCCTTAGATTTCAACTGGACATGCCCCCACCAATCAACTAACAATGACCAATCCTGAGGCTAGGTCATCAATGGTAATAGTCCCAGAGATCCCCTTTAAAATGTGATGCCCAAGTCTATAGTTGTTTCCCTAAATTAGAACACTATACAGATGTAGCAAATGTTAACTTGGCATTTAACACGTTATGATAACTTAAAGGGGTTGTCTTGCGGCAGCAAGTGGGGTTATACACTTCTGTATGGCCATATTAATGCACTTTGTAATATACATCGTACATTAAATATGAGCCATACAGAAGTTATTCACTTACCTGCTGCGTTGCTAGCGTCCACGTCTCCATGGCTCCGTCTAATTTTGCTGTCTTCTGGCGTTTTTAGACGCGCTTGCTCTGTGCGGTCTTCTGCCTGGTGAATGGGGCCGCGTGCGCCGGAGAGCTGGTCTGCACGTCGTCATCGAAGCTCCGCCTCCGTCACGTGGTGCCGATCAGCCAATGAGGTGGCTGTATCGGCAGTGGAACGCGGAAGACAGAAGAAGAAA
Organism: Eleutherodactylus coqui; assembly: GCF_035609145.1. NCBI lineage: Eukaryota > Metazoa > Chordata > Amphibia > Anura > Eleutherodactylidae > Eleutherodactylus > Eleutherodactylus coqui. The sequence continues at coordinate 62,242,267 of NC_089846.1, forward strand.
CTCCACGGTGCACCATGGGAAGACCCGCGGTGCACCATGGTTGAAGACCAGCGGCGCCATCTTTAAAAGAAGAAATGAGGAAGCTGCAGAACGCTGATGCAGGTAAGCGCAATGTGCTTTTTAAAAACTAACAAATGCTTTCTTTTTCACAGGGCATAATGCAGGGGTTCATTTAAAAAAAAAAAATTGCTTTCGCCGCGAGACAACCCCTTTAACTACAATGTACTACAATGCTGTAAATTAAGTTATCACAAAGCATCAGTCATGTTAACAATTGCTACACCTGTAGATCACCTACTATGAAGACTACATGCACCTGATTGGAAATCACCCAAGAAAGATTACTGCAGACACTGAACAAGAAGGGGGTACTGGGAGATTTAAGTTCAATACTTTACAAAATTTTAAGGAGAAAAGCAGAAATCTAGATGAATAGTGCAACATATTTATTGGGATTCTATCTATATATAAACCATAAAACGATGGCGGAATGTTGAACATATGTTCTCTGAATGTTTCATAGACATCAGACAGATTACAAGACTGTAGTGTTGACTGTCAGTTGCAGTGTTTAGAATCCTTTATTGGCTAACTTTGGCATTGTGCAGTCTGTTAATGCCCATCAGAGAGGGCATGTCACTGTTTATGTCATCCTGATTGATACCATCTGTTTCCACAGGACATTAATAAAGAAGCTTTCATTCAAGATGTCTCTCAAAAGAAAACTATTTTGCTATGATACGGGCGCCTGTGCGTCTTCCCTGATGTGGAGGGAATCTGATCTGATAACAATGCTGTAGTCTATCTTGTTCTACCTGTGTATTCTGAATACCTGGATGTCGATAACCAGCTTTTAGTCATATGTTCTATAGTAGGCAGCCAATGTTCACTGTGGTGTAATGAATGCAGAAGGATGGCGATGAAATCACTGAAGCAGTGGTTGAAATCAACTGTTTCGTTACTGCGATTGAGACAGAATAAAATATAGCAATGCAACGTGCACAATAATATAGAGAGAGGTAGATTAGATAGATAGATATTAACTAACAGTCTCTGAATGTTAATGGGATAAGACTCTATCAATATCTGGCTTCTCAGCTCAACAGCACTCTTAATAACATTCTTTAGATAATTACTTCTTACACCAGGTGCTCTTGATTTGCTCAATTCAGACCTACTGGCCAAAGATTTTGCTGGTAATACTGCTTAATTACTAGCAAAATCTTTTGACCCTTGACTGCCATAGGTGGGTGGGGTTCCGGTCGCATGCAGTTACTGCACTGACCGTTTGTTAACCGTTTATTACAATATTAGTGCTCCACTTGAATCACCATCAAACAGAAAACAAGTACAGTGCTTGTGTATCTCTGTCAATCCCATAGTTTGGGGGGAATCCCAGCAGTCGTACCCCTACCAATCCGATACTAAGCCCCATATTATCCGCAGGATAGGTAATAGAAGTCCCTCACTCAACACCTAGCCATACCATGCACATCTCCAGACCCTTTACCTTATGTATCACCCCATTATTTGTAGTATGTAAGCTCGTTGGAGCAGGACCCTCACCCCTACTGTCTCCATCAATTGATTACTACTTGTAACTGTGTTTTTTGTATCTTTGTTTCTTGTATCTGTTCTCCCCAGTTTTGTAAGCACTGCAGAATATGTTGGCGCTATATAAATAAAGATTATTACTATTATTGGTTGGAGTCTCACTGAGACCATCACCAATCTCAAGATTGGGCATCCTATGCCCCTGTCTTCTTATCACTATAGGCTCATTGCACCCACCCACATTGACATGGAGCCACTCTATTCATTTTAATCGGGTTGATGGAAACAGCCGAGTGCAAGTGCTCGGCTCTTCCCAGTAGTCCCATTGAAGATGACTGAAACAGTGCTGTGCATTCTCAATTCAGCCTCTTCCTCACTGCAGGTGGATGTAAATAGCCCATGGTGAGGAGACGGGAGTGACATAAGATGCCTGTTCTCAGGTTCGTTGGGGGTCTCAGCGTGAGACCCCTATGATCAGACTTTTATCTCCTATCTCATGGATAGGTGATAAAAGTCAATTTTGGTACATCCCCTTATAATAGTTTGAAAATACAGCAGCTTTACTGTACAGCAATCTTAAATAAAATGTATTAAAGGGGTGTTTCCATCTCAGCCAAATATGGCCGAGATTAGAACACCACTGATGGCTGGATGGCTGAGATGATAGAAATAGTCGAGTTCGGCTGAGCTACATTGTCTCCATAACTGATAGAAGTCAAGGAGATTTCTGCAAACGGTGTAGCACAGTGAGCCGTACTGTTTCTGCACACTTGTGAGTTGTGAAAATAGCAAAGCTTGTTGTGCTGCTCTGTTTAAGGAATTCCCATTGACTTCTATAGGAGTTACGTAAACAGCGTAGTGCAGGGTGCTTGGCTATTTCCATCCTCCCAATCATCCCTCTTTACTGTATTCAGGGTGATCAAGTGTGGTTGGGGGGACCTAATTCAAGATAGATGCAGGTCCCTGAGGTGGAACCTGCACCACCTAATAGTCTTTTACGGCATATCCTGTGGATATGCCATAAAAGTCTGAAATGGGAATACTCCTCTAACCCCCATCTGTACTGAAAACACAAGTGCGAGCACAGAGCTGTAAAGTGTTGTATATCTGCAATATCCTTGTATACATGACAGATGAGCGATGCAGTAAGTGTAAGTCACAGCCCAAAATGCAGCATAAACTTCAGCTGAAAAGAGGAAATGTGTCCGCAGGCGTCTGCCATTGTGTATTGATTTATTTCTTTTGTTGCTTCATAGCTACTGGGGATAATAATGGCATTCGCTGAGAGTGCAGGTAGCTTGTCTGACTGCTTCAAAACAATACATAGTTATTTGGAATTGGCACCACTTTACAATGGCGTCTAAAATTATCCCAGTCTACAGTACTAAAATACGCTACAAAACTGCTAATATTTTCATCATGGCTCATGGTTTACAGACACAGTTTCAACACTTTTTATAAGCTGGCTGGCTTGGCAATCACTGGTTTATGAAAATCCAAATCACCAAGATAAGCCCTGGCTGGCTACACATTTGTCCTACAGCAGCCACTTCTGGTAAACTGTGGTATTACATGGTGCCTACTCAAACAAATGAGTGACCCTGTACATGGCCATGCCAAGCCTTCCAAAGCAGATCTTCAATGTCCAATCACATGGGAGCATTTCTTATCCATGTGCTGTTCGTATATTTCATGGACAGTACACAGACCCATTATAACCAATTAGGCTATACACACAGGTGTTTTTTCACATGGACCAATAGTTGGTGTGTAAAATAATCACAGAATATCTTATTCTGGTCCATATCATGAACCAGAATTAAACATGGAAGTCCAATGCTTGCAGGTATCGGGCAGCATACGGACGAGTGTCCTCGTGCTGTCTGATGAAAGTTGCGCCAACTCCCACAGACTCGTGTGAATGGGCTCTTCATCTGTCTAACAGACGTAGATTTTGAAAATGGAGTCAGTAGGGCCCACTCAATGGTAATACATGATGTGTCCTCTGTGCGTAGGTCATACCCCCCAATGTTGGTCCTAGGCATAAAACCCTGTGGGCTCCTTAACCAGCTCCATAATATACAAACCTTACTGCTCATCTCCACATGCAAGTATCTCTCTACAATTAACGTGCCTACACTGAAAGTACGCTCAATGCCTGGAAAACATCTAGCGCTAAAACGATTTAGTTCTATTGAATTTCTTAAATAGGTCTCTGAAAACTGTTGATTGCCGGGTTTTGTAATAAGTTGCATTGAGGTTTTAAGGGCCTGTTTATTGAATCATTTCATAATGATTCTTCTGTATTTTAAGCAATTTGAATATGTTGAAGGCATAAAAGCCGAGAAACTGTCATGGATGGCATGAAATATTTTCATTTTATTTATCTGTTGGTATACATATTTATAACGATGCTTCTGTTTTCTTATCATCGTGAGAGCTTACAAAATAATATGGCTGAGGTTCTGAGACCCGAATCCTACCAGTTCTTAGAAGGAATAGCCAAAGGTGTAACAGGCCCCTCACCCACCATTAATAATACTGAAGTCTTATTTGGCAGCGGTACTAAGTGATTGTGGTGGCCAACGGCATCCCATAGGGAGACCCCGGACACCTGACATACGTGGGGAGCTGAGATGGTATACTGCTCCATCCCAGAGGGACACACGCAGCCAAGGCCAGGGTAGTGCTGTGACCTACCCTGGACACCCCTAGGATAGGGATGCCCGCCAACCTGTATGACCGGGAGACACTTGTCACTCGTGACGCCACCATTCCTGCATATCCCAGCATGACCCTTGGCAAATAAAAAATGCAGCCAAAGACAGTTCTTAGTTCTTTAGTAACACCCGTCTCTGGGAATGGTCAGAGCATGGAATAAACTTTACTTGTGTTATGGGAATAAATCATATTCCGGAAGATTTCACTGATCTGCTCCAGATTGGTTATAATGAGAAGCTTCATGCATGAATATATGTATTTGAACTGACTGATGCTATCTGGCAGTCCCCAATACTCTTCTGATTTATTCAAAGAAAGTACAATACAAATATAATCGACCATGACGCATCAATTACATGCACGCCCCCAGGGGGAGGCACTAGGTCAATGGTCTATTGAGCTCTGCCATGGTCTTCTGGATCGTGGTTTGTAAGGTACCGTTTAAACTCTCTGCTCTACCACTGCTTTGTGGATGGTACGGAGCATAAAAGGCCAGTTCTACCCCCAACACTTTCATTACTTTCTGCATCACTTCTCCTGTAGAAGGAGTACCTCGGTCACTCTCAGTTGACTCTGGTACTCTGTACCTGTATACCACCTCAGAGAACAATTTTTGGTGGTGGCATTTGTGAGCGGGTAGGCCAGACTGGCTACCTTGAGAACAGGTCTAGGCAGACCAGAACAAACTCATACCTGCCCACCCTTGGAAGTTGTAAGTAGTCTACTTGAAGATGCTGGTACGGGACGTCGGGATGAGGGATGCACTGCACGGAGCCTATACAGACCTACCCACGTTGTTCTGTAAACAAATCAGGCCGCCCTGTGTGTACTTAGCTACCGTGACGCTAAATCCTGGTGCAGACCAGTGACTAGCAACCACATCTGTCATAGCTGTTTGTGACAGGCGTGTATTTCCATGGGAGGCTGGAGCCATGACTGGATAGAAGCCTGTGGAAGACAGAGCTTGCTGGATACCATCCATTTATCTCTAGGTGTCTCTCTGTCCCTCTTGCTGGATCCTATTGTTCCTTTTTTCCCCCCTGGTTGCCTGCTTTTGTAACTGAATCAACAGGTCATAATCCACCGGGGGTGACGTCTGAGGGGGGTACCTGTACTGTCTTAACCCCTGGAGGATCAAGTCTGGGCTTCTGTGTGGCTGTCTTCACAGCTTGATCAGCCCGGTGATTTATGGTTGCCTCTTTTGCGCCATCCTTGGAGTGGCCTTTTGTTGCATTTTCAGGCCACACTCTTGGGCAACAGAGGGCTTCCATCAGTGCTTGTACACCTTTTCTGTTTTTTATAGCTTTTTTCATTTGATTTCAAGAATGACCTCGCTCTCCAGATGGGTCCGTAGTCATGAGCAATGCCATAGGCATAGCAAGAGTCTGTGTAGACGTTAGCCGCGTTCTCGTGAGCAAGCTTGCATGCTTCTTCCACAGCTCGCAATTTGGCTTCTGCGGCAGAATTGTTACAGCAGATTCTAAAATGACCGCTGGGCTATGGCTGGCACTGAAATCCGGGTATACTGCATACTAGACACGTATCAAGGTGTGCAAACTTCTATAGTCCACAATAACAGGGCCATCTAGGGGCAGGGCAAAAGGGAGAAAAACATCATCCGTGAGATGCCCAGGGTGGTGCCCTCAGATAGTGAAGAAGGGCTGGCCTTCCTTTGTCTTTAACTCAAAGCACATGAAAAATCACCATCTTGTAACTGCAACTATCTTACTTCAACTTTATGTCACTTACTGAAACATTCTTCTCTGCAAACTTGAGCAGTCGTCTATCAACCAAAATTCCTTCATTATCAGCTAACACACTTTTCAAACCTTCTCATCTAAACAGTCCGCTTTTGCCATCAATCATTACCTTTGCAACAGATTGCACTATTTCTTCAGCTGTGAACACTCACCGTCAACTACTTAGCAATCTAATGCTCGAAGCAGTTAAAATAACACTGAGAATGAACCTTTCTTATCTTCATCATCCTCATCAATCTTACCATTAGCGTTACCCATTATTTATGACAAAGCAACCCTGTATGGCCTGGCTTTTGATGTACTCTACTTAGCAATCTAATGCCCGAAGTAGTTAAAATTAACTTAGAGACTAAACGTTTCTTATCTGAAGATACAATCACCTTATCTCAAGAAGCCATCAAATTTTCGTCACGATTTGGAACAAAATATAAATGCTACTAAAGATGATGAGACACCTTATCTCATGTCTTAACAACAATCTCACAGCTCATAGCAACACAGAACCAGTGAAATCACAAATCAGGGTTCTTATATAGACAAGTGACCATGTAACAAAAATGAACCCTTTAGAAGGAAATTACTCACCCAAGCCTTGGCAAGCGGAAAGATGGATGCGCAATGGGGGAAGGGAGAACAGAACTCGCCCATCTGCTGCAGTCTGTTCCCATTGGGGACGTCTGGCAAACTGCATGCCCATTGGTTGAAGTCACATTTCCAAATATCACTTGTCAATTTTTCCAAGTCGGGTGCCAGATGTTATAGAAATAAATCATATTCCAGAAGATTTCACTGATCTGCTCCAGATTGGTTATAATGAGAAGCTTCATGCATGAATATATGCATTTGAACTGACTGATGGTATCCATCAGTCCCCAATACTCTTCTGATTTATTCAAAGGAAGTACAATACAAATATAATCGACCATGACGCACCAATTACATGCACGCCCCCCAACATTATAACAACTCATGATTGGCCTAGTATGTAATGACGCTAATGATTAACATATGTTTACGCTCCAGGTACAATATTGAGCTTGTTAACCAATGCCAGTCAGCTGCTGCAAAAGCTAATAAATAGAGATGAGCGAGTACCCAAATGCTCGGGTGCTCGTTATTTGAGCCAAGCTTTTCATTTCATAAAATTCGAGAGCTCTATTCGAGTAATGAACTGCATTGACTTCAATGGGAGACTCAAGCATTTTTGTATAGGACCCGCCAGTTGCCGAGCTTTTTTTAAATTCTCTCTCTGTCGCCAGCCACAAACTACCATTGACGTGTGCAGCATCACAGCGGGGAGGGGTCAAAAGTGACAGGTCGCAGCGGGAAGGGGCCAAAACTGAGGCGGGGTCTAACACGGCGTGATGCTCGTTCGAGTAGCGAGCACCTTCGAGTATGCTAATACTCGAACGAGCATCAAGCTCGGCAGAGTACGTTTGCTCAACTCTACTAATAAAGTCTTGGGGTGCATTAAAAGAGGTATAGGGGCGAGGGACGAGAACATTATTCTACCACTATATGAGGCACTTGTTAGACCCCACATGGAATTCTGCGTACAGTTATGGTCACCGTTCTGCTCAGGAAAGATGTTACAGTGCTTGAGGTGGTTCAAAGAAGGGCAACTAAACTAATACATGGAATGAAGGGACTGGAATACCCAGAGAGGCTTTCAAAATTGGGATTATTTACCCTGGAAAAACGACGGTTAAGGGGCCATTAAATATCTATGTATAAATACATGAGGGGACAATATAAGGATCTCTCCCATGATCTGTTTATACCCAGGACTGCGACTGTAACAAGAGGGCATCTGCTACGTCTAGAAGAAAGCAGGTTTCATTGCCAACACAGAAAAGGGTTCTTTACTGTAAGAGCAGTGAGACTGTGGAACGCTCTGCCTGAGGATGTGGTAATGGCAAAATCCATAGAGAAGTTTAAGAGGGGACTTGATGTCTTTCAAGGGGGAAGGATATTACAGGATATAAATCTTAGGTTAATTGTTAAACCGGGTATACAGGCAGGTAGGAACTATTAGGGGTTGATCTAGGGGTTAGTCTGATTGCCATTAGGGAGTCGGGAAGGAATTTTCCCCCAAATGAGCTAATTGGCTCCTGCCTCTTGGGGTTTTTGCCTTTCTCTGGATCAACATAGGAGGATAAATAGGCTGAGCTAGATGGACATTGTCTTCATTCGGCCTTACATACTATGTTACTATGTTATGTTACTATTAGAGATGAGCGAACACCAAAATGTTCGGGTGTTCGTTATTCGTAACGAACTTCCCGTGATGCTCGAGGGTTCGTTTCGAACAACGAACCCCATTGAAGTCAATGGGCGACCAGAACATTTTTGTATTTCGCCGATGCTCGCTAAGGTTTTCATGTGTGAAAATCTGGGCAATTCAGGAAAGTGATGGGAATGACACAGTGACGGATAGGGCAGGCGAGGGGCTACGTGTTGGGCTGCATCTCAAGTTCACAGGTCCCACTATTAAGCCACAATACCGGCAAGAGTGGGCCCCCCCCCTCCCAACAACTTTTACTTCTGAAAAGCCCTCATTAGCATGGCATACCTTTGCTAAGCACCACACTACCTCCAACAAAGCACAATCACTGCCTGCATGACACTCCACTGACACTTCTCCTGGGTTACATGCTGCCCAACCGCCCCCCCTCCCCCCCCACAGCGCACACCAAAGTGTCCCTGGGCAGCCTTCAGCTGCCCTCATGCCACACCACGCTCATGTCTATTTAGAATTGCGTCTGCCATGACGAGGGACCGCAGGCACACACTGCAGAGGTTGGCACGGCTAGGCAGCGACCCTCTTTAAAAGTGGCGGAGCGATAGCCCACAATGCTGTACAGAAGCAATGAGAAATAGAATCCTGTGCCACCGCCATCAGGAGCTGCACACGTGGGCATAGCAATGGGGAACCTATGTGCCACACACTATTCATTCTGTCAAGGTGTCTGCATGCCCCAGTCAGACCGGGCTTTTTAATTCATAGACACAGGCAGGTACAACTCCCTATTGTGAAGTCCCTGTGGACCCACAGCATGGGTGGCTCCCTGGAACCCACCGGCGGTACACAGAAATATCCCATTGCATTGCCCAACACAGCTGAGGTAGTAATGTCGTGCTTAATGCAGGTGGGCTTCGGCCCACACTGCATGCCCCAGTCTGACTGGGGTTCTTTATAAGTGTACAGATGTAGTAAAAACTCCGTGTGCACCTACAGCATGGGTGGGTGCCAGGAAGCCACCGGCGGTACATAGAAATATCCCATTGCATTGCCCAACACAGCTGAGGTAGTAATGTTGTGCTTAACCCTTTCCAATCCAATTTGTATATGGTTTTCCTAGGGGGCTTACTCTTTTTCTGCTGTTATACAACGGCGCTATATGCTGGCTAAAGCCAGTACTGCATGAGCTGACACGTAGGATAGGCTCCGACAGCAGAGAGGCTGGCAATATACAGTAAGAGAACCCCGACGGACGTCTACCAACAACGGAGCTGTACAGCCTTAAACCCTAATGTCTTCACAGGTCACACAGTGGACTGGAAAGGGTTAATGCAGGTGGGTTTCGGCCCACACTGCATGCCCCAGTCAGACTGGGGTTCTTTACAAGTGGACACATGTAGGTTTAACTCCCTGTGGACCCACTGCCTGGGTGGGTGCCAGGAAGCCACCGGCGGTACATAGAAATATCCCATTGCATTGCCCAACACAGCTGAGGTAGTAATGTCGTGCGTAATACAGGTGGGCTTCGGCCCACACTGCATGCCCCAGTCAGACGGGTTCTTTAGAAGTGTACAGATGTATTAAAAACTCAGTGTGCACCTACAGCATGGGTGGCTCCCTGGAACCCACCGGCGGTACACAAAAATATCCCATTGCATTGCCCAACACAGCTGAGGTAGTAATGTCGTGCGTAATACAGGTGGGCTTCGGCCCACACTGCATGCCCCAGTCAGACTGGGGTTCTTTACAAGTGGACACATGTAGGTTTAACTCCCTGTGGACCCACTGCCTGGGTGGGTGCCAGGAAGCCACCGGCGGTACATAGAAATATCCCATTGCATTGCCCAACACAGCTGAGGTAACGTCAGCTGTAATGCAGGTGGGCTAAAAATTAATTTGATTACACTGTAGGCGAGGGCCCACAAAAATTGCTGTATCAACAGTACTAATGTACATCCCAAAAATTGGCCATGGCCAGCCAAGAGGGCAGGTGAAACCAATTAATCGCTTTGGTTAATGTGGCTTAAGTGGTAACTAGGCCTGGAGGCAGCCCAGTGTAACGAAAAATTGGTTCAAGTTAAAGTTCCAATGCTTTTAAGCGCATTGAAACTTATAAAAATTGTTCTGAAAAATTATTTGAGTGAGCCTTGTGGCCCTAAGAAAAATTGCCCGTTCAGCGTGATTACGTGAGGTTTCAGGAGGAGGAGCAGGAGGAGGAGGAGGAGGAATATTAGACACAGATTGATGAAGCAGAAATGTCCCCGTTTTGGATGGTGAGAGAGAACGTAGCTTCCATCCGCGGGTGCAGCCTACGTATTGCTTACGTATCGCTGCTGTCCGCTGGTGGAGAACAGAAGTCTGGGGAAATCCAGCCTTTGTTCATCTTGATGAGTGTTAGCCTGTCGGCACTGTCGGTTGACAAGCGGCTACGCTTATCTGTGATGATTCCCCCAGCCGCACTAAACACCCTCTCCGACAACACGCTAGCCGCAGGACAAGCAAGCACCTCAAGGGCATACAGGGCTAGTTCAGGCCACGTGTCCAGCTTCGACACCCAGTAGTTGTAGGGGGCAGAGGCGTCACCAAGGATGGTCGTGCGATCCGCTACGTACTCCCTCACCATCCTTTTGCAGTGCTCCCGCCGACTCAGCCGTGACTGGGGAGCGGTGACACAGTCTTGGTGGGGAGCCATAAAGCTGGCCAGGCCCTTAAAGACTGTTGCACTGCCTGGGATGTACATGCTGCTCGATCTACGCACATCCCCTGCAACATGGCCCTCGGAACTGCGCCTTCTGCCACTAGCGCTGTCGGCTGGGAATTTTACCATCAGCTTGTCCGCAAGGGTCCTGTGGTATAGCAACACTCTCGAACCCCTTTCCTCTTCGGGAATCAGAGTGGGCAGGTTCTCCTTATACCGTGGATCGAGCAGTGTGTACACCCAGTAATCCGTAGTGGCCAGAATGCGTGCAACGCGAGGGTCACGAGAAAGGCATCCTAACATGAAGTCAGCCATGTGTGCCAGGGTACCTGTACGCAACACATGGCTGTCTTCACTAGGAAGATCACTTTCAGGATCCTCCTCCTCCTCCTCCTCCTCCTCCTCCTCAGGCCATACACGCTGAAAGGATGACAGGCAATCAGCCGGTGTACCGTCAGCAGCGGCCCAAGCTGTCTCTTCCCCCTCCTCCTCATCCTCCTCATGCTCCTCCTCCTCCTCCTGTACGCGCTGAGAAATAGACAGGAGGGTGCCCTGACTATCCAGCGGCATACTGTCTTCCCCCGCCCCCGTTTCCGAGCGCAAAGCAGCTGCCTTTATGGTTTGCAGGGAATTTCTCAAGATGCATAGCAGAGGAATGGTGACGCTAATGATTGTAGCATCGCCGCTCACCACCTGGGTAGACTCCTCAAAATTACCAAGGACATGGCAGATGTCTGCCAACCAGGCCCACTCTTCTGAAAGGAATTGAGGAGGCTGACTCCCACTGCGCCGCCCATGTTGGAGTTGGTATTCGACTATAGCTCTACGCTGTTCATAGAGCCTGGCCAACATGTGGAGCGTAGAGTTCCACCGTGTGGGCACGTCGCACAGCAGTCGGTGCACTGGCAGCTTAAAGTGATGTTGCAGGGTGCGCAGGGTGGCAGCGTCCGTGTGGGACTTGCGGAAATGTGCGCAGAGCCGGCGCGCCTTTACGAGCAGGTCTGACAAGCGTGGGTAGCTTTTCAGAAAGCGCTGAACCACCAAATTAAAGACGTGGGCCAGGCATGGCACGTGCGTGAGGCTGCCGAGCTGCAGAGCCGCCACCAGGTTACGGCCGTTGTCACACACGACCATGCCCGGTTGGAGGCTCAGCGGCGCAAGCCAGCGGTCGGTCTGCTGTGTCAGACCCTGCAGCAGTTCGTGGGCCGTGTGCCTCTTATCGCCTAAGCTGAGTAGTTTCAGCACGGCCTGCTGACGCTTGCCCACCGCTGTGCTGCCACACCGCGCGACACCGACTGCTGGCGACATGCTGCTGCTAACACATCTTGATTGTGAGACAGAGGAGGAGGAGGAGGAGGAGGGTGCTTTAGTGGAGGAAGCATACACCTCCGCAGATACCAGCACCGAGCTGGGGCCCGCAATTCTGGGGGTGGGTAGGACGTGAGCGGTCCCAGGCTCTGACTCTGTCCCAGCCTCCACTAAATTCACCCAATGTGCCGTCAGGGAGATGTAGTGGCCCTGCCCGCCTGTGCTTGTCCACGTGTCCGTAGTTAAGTGGACCGTGGCAGTAACCGCGTTGGTGAGGGCGCGCACAATGTTGCGGGAGACGTGGTCGTGCAGGGCTGGGACGGCACATCGGGAAAAGTAGTGGCGACTGGGAACTGAGTAGCGCGGGGCCGCCGCCTCCATGATACTTTTGAAGGACTCCGTTTCCACAACCCTATACGGCAGCATCTCAAGGCTGATGAATTTTGCGATGCGGACGGTTAACGTTTGAGCGTGCGGGTGCGTGGCGGCGTACTTGCGCTTGCGCTCGAACACTTGCGCAAGCGACGGCTGAACGGTGCGCTGAACTACACTGCTGGATGGGGCCGAGGACAGCGGAGATGAGGGTGTGGGTGCAGGCCATGAAGCGGTAGTGCCTGTGTCCTGAGAGGGGGGTTGCATCTCAGTGGCAGGTTGGGGCACAGGGGGAGAGGCAGGGGTGCAAACCGGAGGCGGTGAACGGCCTTTGTCCCACCTTGCGGGGTGCTTGGCCATCATATGTCTGCGCATGGTGGTGGTGGTGAGGCTGTTGGTGTTGGCTCCCCGGCTGAGCTTTGCGCGACAAAGGTTGCACACCACTGTTCGTCGGTCGTCAGGCGTCTCTGTGAAAAACTGCCAGACCTTAGAGCACCTCGGCCTCCGCAGGGTGGCATGGCGCGAGGGGGCGCTTTGGGAAACACTTGGTGGATTATTCGGTCTGGCCCTGCCTCTACCCCTGGCCCTGGACACCGCACTGCCTCTTGCAACCTGCCCTGCTGATGCCCTTGACTCCCCCTCTGAAGACCTGTCCTCCTGAGTAAGCGTTGCACACCAGGTGGGGTCAGTCACCTCATCGTCCTGCTGCTCTTCCTCCGAATCCTCTGTGCGCTGCTCCCTGGGACTTACTGCCCTTACTACTACCTCACTGCAAGACAACTGTGTCTGATCGTCATCGTCCTCCTGACCCACAGAAAGTTGTTGAGACAGTTGGCGGAAGTCCCCAGCCTCTTCCCCCGGACCCCGGGAACTTTCGAATGGTTGGGCATCAGTGACGATAAACTCCTCTGGTGGGAGAGGAACCGCTGCTGCCCAATCTAAGCAGGGGCCCGAGAACAGTTCCTGGGAGTGCTCCCGCTCCTGAGCAGGTGTTATTGTAGTGGAGTGAGGAGGCTGGGAGGAAGGAGGAGCAGCAGACAGAGGATTCGGATTGGCAGCAGTGGACGGCGCAGAACTGCGGGTAGACGATAGGTTGCTCGAAGCACTTTCTGCCATCCAGGACAGGACCTGCTCACACTGCTCATTTTCTAATAACCGTCTCCCGCGTGGACCCATTAATTGGGCGATGAATGTGGGGACGCCAGAAACGTGCCTCTCTCCTAATCGCGCAGCAGTCGGCTGCGACACACCTGGATCAGGAGCTTGGCCTGTGCCCACACCCTGACTTGGCCCTCCGCGTCCTCGGCCGCGTCCACGTCCTCTAGGCCTACCCCTACCCCTCAGCATGCTGTATTACCAGTGATTTGATTTCACAGGCAGGAAATAAATTGGCGCAAGACTGCAGGCCAAATATAATTTTTGCCCTTTTTGGAAAACGAAAGGCCCACTGCCTCTAGTGAATGAATTATCTAAGTTTAATAACTGTGCTGTGTCCCTGCTTATGTGTCACAGAACGTGAGGGTAGCAGAGTTATTATAACTCTTGGAGAGCAGGTATTTTTTTCCCAATTAAGGAAAGCAAATGGCGAAGCCAGCAGTAAAGCGTAGCTGGGTGCGTATGATTTAGCACTGTTCTTCACGCAGCTCACACGTCTCCACAGGCGTAAGGACGGACAGAGGCTGGACAAATAGATTTGTTTTCAGTTTTTTCCCACCAACAGGCAGCACTGCGTATATTCAATGAACATGAGAAGTTTAATAACTGTGCTGTGTCCCTGCTTATGTGTCACAGAACGTGAGGGTAGCAGAGTTATTATAACTCTGGCAGAGCAGGTATTTTTTTCCCAATTAAGGAAAGCAAATGGCGAAGCCAGCAGTAAAGCGTAGCTGGGTGCGTATGATTTAGCAATGTTTTTCACGCAGCTCACACGTCTCCACAGGCGTAAGGACGGACAGAGGCTGGACAAATAGATTTGTTTTCAGTTTTTTCCCACCAACAGGCAGCACTGCGTATATTCAATGAACATGAGAAGTTTAATAACTGTGCTGTGTCCCTGCTTATGTGTCACAGAACGTGAGGGTAGCAGAGTTATTATAACTCTGGCAGAGCAGGTATTTTTTTCCCAATTAAGGAAAGCAAATGGCGAAGCCAGCAGTAAAGCGTAGCTGGGTGCGTATGATTTAGCAATGTTTTTCACGCAGCTCACACGTCTCCACAGGCGTAAGGACGGACAGAGGCTGGACAAATAGATTTGTTTTCAGTTTTTTCCCACCAACAGGCAGCACTGCGTATATTCAATGAACATGAGAAGTTTAATAACTGTGCTGTGTCCCTGCTTATGTGTCACAGAACGTGAGGGTAGCAGAGTTATTATAACTCTGGCAGAGCAGGTATTTTTTTCCCAATTAAGGAAAGCAAATGGCGAAGCCAGCAGTAAAGCGTAGCTGGGTGCGTATGATTTAGCAATGTTTTTCACGCAGCTCACACGTGTCCACAGGCGTTAGGACGGACAGAGGCTGGACAAATAGATTTGTTTTCAGTTTTTTCCCACCAACAGGCAGCACTGCGTATATTCTATGAATAATAACTGTGTTGTGGCCCTGCCTATACAATTCTTTCCCTGCAGTATCAATGGAGGGTGGAATGCTCTGCAGAGGCGATTTTGAGAAGCCCCAAAAAAATGCAGCACAGCTAACAGCAGCCTGGACAGTACTGCACACGGATAAATATGGCCCTAGAAAGGACCGTTGAGGTTCTTGAAGGCTACACTCACTCCTAACACTCTCCCTGCCTATGCAGCACTTCTGTCCCTAATGCCAGGTGCAACGGTCTGCAGAGGCGATTTTGAGAAAAAAAAAAATCCCACTGCTAACAGCAGCCAACACACAGCTATCAGTGGCCCTAATAAGGACCTTTGGGGGGTCTTGAAGCCTACACTAACTACCAATTCTTTCCCTACAGCAGCTCCGGTATAAACAGCACTGTCCCTCATCTAACTCACACCGCATCTGAGGCGAGCCGCGGGAGGGGCCGACTTTTATATTAGGCGAACACCTGATCTCGCCAGCCACTCACAGCAGGGGGGTGGTATAGGGCTTAAACGTTGCAGGGGGAAGTTGTAATGCCTTCCCTGTCTTTCAATTGGCCAGAAAAGCGCGCTAACGTCTCAGGGAAGGAAGTGAAAGTAACCAGAACACCGCATGGTGTTCGTTACGAATAACGAACATCCCGAACACCCTAATATTCGCACGAATATCAAGCTCGGACGAACGCGTTCGCTCATCTCTAGTTACTATGTTATTATGTTAGGTGTATGTCGCTATGTGAACATGTAATTCCCATATGCCCAAGTAGCATAGACTTTATTAATATTCCAATCTGAGAGAAAGAATGCAGTAAGATAAGACGTTTCTCCCCATGTTAGCTAGTGCTGGGGGGGCTTAGCTTCAACATTGAACTTGTTCATACCAGGGTACGATATTGAGCTTGTTAACCATTTAACTTATAGCTATTTCCTATGAAGGTGGATATATATGAATATATATATATATATATATATATATATATATAGGCTGATTTAAGGAACACATTTATATTATTATTATTACAACACTTGTGATAATGAATGTAACAGTACAAGGCAGTTCAATAAAAGACTTCATGGTGCAGGCAATTAAGTAAACTTCAGAGATTATTGACTTGTAGATTATTGGCTCGTAGTACCTCCACCCAGCCCTGAGGTGTACCTCCACGCGGTGATCCAGACTTCAGACGGCCGTGTAGGAAAAGCAGATAAGCAAATAGTACCTCTGCACTGGGCCTTGCACAACACAACAGACTTACTGATGCTCTCCTTTTCTCTTTGGGGCTTACTCTATTCAGCATCAATTCATAGCAGCATGGGAAACCTCTGCTTCTCCTCCATGCTTCAGTACATGAGGGCTGAAGGTGCCCCCATGTAACCGGACCTCCTGTTCCACCAAATTCCTGAAGACATGGACCCTTTCCCGCTCTCAAACACTTACATTTATAACCTCCTCTCACACCACATGACTTGACAGACTTAATACATTTACATACAGGCTTTGGATTTTATTAGACACTTAATTCTTCTAGCACTGCAGCTGTGCAACACATACTGGAAATAACAAGACAGGTTTGCACAGTGCATCAACATAAGACAAACATGTATGACATTTATGGAGACCAGGATCATATGCTGTGTCACTACAGCATGATTGCCACATCTGCCCAGCCCCCCAACCCGCTCCCGATCTTTGCTACTACCCAAATTATTCATCTGGCTTTTGTCATAAAGCAGCATTGAAATAATTTGCATCCTCTAATGCATTGTCTAGCACCATGGCATATTTGTAGGGGACCCCCATGTGCAGGTGAAATGAGAGATAAAAAATTAACAATAACTTAACTTAGCGGTTGTTTCAGTGATACAGTCAGTTAATGGGAATCAGCAGGATATTCACTTGAACTCAGCAGTGACACAGTTCACCACTTTAACCCCTTAAGGACGCAGCCCTTTTTTTTTCATTTTCCTTTTTTCCTCCCCACTTTCAAAAATCATAACGCTTTAATTTATCCTTCAGTGAAGCTGTCAGAACTTGTTTTTTGCAGCACGAGTTGTATTTTTCAATATTACTATTTAATGTAAAAAATATAATGTACTGAAAAAGTTTAAAAAGTTGTAAGTGGAGGGAAATGAAAAAAAACACAATTGCACAATTTTTCTACAGTGTACAGTGTCAGTACAATTACGACGAGTCACGATACCAAATTTAAATATATGTACGAGTTTGGCGGTACTTTCTGCCTCCATCATAGCGATAACTTTATTATTTTTCCGTCTACATAGTTGTCTGAGCACTTGTTTTTTTTATAGAATGCCCTAGAGTTTCTATTGGTACCATTTTGGAATACATATGGGTTTTTGATTACTTTTTATTACATTTTTTTCTTGTAGTCATGCAATTCTTATGTGTATCTTTTTCTGATGATGTTCACCAAGCAAAAAAAATAATGGGTTTTGAGTTTTATAGATGCAGTGATACCAAATGTGGTTTTGTTTTTTATTTTGATTATTTATTGTAAATATAGAAAAAAGTAGTTTTAAAAAAAAACTTATTACCATTCATATTTTTATTAATTAATACAACTTTTTAAAACTGATTTTTTACTTTTTTTTTAGTCCTCATAGGTGATTTAAACTTGCAATAATTTGATTGCCCCTGCTGTATGATGCAATATCATAGTATTACATTATACTGCGATCTGCAATGGTTGTCCAGGGGGTTTTCAGAAAGCCCTTGGCTGCCATTGCAATTGAATGCGCCTCATAATCTCATTGCTGAGGGTATCATTCAAGACAAAAGAACTCCGATCGTGGGATTTAAATGCTGCTGTCAGTATTGATGGCGGCATTCAACAGTTTAACAGCCGCGATCACCATGAGCGTTGATTACGGTTGTTGCCAGGGGGTGTCAGCCGTGAGAAACAGTCCGCACCTGAATCGTATGAAGCAGGATCGGCTCCCGATCCCCCTCCATATAGACCCTGTACGCCCTGGACATAACTGTGCATCCTGGAGTGTTAAGGGGCTAATAACTTTGCAGTTCTTCGCAGCTCTCACAAGAGCAAGTTGTAGTCTTTTGGACAAACACAGGCCCATTGCTATTTATTACGTTCGTGAAACATTCACAGTCACTCAATCATGCTGCAGGCCTCTTTAGTAACAGCTTATTAATCCCATAACATTCCAGGATGTAGACAGTTACGTCCATGGTGTGCAGGGTTTGTATGGAGGGGGATCGGGATCTAAAGCTGGTACCAGCTATTTCTTACAGCTGACACCTACTAACAACAGCCACGATCAGCATTCATGCTGACCGTGGCTGTTAACCCTTTACATGCCTCCATTAATTCAGCATTTAAATGCCCTGATCACAGTATGCTTGCTACAGGGGCCTTCTGGAAGCCCCTGGGGCTGTCACTGTTGATTGCCTATCAAGCTTGTGGCAAGGCTTGATAGACTGCCTGTCCGATCCAAGTCCAATCTATCAAAGTAACACATTATTTATCCCTCACGATGAACGTTGTCGGAAAAAAAAATACACATCAGAATTGCACTTTTTTAATCTCCCCATCCAAGAAAAAAATGTAATTAAAAAGTGGTCGAAAAATCGTATGTACTCAAAAATGGTACCAAGAGAAACTGCAGGACAACCCCTTCTTATGCTACAAGTTCACCACTCATACTGAAATCAAGATAATTGCATGCAGTTTAAAACATTATTCATTTGTAGATAGATAGATCAGCACACAGAGGTCTCTGAGTCTTGGCAAACTGTGTTCAGTGTCGTCAATAAACCATCAAAATACCAAGGACAATAACAATGGATTGGGCAACTATCAATCACATTTGTTCAATATATCCTCATCATAAACCTGAATACGCTCCATTCTATTTGTTAGTATGTAGAAAAAACTCTCTCAAATCAGCAATATGCATTTATTCTGTTCAAACACAGATATATAACTAATGTATGTATATTCCTGGATATCCCTCTCCAATGACAGTATCTAAGATATACATTCTATTGTTCAAGTTATTGAAGGGGTATGTTTAATAAATCTCACATTTCAGACTCATATGAGCTCTGCTTCAATGCGTTTCCCCCTCTCCAGATTCATCAGGGAGCCATTATGTACGAACAGACAAAACAGAACGGAAAGAGTTAATACTCCTCTCCTCCGACAGAGGCCCTTGAGAAGTGATGATTACTCCACGAGGAGTAATAATAGTGAATAATAGAAATGTATATCTGAGATACCATTATTTGAGGGGAACATCCAAGAATTTAGATACATTAGTTATACGAGTATATCTGTGTTTGAGCAGAATAAATGCATATTTGTGATTTGAGAGTTTTTTCCGCATACTAGCTAATAGAATGGAGTGTATTCAGGTTTATGATAAGGGCTTAGTCACACGGGCGCATCGGCGCCCGTACACAGGCACCGATTCGCCCGTGTGAGTGAGACCTCACTGCAGGAAGAAGACGGACGCACTTCAGGAGCTCCGAAGCCGTAATGAAGCCGGTCACATGTTCTTTCTTCCAGCGCTGCAGAGAGACGTCCGTCCTGAAGTGCGGCCATCATCTTCCTGCAGTAACACGGACGCCGATGCGCCTGTGTGACTAAGCCCTAAGGATATGGGAGTTTTATATTGAACAAATGTGACTGATAGTGACCCAATCCATCTTTATTGTCCTTGGTATTATGATGGTTTATGGACGGCACTGAATACAGTATGCCAAGACTTAGAGACCTCTGTGTGATCATCTATCTATCTATCTACAACTGAATAACGTTTTGCGGCTATCTTGATTTAAGTATAAGTGGTAAACTTGTGGCATAAAAAGGAGGATGGTTCCATGATATTGTTTGCACATGTATTGTGAAGAAATTTTAGAATGAATTAGGGCGATTAGGGTGTGAATTCAGTATGGGGTTGCCCTTTTCAGGGCGATTGCCCTGACTTGGTGTAGGGACAAATATCAGGGCCTTATAGCACGATTGTTGAGAGTTTCCATCTGTGCTGTCACCATTCCACCTCAGATATTTTCAATATACATTTCCTCAGCTGATCATTTTTGTTTGTTTGTAAACATGAGGAATTTTTAGTGCATTTCAATACAAGTTATACTTTAATGTTTCACCTCTGAGCAGTGATAATGTCGAAATAACAGGGAAACAGGTTTTATTTGATTTTTTGTTAGTGATTTTTTTCTGAGTCCTTGTACTCAGCAATTTCTGGCACTGTCATTGAAATAAAAGGAGTGGCTGTATGTGTGCGCAACCAGCACTCCATTCACGCAGGAATCTATAGGACCCCCATTCTAGGGATCAGTGGAGATCCCAGCAGGTCAGGCCCCCACTTATTGATAGGGGATAATTTTATAACTTGGCACAGCCCATTTAATCACTATGAATTCTCCCATGACTCTGTGGTCTCTCCATACATCACACTTTACTTGAACACTCAAGGTTCTTAGGGTTGAGGTTCCCTGACTCTTTAGCAAAATAGCAGAAATGGCCGATACTCAGACGCTCCCACAGCTGACTGGCACATCAGTCTGAACAGCAGGCTCTGGGAACATCTCACACAGCTAACACAACTATGACCTCAATCTCTTGCACAGACCTCTAGGACTTTCTTTGATGTTCTCTGGCTCTGCCATACCCAATGTTGCTCTATATGCCAATGCTTATATTCAGGAACGAAGTAGACAGTGTATAATGCAGTAGAAATCCAAAGGAGAGAAAATGGGCTCTCGTGAGTTGTGACCACAAAGCTGACATTATGAATTTGATGGGCTAATTTCATTGTTTATCGGGAAACTGTGTAGGAAAGGAGTAGGACCCTGAACGTTCCCAGTCCAACTGGCTCCGCATCCCATCTTCCTAGCCGAACCTCTACCAGTCAAAGTGCTAAGCTGAGTTGCCTGTTGAGTTGAGTAAAATGAGTTTGAAGCATCATCATGAGGTCTGTGTCTACTCATGACCCTCCTCATCACCTGGCTAGACCTGTGATTGGGCCTTTTTTAAACACTACTCTTCTACATGCCGGTCCCTTGGAGAAGAGCAAACAAAGCCACCTCCCTCTAGTTAACCCATGAAAATAACTTGACGAGGTCCCCATCCAGGAGCCCTCTTACACACTCAAGCACAAACCTTGCCCAGTATGGTTATATGGCACAGAACATTTTCAACTTGTCAGGGTTTGAGACCACACACATACATCTGCATGGGCTATGACAGAAACTGGTACAAATACTGAATTACAAAGTTAAGTATAATCACCATACATAAAGGTTATATCAATATTCATCAATAGGAATTGGTGGACATCCTAGTTCACACATCGAATGTAGGAATGTCAGCTTCAAGAGTTTTGTACTAAGAAATTGCACTTTTTCAGACACGTCATTCTATTAGGCCTTATTTCCATTACTGGAAACTTTCTTTATGTGCATTACCCCACATTTGTATTTAGTAAAAATTATACCATTAAAAGCTAGAGCTTCTACCGTAAGTCCTCACAGCTCCTTTAATGGAAAAACAAAAAATATTTTTGGATGCAGCAACCTGAAAAAAATATTGTTTTAAAAAAGTGTTTCTAGTCTGCAACAGTAGTAAAACCTAAAAAGGACATATAAATTTGTCACTGTTGCAATTGTACTACCCACAGAATTAAATTAACGTGTCATTTATACTACGCTACGAATGCTGTAAAGAGAAAAAATATAAAAACAATGTCTGAATTGTACTTTTATTTTCTAAAAAATGGAATAAAAATTGATCAAAACGTTATATACTAGAGATGAGCGAACGTACTCGTCCGAGCTTGATGCTCGGGCGAATATTAGCGTGTTCGGGATGCTCGTTACTCGTAACGAGCACCACGCGGTGTTCGGGTTACTTTCAGTTTCCTCTCTGAGTCGTTAGCGCGCTTTTCTGGCCAATTGAAAGACAGGGAAGGCATTACAACTTCCCCCTGTGACGTTCAAGCCCTATACCACCCCCCTGTTGTGAGTGGCTGGGGCAATCAGATGTCACCCGAGTATAAAAGTCGGCCCCTCCCGCGGCTCGCCACACATGCCTTGTGAGTTAGCTGAGGGACAGTGCTGTTCTATTGGAGTTGCTGTAGGGAGAGTGTTTGTAGTGAGTGTAGGCTTCAAGAACCCCAACGGTCCTTCTTAGGGCCACATCTACGTGTGTGCAGGCTGCTGTTAGCAGTGGAGAAATTTTTTTTTTTTCTCAAAATCGGTAGTGCAGAGCATTGCACCCGGCATTAGGGACAGAAGTGGTACTTAGCAGGGAGAGTGTTAGGAGTGAGTGTAGCCTTCAAGAACCTCAAGGGTCCTTTCTAGGGCCACATTTAACTGTGTGGAGTACTGTGCAGGCTGCTGTTAGCTGTGTTGCTTTTTTTTTTTTTTCTCAAAATCGGCGGTGCAGAGCATTGCACCCTGCATTGATACTACAGGCACAGAATTGTATAGGCAGGGCCACAACACAGTTATTAGTCATTGAATAGGCACAGTGGGCCTTTCCTTTTAAACAAAAGGGAAAAAAGTATATTTGCCCTGCCTCTGTCAGTCCTAAGGGCTCTGTGTACGTGTGTGCTGCGTGGAGAACGTAAAAAAATCAGACGCAACCAGCTACGGTTGAGTGCAGCCTTGCGCCAATTTCTTTCCTGCCTGGGAAATACCTGCTCTGCCACAGTTAATAACTCTGCAACAGTAAAGTTCTGTGACACTTTTGCAGGGCTGCAACACAGTTATATTAGTCATTGAATAGGCACAGTGGGCCTTTCCTTTAAAACAAAAGGGAAAAAATTATATTTGCCCTGCCTCTGACAGCCGTCAGGGCTCTGGGTACGTGTGTGCTGCGTGGAGAATGTAAAAAAATCAGACGCAACCAGCTACGGTTGAGTGCAGCCTTGCGCCAATATCTTTCCTGCCTGGGAAATACCTGCTCTGCCACAGTTAATAACTCTGCAACAGTAAAGTTCTGTGACACTTTTGCAGGGCCGCAACACAGTTATATTAGTCATTGAATAGGCACAGTGGGCCTTTCCTTTAAAACAAAAGGGAAAAAATTATATTTGCCCTGCCTCTGTCAGTCCTAAGGGCTCTGGGTACGTGTGTGCTGCGCGGAGAATGTAAAAAAATCAGACGCAACCAGCTACGGTTGAGTGCAGCCTTGCGCCAATTTCTTTCCTGCCTGGGAAATACCTGCTCTGCCACAGTTAACAACTCTGCAACAGTAAAGTTCTGTGACACTTTTGCAGGGCCGCAACACAGTTATTAAACTTATTATTCATTCACTAGAGGCAGTGGGCCTTTCCTTTTTAAAAAAAGTTAAAAAATTATATTTGGCTTGCAGGCTTGCGCCAATTTATTTCCTGCCTGTGAAATCAAATCACTGGTAATACAGCATGCTGAGGGGTAGGGGTAGGCCTAGAGGACGTGGACGCGGCCGAGGACGCGGAGGGCCAAGTGAGGGTGTGGGCACAGGCCGAGCTCCTGATCCAGGTGTGTAGCAGCCGACTGCTGCGCGATTAGGAGAGAGGCACGTTTCTGGCGTCCCCACATTCATCGCCCAATTAATGGGTCCACGCGGGAGACCTTTATTAGAAAATGAGCAGTGTGAGCAGGTCCTGTCCTGGATGGCAGAAAGTGCTTCGAGCAACCTATCGTCCAGCCACAGTTCTGCGCCGTCCACTGCTGCAAATCCGAATCCTCTGTCTGCTGCTCCTCCTTCCTCCCAGCCTCCTCACTCCACTACAATGACACATGCTCAGGAGCGGGAAGACTCCCAGGAACTGTTCTCGGGCCCCTGCTCAGATTGGGCAGCAGTGGTTCCTCTCACACCAGAGGAGTTTATCGTCACTGATGCACAACCATTGGAAAGTTCCCGGGGTCCGGGGGATGAGGCTGGGGACTTCCGCCAACTGTCTCAAGAACTTTCTGTGGGTGAGGAGGACGATGACGATGAGACACAGTTGTCTTGCAGTGAGGTAGTAGTAAGGGCAGTAAGTCTGAGGGAGGAGCGCACAGAGGATTCGGAGGAAGAGCAGCAGGACGATGAGGTGACTGACCCCACCTGGTGTGCAACGCCTACACAGGACAGGTCTTCAGAGGGGGAGGCAAGGGCAGCAGCAGGGCAGGTTGCAAGAGGCAGTGCGGTGGCCAGGGGTAGAGGCAGGGCCAGACCGAATAATCCACCAACTGTTTCCCAAAGCGCACCCTCGCGCCATGCCACCCTGCAGAGGCCGAGGTGCTCTAAGGTCTGGCAGTTTTTCACAGAGACGCCTGATGACCGACGAACAGTGGTGTGCAACCTTTGTCGCGCCAAGATCAGCCGGGGAGCCAACACCACCAGCCTCACCACCACCAGCATGCGCAGACATATGATGGCCAAGCACCCCACAAGGTGGGACGAAGGCCGTTCACCGCCTCCGGTTTGCACCGCTGCCTCTCCCCCTGTGCCCCAACCTGCCACTGAGATCCAACCCCCCTCTCAGGACACAGGCACTACCGTCTCATGGCCTGCACCCACACCCTCACCTCCGCTGTCCTCGGCCCCATCCACCAATGTCTCGCACCGCACAGTCCAGCCGTTGCTAGCGCAAGTGTTGGAGCGCAAGCGCAAGTACGCCGCCACGCGCCCGCACGCTCAATCGTTAACCGTCCACATAGCCAAATTTATCAGCCTTGAGATGCTGCCGTATAGGGTTGTGGAAACGGAGGCTTTCAACGCTATGATGGCGGCGGCGGCCCCACGCTACTCAGTTCCCAATCGCCACTACTTTTCCCGATGTGCCGTCCCAGCCCTGCACGACCACGTCTCCCGCAACATTGTATGCGCCCTCACCAATGCGGTTAGTGGCAAGGTCCACTTAACTACGGAGACGTGGACAAGCACAGGCGGGCAGGGCCACTACATCTCCCTGACGGCACATTGGGTGAATTTAGTGGAGGCTGGGACAGAGTCAGAGCCTGGGACCGCTCACGTCCTACCCACCCCCAGAATTGCGGGCCCCAGCTCGGTGGTGGTATGTTCGGCGGTGTATGCTTCTTCCACTAAAGCACCCTCCTCCTCCTCCTCCTCCTCAACCTCTGTCTCGCAATCTAGATGTGTCAGCAGCAGCAGGACGTCGCCAGCAGTCGGTGTCGCGCGGCGTGGCAGCACAGCGGTGGGCAAGCGTCAGCAGGCCGTGCTGAAACTACTCAGCTTAGGAGATAGGAGGCACACGGCCCACGAACTGCTGCAGGGTCTGACAGAGCAGACCGACCGCTGGCTTGCGCCGCTGAGCCTCCAACCGGGCATGGTCGTGTGTGACAACGGCCGTAACCTGGTGGCGGCTCTGCAGCTCGGCAGCCTCACGCACGTGCCATGCCTGGCCCACATCTTTAATTTGGTGGTTCAGCGCTTTCTGAAAAGCTACCCACGCTTGTCAGACCTGCTCGTAAAGGTGCGCCGGCTCTGCGCACATTTCCGCAAGTCCCACACGGATGCTGCCACCCTGCGCACCCTGCAACATCGCTTTAATCTGCCAGTGCACCGACTGCTGTGCGACGTGCCCACACGGTGGAACTCTACGCTCCACATGTTGGCCAGGCTCTATGAGCAGCGTAGAGCTATCGTGGAATACCAACTCCAACATGGGCGGCGCAGTGGGAGTCAGCCTCCTCAATTATTTTCAGAAGAGTGGGCCTGGTTGGCAGACATCTGCCAGGTCCTTGGAAACTTTGAGCAGTCTATCCAGGTGGTGAGCGGCGATGCTGCAATCATTAGCGTCACCATTCCTCTGCTATGCATCTTGAGAAGTTCCCTGCAAACCATAAAGGCAGATGCTTTGCGCTCGGAAACGGAGGCGGGGGAAGACAGTATGTCGCTGGATAGTCAGAGCACCCTCCTGTCTGTATCTCAGCGCATTCAGGAGGAGGAGGAGGATGAGGAGGAGGGGGAAGAGACAGCTTGGCCCACTGCTGACGGTGCCCCTGCTGCTTGCCTGTCATCCTTTCAGCGTGTATGGCCTGAGGAGGATGAGGAGGAGGAGGAGCAGGAGGATCCTGAAAGTGATCTTCCTAGTGAAGACAGCCATGTGTTGCGTACAGGTACCCTGGCACACATGGCTGACTTCATGTTAGGATGCCTTTCTCGTGACCCTCGCGTTGCACGCATTCTGGCCACTACGGATTACTGGGTGTACACACTGCTCGACCCACGCTATAAGGAGAACCTTCCCAGTCTCATTCCCGAAGAGGAAAGGGGTTCGAGAGTGTTGCTATACCACAGGACCCTGGCGGACAAGCTGATGGTAAAATTCCCATCCGACAGCGCTAGTGGCAGAAGGCGCAGTTCCGAGGGCCAGGTAGCAGGGGAGGTGCGGAGATCGAGCAGCATGTACAGCCCAGGCAGTGCAACAGTCTTTAAGGGCCTGGACAGCTTTATGGCTCCCCACCAAGACTGTATCACCGCTCCCCAGTCAAGGCTGAGTCGGCGGGATCACTGTAAAAGGATGGTGAGGGAGTACGTAGCGGATCGCACGACCGTCCTCCGTGACGCCTCTGCCACCTACAACTACTGGGTGTCGAAGCTGGACACGTGGCCTGAACTAGCGCTGTATGCCCTGGAGGTGCTTGCTTGTCCTGC
Organism: Eleutherodactylus coqui; assembly: GCF_035609145.1. Taxonomy (NCBI): domain Eukaryota; kingdom Metazoa; phylum Chordata; class Amphibia; order Anura; family Eleutherodactylidae; genus Eleutherodactylus; species Eleutherodactylus coqui. Next base: position 62,269,160 of record NC_089846.1, read on the forward strand.
GGCTAGCGTCTTGTCGGAGAGGGTGTTTAGTGCGGCTGGGGGAATCATCACAGATAAGCGTACCCGCCTGTCAACCGACAGTGCCGACAGGCTAACACTCATCAAGATGAACAAAGCCTGGATTTCCCCAGACTTCTCTTCTCCACCAGCGGACAGCAGCGATACGTAAGCAATACGTAGGCTGCACCCGCGGATGGAAGCTACGTTCTCTCTCACCATCCAAAACGGGGACATTTCTGCTTCATCAATCTGTGTCTAATATTCCTCCTCCTCCTCCTGCTCCTCCTTCTGAAACCTCACGTAATCACGCTGAACGGGCAATTTTTCTTAGGGCCACAAGGCTCACTCATCTAATTTTTCTAAACAATTTTTATATGTTTCAATGCTCTTAAAAGCGTTGAAACTTTAACTTGAACCAATTTTTCGTTAAACTGGGCTGCCTCCAGGCCTAGTTACCACTTAAGCCACATTAACCAAAGCGATTAATGGGTTTCACCTGCCCTCTTGGTTGGCCAGGGCCAATTTTTCTGATGTACATTAGTACAGTTGATACAGCAATTTTTGTGGGCCCTCGCCTACAGTGTAATCAAATTAACTTTTAGCCCACCTGCATTACAGCTGACGTTACATCCGCTGTGTTGGGCAATGTAATGGGATATTTTTATGTACCGCCGGTGGGTTCCAGGGAGCCACCCATGCTGTGGGTCCACAGGGAATTATAAATGCATCTGTTTCCACTTGTAAAGAACCCCAGTCTGACTGGGGCATGCAGTGTGGGCCGAAGCCCACCTGCATTAAGCACGACATTACTACCTCAGCTGTGTTGGGCAATGCAATGGGATATTTTTATGTACCGCTGGTGGCTTCCTGGCACCCACCCATGCTGTGGGTCCACAGGGAATTATAAATGCATCTGTTTCCACTTGTAAAGAACCCCAGTCTGACTGGGGCATGCAGTGTGGGCCGAAGCCCACCTGCATTAAGCACGACATTACTACCTCAGCTGTGTTGGGCACTGCAATGGGATATTTTTATGTACCGCCGGTGGGTTCCAGGGAGCCACCCATGCTGTCGGTCGACAGGGACTTCACAATAGGGAGTTGTACCTGCCTGTGTCTATGAATTAAAAAGCCCGGTCTGACTGGGGCATGCAGAGACACCTTGACAGAATGAATAGTGGGTGGCACATAGGTTCCCCATTGCTATGCCCACGTGTGCAGCTCCTGATGGCGGTGGCACAGGATTCTATTTCTCATTGCTTCTGTACAGCATTGTGGGCTATCACCCTGCCCCTTTTAAAGAGGGTCGCTGCCTAGCCGTGCCAACCTCTGCAGTGTGTGCCTGCGGTTCCTCCTCATGGCAGACGCACTTCTAAATAGACATGAGGGTGGTGTGGCATTAGGGCAGCTGAAGGCTGCGCAGGGACACTTTGGTGTGCGCTGTGGGGGGAAAGGGGGGCGGTTGGGCAGCATGTAAGCCAGGAGAAGTGGCAGTGGAGTGTCATGCAGGCAGTGATTGTGCTTTGTTGGAGGTAGTGTGGTGCTTAGCTAAGGTATGCCATGCTAATGAGGGCTTTTCAGAAGTAAAAGTTTTTGGGAGGGGGGGGCCCCACTCTTGCCGCTATTGTGGCTTAATAGTGGGACCTGTGAACTTGAGATGCAGCCCAACATGTAGCCCCTCGCCTGCCCTATCCGTTGCTGTGTCGTTCCCATCAATTTCTTGAATTGCCCAGATTTTCACACAAGGAAACCTTAGCGAGCATCGGCGAAATACAAAAATGCTCGGGTCGCCCATTGACTTCAATGGGGTTCGTTACTCGAAACGAACCCTCGAGCATCGCGAAAAGTTCGTCCCGAGTAACGAGCACCCGAGCATTTTGGTGCTCGCTCATCTCTATTATATACGCCCAAAAATGGTATCAATGAAAACTGCAGCTAATTCCATAAAAAAACAAGCTCTCATAGCACTACGTGTATAGAAATATAAATATGTTATAGCTTTTAGAATGCAATAATGCAAAAGCAATTTTTTAAAGTGCTTTTAGTGTGCAAAAATTGTAAAACGTAAAAAAGATCTAGATAAATTTGGTGTCGCTGTAATCATCCTGATCCAGAGAATAATGTTAGTATGTTATTTGTACCGCAAAGTGAACACTAAAAAAAATTCCCCCAAAAAACAATGTCTGAATATCTGTTTTTTTTCCTCCATCCCACCAAAAAAAATTAATAAAAGTCATACAATACTTTATAAGTATCCAAAACTTATGCTATCAAAACAAAACAAAAAGTTTTCTTGCAAAGAGCAAGCCCTTACATGACTACATCGACAGATAAATAAAAGTTATGGCTCTCAGAATGTAATGATGAAAGACATGTAAACTGGTTGCTCATTAAAGGGGTTGTCTCGCGAAAGCAAGTGGGGTTAAGCACTTCTGTATGGCCATATTAATGCACTTTGTAATATACATCGTGCATTAAATATGAGCCATACAGAAGTTATTCACTTACCTGCTCCGTTGCTGGCGTCCCCGTCTCCATGGCTCCGTCTAATTTCGGTGTCTTCTTGCTTTTTTAGACGCGCTTGCGCAGATGGGTCTTCTCCCTTCGGCTCGGCAGCAGCGGCGTTTTGGCTCCGCCCCTTGTACGCGTCATTGCGTAGCTCCGCCCCCGTCACATGTGCCGATTCCAGCCAATCAGGAGGCGCAAGCGCGTCTAAAAAAGCAAGAAGACACCGAAATTAGACGGAGCCATGTAGACGGGGACGCCAGCAACGGAGCAGGCAAGTGAATAACTTCTGTATGGCTCATATTTAATGCACGATGTATATTACAAAGTGTATTAATATGGCCATACAGAAGTACTTAACCCCACTTGCTTTCGCAATACAACCCCTTTAAGCCCTAAAATGGACTGGTCATTAAGGGGTTAAAGGGAAGGTGTCATCAGAAAATTACCTGTTGTATAAATCAGTTTTTTATGTAAAACATATTTTTAAAGAACTTTTGGTGATTTTAATTTCTGATGTCACAATCCATACTATAACACAAATCCTAAAATCCTGCAGTCATCTCCTTATCATCATAGGCAAGATTACAGTGAAAGGTAACACATATTCACAGTAGGTGATGATCACAGCTCTCCTCTTCCCCCTCCCTGCATAGTGACCTCTGCACAGGTCACAGAGCATGCCCATAATACTCTCCCAAGTCAATGGCTCCCCTCCTGTCCATTGTGTTATTGGCACATGAGGCATCTGTAAAGCATATTGTTATGTCAGTATGAGCTACTTTGCTGAGGTCTGAGTTCTCTGTGCACTTGTTGCTGCTTTAGTGCACCTGGGGGTTAATTGGAAGGGTTCTTAATCCCTCCTCAGACTTCGAGCTGTGCTAATCAATTCTTCTATTCAGTCTCCTTCTGGACGTGCTGGAGAGCATAGCTGTGTGCAGTCACTCGTCTGATGCTTTGTCTTCTTGGGTTTGCTGCAAGCATTTAAGTTATGTCTTGTGTTTTGTTTTATGGTGAAGTGTGTGCAATTGGATAGGGTTTTTGGTATCGCCAGGTCAGGGTGAGCAAGTACCCCAGGTTCCAGTGGGGGAGGGGGGGGGGCGTCCTTATCAGGATGATCCGCTCATTATTTAGGCAGGGATTATTTCACCTTTTAGAATCCTGTAGGGAGAGTTCCTGTTTACTTTAGTTTCTCGTTTTCCACTTTTTGTTTGCTTTTCGGTGTGTTAACAGTCCCCGTGTGTTTGTCCTAGGAGATTACTTTTGTCCACACGTGATAGCAGATGCTACACATATTTCTGCAATAAAGGCAAGATGGCCAGCCCCATAGTCATGACTGACAACAGAATGAAAAAACTACAATCAGAAAATCAAACAGGTTAAAAAAAAGTGATATATCCCCTTTAAGACACTATACAGTTCTATTTCCCATGGAAAAGGCCACACAATGGCAGGTACATCCTTTATGTGTTTCAGGGGATTTCCTAGACCCCCCTACAAATTCAAATAGATATCCCCATCTTTAAAATTATCCCCTATCCACTGAAATGTTGACAGCGCTAGCCTTCAATGTGACCGCCAAAGATAGCTGAGTTCAAGAGCTTGGCAATCTCCAGCAGTACCACTTAAGTGAATGGCGTGGTGTTGCCCTCTATCAGTATTCTGGGATGCATCGGGGGCAATATCTCTGGATTGCCAGGGGTCCCAGTGGTCGGATCTTTGCAGATCAGCAAGTTACCCTTTATGCTGCATAAGGGATCCCTTGCCCAAGATGGAAGCACCCACTTAATGAAAGCCATGGATTGGTATAAAATAAGAAAAGCTGGATAACTCCCCTATTCAATCCATTGCTTTTTGAGGGCCACAACACAGTGCTTACTACTGGTCTTTGTTTTCCAGTGCTGACTACCTAAGTAACTACTGAGATTGACAGCAGCTTTCACATGGGTAGTCAGCTATGTCATGTCTGCAGTGCCTGTAAGTGGGTTATGGAGTATTAGTATAAGTTAATGCTTGTTTTTGTTGATTGTATATGCAGTGGGGACTATGGTCCACTTAAGGATATAGTGGCGGGCGAATGGGTGATGCAGTTGGGACCGCTTCGCTCTTGCGAGTGGGCAGGTCAGTATATGCAGGAAGTTGTTGGGCTTTGCCTGTAGTTCTGGGATATAGGCCTACTGGAAAGTGGAAAGCTGTTAGTTCATGCTGAAAGAATATGCTGTGAATGGCTGTTAATTGTGGCTATGCTTTTTAGAAAAAGCAGAAGAGACTATTATTAATGCCAGATTGAATCGGTTATGCCAACAAACAGAAAGCCCCACAGCTGAGAGTTCAAAGTATTCATCAAGAGAAAAGCTTCTCCGCCTCCACTCCACTTATAAGGTTGGATTGTCACAGTTATCTCAAAAGTTGTTTTTAAAGCATCAAGTTAGCAGTGTTATGCAGTTGTGACCAATACGTCCTGTTAAGGCCCCCTTACATGTGCCATACATTGGTGGAGCCTGGGAGAGAGTGTTCCCTCCAGAGTCTATGGGACCATACCTATGCCCGTTGGGATGCTGTCCACATTAGCACCTCTGTCCATCCAGTTCATTTCCGTATTTTGCACTGAAACAAGGACCATTGGGGAGCATCACCGATCTAAGTCTACACAACCAATTTTAACGTCCTGGATAAAACCTTTAAATTGTTACACTGTATCAAAAATTCAAGTATTATTTAGTTATTGAATGTCTCACCATCTACTAAAAAACATACAAATAAATTGTTTCTGGCATGTCTATGTGTAATAACATCCGGTCTGACTTCCGACTAGGTGTAGATACTAACACCAACTGTGCCGTGCGTCTGGCACAGGAGAAAATAGGAAAGAATGAAATCTAGTATAACTACCACTTAGTGGTTCTGACGGAGGCATCTCATCTTCTATCTGGAGCGAAGAACAGCAGGAACCCTCTAAAGACAAAAGCGACTGATTCTTTATATTATCACCATAATGAAGATAAGAGGAAAAAAAAACAAAAGCGTAATAATGAAGGTGCTCTCAACACAACACAATACCTGGAAGAGTGAGGAAAATAGCGTCTAAATAGTAACATATTTAAATGGAGGCACAGGAAAAATACAATGTGCTTGTGACTTGCAGAGAAGACCAGATGGTGTGAAGTCCTCAAGCAGTATTAACACTATAAAACCACTATAAACTGTATTTGTTTGTTTATAGACTTGCCATGTGAACTACTTAGAAGGCTACAGATGAGGACGAATAAAAATATAGACAACGGTTAAAGAGAAAGTGTCTAAATACATCTCCTACTATAAAGCCAGGATCCTACGGGACAGAAAAATGCACTGTGAATACGGGGTGAAGTCCACAGCAGAAATTGACTTGCTGCGGATTCAAAATTTTACACCGTAGATTAATTTCTGCATGTGGCAGGTATTTTTCACATTTTTCTCCACATGTCCCATACTGTAACCCTGTGATGGATTTTTTCCATGCGCAAATCTGCATGGATAATCCGAGCATTTCTAGTACTTGTGGACATGCCCTTACTGATGTTGAAACCGGTGTTGTGGCGGTTCTGTGATCGCTTCAAATCTAGTATTCTGGTACAGGTTTTGTATGTATTTCTCCATCTTCTGGCTCTGGTGGGAGTGGTATTAGGTGAGACTTGCTTGGTCTCACCTGTTGGAAATTTATTAGGACTAATTAACCTGGTCTTGTGATTTTGCTCGGTGCTGTTTTAATCTTCTTCTGTGATAGAAGTCAAAGCTTGGTGTTGGAGCTAGTGTTTGCTTGAGTCTTCTCAAAGCGAAGTACTGCAGTTATTATTATTTATTTTCATGTTGTTTTCTGTGGTCTTTTCCTATCCCACATAGGGTCTGCTAGTGGCCTAGGTACATGGTGAGGTTTGTCTTTGTCAGGGCAGGATATCTACATATAGGCAGGATATCTGCATATAGGCAGGTCCGTTCACTGGGTAAGGGTCTTTAGGGACAGTGTTTTCCTTGTGGCGGTTTTCTTTGTTTACTACAGAAGGTGCGCAGTTGCGTGAGTATTTCAGGTTTTATGGATCCAGCACGTCCTTCTTGAACATGACAATAGGTAGGCGAGTTGCAGGTTACATGATGACGCAGCAGCGGGCAGACGGAGAGAGAGGTCAGTTTTTTTTCCGAAAAAAGAATAAGCTTTACTAAGACATGAGAGGTGGTTTTGTATCACTATATAGGAGGGGGCAAGTTACTTAAAAATAATCTATTTGCTACTTTGAGCCTTGTAAATTAAGCTTATGAGCTTAAAATAGCTGACCTGCTGAGTCCAGCGATGTAAGTTTCATACTTACCTGCCCACCGTTCCCCTGGTGTCAGCTTTCAAACTGGCTGCAGCAGTGCATTGAGGGGTGTGCTAAGTAGTCCTCCTCTTCTTTGTTTAGAATGGGAGGACTACTTAGTGTAGTGCGCCACTCAATGCATTCAGTGGCAACTTTCAGCTCTGACACAGAGAGAACAACGGGGAAGGTAAGTATAAAAGTTATATTCCTGGACTCAGCAGGTCAGCTACTTTGAGTCTATAAGCTTGAGCTATACAAGGTGTGCAGCCTAAAATGATCATGATAGGGTTTCAAATAGATAAGAACGAGCGTATGACATGAGTGTTTCCATCATGAAAGCTTTCATGCTTCTCTTTTGACAGTTGATTACAAAAGAAAATGACTCTGTTTCACTTGGGCTGCAATGAATCGATGTCTTAATTATATTTATGTACATTAGCGATCTGGAAAGGAAGAATTTAAATTTTTATGATGTATGATTCATTATTGTATAATTTTATGCCATGAATTATCCACTTATGATTATAAAATTGGCAGCTGACACTGTTTCTAAAAAAAAGTAAGTTATAACTCCGTTCTTTCTGGTTTTATGTCAACTTTACGTTTAGATTTTGCATTGCAATTTTGTTCTTTTTTATATTTACAGAGAGGTGCTTTCCAGGATTACAGAATTGATGGTCTATCCTTAGGATGGGTTATTATTAATATCAGATTAGTGGGTGTCCAACTTTTGGTTCCTAGGCATGCCATCTCTCTCCCTAAAAATAATCAGCCAAGTTGAAAAAAACAAGGAGACATGTTTTTGGAGGTGGGTATTAACCAGTAGTGTGACTTGACTCTATACCAACACATAGTCCCCCTGTACAGCTAGCCAATTGTACAGTATGTAGCTCATATGTCACTAAATAAACTGTAGAGTTTGTGCTTTATATACACTGCAGAGTTCTTACTGACATCAGCCTCCAAGCAAAAACACCAACGAAGGAATAACCTATTGGCATGGTGGTAACTCTATTGGACCCCACACAAATAGTCAGGATCGGAGATAACTTCAATCCAGACATTTAATACTTTAGATGCTACTGTCAATGCTGACAAGGGCATCTAAAGAGTTGACAAAGAGAGGGAGCTCCTACTCTCAGCCCATTCATGATATAATCGCAGAGGGACAATGAGTTGCCATGGCAACCAGATGACTGGCTGTAGCCACCGGGCCTGCCATGGTTATCAAAAGTAAAGGAACAGAAATAATACTCTACACTATAGAAGTATTGTTGTGCATTATCTGAGCAATTACATGTTCAAATCTCCTACAGGAACATATAGAAAAGGGAAAATAAAAAAGTATCCAAAATAAAAAAAACAAACCTAAAAGCTGTTTTTGCATTTTGCGCCTCCCCCCAAAAAGTAATAAGACTGACTAAAAAAACATACATGCCCCCAGATGGTACTAATAAAAACTAAAGCTTGCAATGCAAAAAGCAAGCCCCCAGTCAGCTTCGTCAATGGGAAAATAAAAAAGTTCTAGGTCTTTGTATGCAGCGATGCCAAAAGTAAATTATTTTTCAAAATTAGGATTTTTTGTTCAAAGGTAGAAAATACTAAAAAAAATTATATCATTTTGGTATTGTAGTAATCATACTGGTCTACGGAGAAAACTTGTTATTTATACCGCGAAGTGAATACTGTGAACAGAAAAAAAATGGCAGGATTGCTGTCTTTTCACCTTGTGCCTCCCAATTTTATTTTTTAAGTCATTAGTTATGGACATTACAATGATACCAATAATAACTACAGCTCATCCCACAGCAAACAAGTCCTCATATAGCTATGTTGATGGAAGAATAAAAAAGGATATGGATTTTGAAATGTGGAGATGAAAATCGCCAAAAATATTTGCTTCTTTTAGGCCTTAGTCAGACGGGCGTTTTTTCACGCGATTTGCGGATCGCATGACGGATGCGCATCCGCAAATCGCGTGACCGGTGCGCGCAAGTCGCCCGCAAATCGCCAGAAAATCTGCTCCTAGCCGCGTTTCATTAGAAACAGGCCGGAGCTGTCCAGCGCATTGCATTCAATGGAGACGGCAATAGAGCCCGCTCCATTTAAAGCAATGCGCTGCGGGCGAGCCCGGGATGAATTGTCGGGAAGGGCTTAAATATATAAGCCCTTCCCTGCAATTCATCCTAAAATGTGTAATATAAAAAATATATATATACTTACCTGCTCCCGGCAGCCGGAGTTCCGCGGCCGTCCTGCTGTGGGTGTGAAGGGGGTGTGAGTCAGACCTGCCCCCTGATTGGCTCAGCGCTGAGCCAATCAGAGGCATGTCTCACTCACACCCATTCATGAATTCATGAATGGATGTGAGTCAGACCTGCCCCTGATTGGCTCAGCGCTGAGAGGCAGCAGTCACTCACCCATTCTTGAATTCATGAATGGGTGTGTGAGTGAAACCTGCCTCAGATTGGTCAGGGCTGTGACCAATCAGAGGCAGATCATTCAGCAGGCGGGGATTTTAAAGCCCCGCCGGCTGATAGTGCCGAGAAGCAGTTCAGGAGAACTGACAGCGGCCGCAGCTGGACTCCGGCTGCAGCGGAAAGGTGAGTATACAATTTTTTTTAATTTTAACACATTTTAGGATGAATTGCAGGGAAGGGCTTATATATTTAAGCCCTTCCCGACAATTAACCCCGCGCACGCCGGCAGCCCATTGCTTTCAATGGAGCGGCTGTATTGCCGGCTCCATTGAATTCAATGGGCAAACATCGTTCTTCTCTGTCACAGCTGTTACAGCTGTGGCAGAGAAGAATGATTTGTCTTCTATATGTTCTCAATGGGGTCGGCGCTGCTGCCGCCGGCCCCATTGAGCGCATATAGAGAAGAGAACAGGAATCGCAGATCGCAGATAGGTGCGATCTGCGATTTTTTGTTCTATAATTTATCGGACGAGCGCATAAAAAGCGCTCATGTGTCCGATACCATTGCAAAGCAGTGGTTTTATAAAATCGCCGGACTCAGGCGCATGCGCAAATCGCGGCTAAAAACGCCTGTCTGACTAAGGCCTCAATGCGTTGTATGACTTATAGTTTGTCTCTAAAACGCCTTTCCCATGCACAAAAATAACAAACAGTGATATACTCACTTCTCCTCGCTCTGTCCCATGGCTTTTCTATGGATCTCTCCTCTGACGTCACATTTACATGCTGGTCCAGCCTGCTCTAAGGGGTGTCACAGGAGCTGCAACCAATGACAGAGCTCAGTGATCAATCACTGAGCTCTGTCATTGGCTGCAGTGTCTGTGACGTGCCATAAACTGTGCGGGACCGCGGCCTGTAAACAAACACAGGCTGGAAGGACAGAGCACCAGTTCAGGATATAGCAGGTGTGAGAAGAGGTGAGTATATGCTGATTTGTTATTTTAGTGCATGGGAAAGGCGTTTTACAGATAAACTGTAGTTAAGATAATCCCTTTAAGTACTAAACTAGACCATATCCTTAAGGCCTTAGTCACACGGGCGTTTTTTGCCGCGATTTGCGGATCGCATGACGAATGCGCATCCGCAAATCGCGTGACCGGGGCTGAAAAATCGCCCAAAAAAACTGCTCCTAGCCGCGTTTCAATAGAAATGGGCCGGAGCTGTCCAGCGCATTGAATTCAATGGAGCTGGCAATACAGCCTGCTCCATTGAAAGCAATGTGCTGCGGATGATCTCACGATGAATTGTCAGGAGGGGCTTAAATATATAAGCCCTTCCCTGCAATTCATCCAGAAATGTGTAAAAATAAAAAAAATATATATACTCACCTTGTCCCGGCAGACAGAGTTCAGCCGCGGCCGGCGGTAGTGGGTGTGAGTGGGTGTGAGTGAGAGCTGCCCCTGATTGGTCGCTGCGCTGAGCCAATCAGAGGCAGCACTCACTCACACCCATTCTTGAATTCATGAATGGGTGTGAGTGAGAGCTGCCTCTGATTGGCTCAGTGCAGGGACCAATCAGGGGCAGCTCTCACTCACTCCCACTCACACCCACTGCCAGCCGGATGCGCTGAACTCCGTCTGCCGGGACAAGGTGAGTATAAATTTTTATTTTTTCATTTTTACACATTTCTGGATGAATGGCAGGGAAGGGCTTATATATTTAAGCCCTTCCCGACAATTCATCCCGCGCTCGCCCGCAGCGCATTGCTTTCAATAGAGCCAGCTGTATTGCCGGCTCCATTGAATTCAATGGGCAAACATCATTCTTCTCTGCCACAGCTGTTACAGCTGTGGCAGAGAAGAATCATTTGTCTAGTATATGCTCTCATTGATCGCATATAGAGAAGAGAACAGGAATCGCAGATCGCAGATAGGTGCGATCTGCGATTTCTGTTCTATAATTTATCGGACGAGCGCATAAAAAGCGCTCATGTGTCCGATACCATTGCAAAGCAATGGTTTTATAAAATCGCCGGACGCATGCACATGCACAAATCGCGCGAAAAAACGCCCGTCTGACTAAGGCCTAAATAGGTATTACAAAATCTAATGTTTTTCTCTATCAACAGGATACATACAGAATATGTCACATTGCCACAGAAGAGACGCAAGGTGACGTTCACACAGAACGCAAAAGAATACACCAAAACAATGCTGGACAGTGAACACCACTCCAGGAACAATAAGATGGAAAACCTGCCCCTTACCTAAGAGGGAACTGAGGAGCCTACAAGCAGAGTAATTGTCCCAATAAGAACAGCCCCGCTGTCTGCTCCTGGGCCCTGACTATCCCCTGCAGGAACCCTTGGAGAGGTGCACTGACCCAGCAAAACAAAATAATAAGGGTTAACAAAAAGCAACAGAAATGATTTCCAGTTCTTATCTGAATAAATTTTTATAGTTTTTAAATTTTTCACCCAGCATTAGAGATGAGCGAGTACCAAAATGCTCGGGTGCTCGTTACTCGGGACGAAATTATCGCGATGCTCGAGGGTTCGTTTCGAGTAACGAACCCCATTGAAGTCAATGGGCGACCCGAGCATTTTTGTATATCGCCGATGCTCGCTAAGGTTTTCATTTGTGAAAATCTGGGCAATTCAAGAAAGTGATGGGAACGACACAGCAACGGATAGGGCAGGCGAGGGGCTACATGTTGGGCTGCATCTCAAGTTCCCAGGTCCCACTATTAAGCCACAATAACAGCAAGAGTGGGCCCCCCCCCTCCCAACAACTTTTACTTCTGAAAAGCCCTCATTAGCAATGCATACCTTAGCTAAGCACCACACTACCTCCAACAAAGCACAATCACTGCCTGCATGACACTCCGCTGCCACTTCTCCTGGGTTACATGCTGCCCAACCCCCCCGCACGACCCAGTGTCCACAGCGCACACCAAAGTGTCCCTGCGCAGCCTTCAGCTGCACTCATGCCAAACCACCCTCATGTCTATTTATAAGTGCGTCTGCCATGAGGAGGAACCGCAGGCACACACTGCAGAGGGTTGGCACGGCTAGGCAGCGACCCTCTTTAAAAGGGGCGGGGCGATAGCCCACAATGCTGTACAGAAGCAATGAGAAATATAATCCTGTGCCACCGCCATCATGAGCTGCACACGTGGGCATAGCAATGGGGAACCTATGTGCCACACACTATTCATTCTGTCAAGGTGTCTGCATGCCCCAGTCAGACCGCATTTTTTTATAAATAGTCACAGGCAGGTACAACTCCGCAATGGGAATTCCGTGTGCACCCACAGCATGGGTGGCTCCCTGGAACCCACCGGCTGTACATAAATGTATCCCATTGCAGTGCCCATCACAGCTGAGGTAACGTCCGATTAAATGCAGGTGGGCTTCGGCCCACACTGCATGCCCCAGTCAGACTGGGGTTCTTTAGAAGTAGACACATGCAGTAACAACTCCCTGTGGACCCACAGCATGGGTGGCTCCCTGGAACCCACCGGCGGTACATAAATATATCCCATTGCAGTGCCCAACACAGCTGCTGTAACGTCAGCTTTAATGCAGGTGGGCAAAAAATTAATTGGATTACACTGTAGGCGAGGGCCCCAAAAAATTGGTGTACCAACAGTACTAATGTACCTCAGAAAAATTGCCCATGCCCAACTAAGAGGGCAGGTGAAACCCATTAATCGCTTTGGTTAATGTGGCTTAATTTGTAACTGGGCCTGGAGGCAGCCCAGTTAAAATAAAAATTGGTTCAGGTGAAAGTTTCAACGCTTTAATGAGCATTGAAACGTATAGAAATTGTTTACAAAAATTATATGACTGAGCCTTGTGGGCCTAAGAAAAATTGCCCGTTTGGCGTGATTACATCAGGTTTCAGGAGGAGGAGGATGAATATTATACACCGATTGATGAAGCTAAAAAGTCCACGTTTTTGATGGTGATAGAGAACAATGCTTCCATCCGCGGGTGCAGCCTACGTATTGTTTAGGTATCGCTGCTGTCCGCTGGTGGAGAAGAGAAGTCTGGGGAAATCCAGGCTTTGTTCATCTTGATGAGTGTAAGCCTGTCGGCACTGTCGGTTGACAGGCGGGTACGCTTATCTGTGATGATTCCCCCAGCCGCACTAAACACCCTCTCTGACAAGACGCTAGCCGCAGGACAAGCAAGCACCTCCAGGGCATAGAGCGGGAGTTCAGGCCACGTGTCCAGCTTCGGCACCCAGTAGTTGTAGGGGGCAGAGGCGTCACGGAAGACGGTCGTGCGATCGGCTACGTACTTCCTCACCATCCTTTTACAGTGCTCCTGCCGACTCAGCCTTGACTGGGGAGCGGTGACACAGTCTTGCTGGGGAGCCAGAAAGCTGTCAAAGGCCTTAGAGAGTGTTCCCCTGCCTGTGCTGTACATGCTGCCTGATCTCTGCGCCTCCCCTGCTACCTGGCCCTCGGAACTGCGCCTTCGGCCACTAGCACTGTCGGATGGGAATTTTACCATCAGTTTGTCCGCCAGGGTCCTGTGGTATAGCATCACTCTCGAACCTCTTTCCTCTTCGGGTATGAGAGTGGAAAGGTTCTCCTTATACCGTGGGTCGAGCAGTGTGTACACCCAGTAATCCGTAGTGGCCAGAATGCGTGTAACGCGAGGGTCACGAGAAAGGCATCCTAACATGAAGTCAGCCATGTGTGCCAGGGTACCTGTACGCAACACATGGCTGTCCTCACTAGGAAGATCACTTTCAGGATCCTCCTCCTCCTCAGGCCATACACGCTGAAAGGATGACAGGCAAGCAGCATGGGTACCGTCAGCAGTGGGCCAAGCTGTCTCTTCCCCCTCCTCCTCATCCTCCTCATGCTCCTCCTCCTCAACGCGCTGAGATATAGACAGGAGGGTGCTCTGACTATCCAGCGACATACTGTCTCCCCCGCCTCTGTTTCCGAGCGCAAAGCGTCTGCCTTTATGCTTTGCAGGGAACTTCTCAAGAGGCATAGCAGAGGAATGGTGACGCTAATGATTGCAGCATCGCCGCTCACCATCTGGGTAGACTCCTCAAAGTTTTCAAGGACCTGGCAGATGTCTGCCAACCAGGCCCACTCTTCTGTAGAGAATTGAGGAGGCTGACTCCCACTGCGCCACCCATGTTGGAGTTGGTATTCCACTATAGCTCTACGCTGCTCATAGAGCCTGGCCAACATGTGGAGCGTAGAGTTCCACCGTGTGGGCACGTCGCACAGCAGTCGGTGCACTGGCAGATGAAACCGATGTTGCAGGGTGCGCAGGGTGGCAGCGTCCGTCTGGGACTTGCGGAAATGTGCGCAGAGCCTGCGCACCTTTCCGAGCAGGTCTGACAAGCGTGGGTAGCTTTTCAGAAAGCGCTGAACCACCAAATTAAAGACGTGGGCCAGGCATGGCATGTGCGTGAGGCTGCCGAGCTGCAGAGCCGCCACCAGGTTATGGCCGTTGTCACACACGACCATGCCTGGTTGGAGGCTCAGCGGCGCAAGCCAGCGGTCGGTCTGCTCTGTCAGACCCTGCAGCAGTTCGTGGGCCGTGTGCCTCTTATCTCCTAAGCTGAGTAGTTTCAGCACGGCCTGCTGACGCTTGCCCACCGCTGTGCTGCCACGCCGCGCGACACCGACTGCTGCCTACGTGCTGCTGCTGACATATCTTGATTGCGAGACAGAGGTTGCGTAGGAGGGTGGTTTAGTGGAGGAAGCATACACCGCCGCAGATACCACCACCGAGCTGGGGCCCGCAATTCTGGGGGTGGGTAGGACGTGAGCGGTCCCAGGCTCTGACTCTGTCCCAGCCTCCACTAAATTCACCCAATGTGCCGTCAGGGAGATAAAGTGGCCCTGCCCGCCTGTGCTTGTCCACGTGTCTGTTGTTAAGTGGACCTTGGCAGTAACCGCGTTGGTGAGGGCGCGTACAATGTTGCGGGAGACGTGGTCGTGCAGGGCTGGGACGGCACATCGGGAAAAGTAGTGGCGACTGGGAATGGAGTAGCGCGGGGCCGCCGCCGCCATCATACTTTGAAAGCCTCCGTTTCCACAACCCTATACGGCAGCATCTCCAGGCTGATAAATTTGGCTATGTGCATGTTTAACGCTTGAGCGTGCGGGTGCGTGGCGGCGTACTTGCGCTTGCGCTCCAACACTTGCGCTAGCGATGGCTGGACGGTGCGCTGACAGACATTGGTGGATGGGGCTGAGGACAGCGGAGGTGAGGGTGTGGGTGCAGGCCAGGAAACGGTGGTGCCTGTGCCCTGAGAGGGGGGTTGGATCTCAGTGGCAGGTTGGGGCACAGGGGGAGAGGCAGTGGTGTAAACCGGAGGCGGTGAACGGCCTTCGTCCCACCTTGTGGGGTGCTTGGCCATCATATGTCTGCGCATGCTGGTGGTGGTGAGGCTGGTGGTGGTGGCTCCCCGGCTGATCTTGGCGCAACACAGGTTGCCCACCACTGTTCGTCGGTTGTCTGCACTCTCAGTGAAAAACTGCCAGACCTTTGAGCACCTCGGCTTCTGCAGGGTGGCATGGCGCGAGGGGGAGCTTTGGGAAACAGTTGGTGGATTATTCGGTCTGGCCCTGCCTCTACCCCTGGACACCGCACTGCCTCTTGCAACCTGCCCTGCTGCTGCCCTTGCCTCCCCCTCTGAAGACCTGTCCTCAGTAGGCGTAGCAAACCAGGTGGGGTCAGTCACCTCATCATCCTGCTGCTCTTCCTCCGAATCCTCTGTGCGCTCCTCCCTCGGACTTACTGCCCTTACTACTACCTCACTGATAGACAACTGTGTCTCATCGTCATCGTCCTCCTCACCCACTGAAAGGTCTTGAGACAGTTGGCGGAAGTCCCCAGCCTCATCCCCCGGACCCCGGGAACTTTCAAAAGGTTGGGCATCAGTCACGACTAACTCCTCCAGTGGAAGAGGATTCAGAACCCTTGCTGCCCATTCTGGGCAGGGGCCCGGGAACAGTTCCTGGGAGTCTGCCTGCTCCTCAGAATGTGTCATTGTAATGGAGTGAGGAGGCTGGGAGGAAGGAGGAGCAGCAGCCAGAGGATTCAGAGTTGCAGCAGTGGACGGCGCAGAACTCTGGGTGTTCGATAGATTGCTGGATGCATTTTCTGCCATCCACGACAGGACCTGCTCACACTGCTCATTTTCTAATAAAGGTCTACCGCGTGGACCCATTAATTGTGAGATGAATGTGGGGACGCCAGAAACGTGCCTCTCTCCTAATCCCGCAGCAGTCGGCTGCGATACACCTGGATCAGGAGCTCGGCCTGTGTCCACACCCTGACTTGGGCCTCCACGTCCTCGCCCGCGTCCACGTCCTCTAGGCCTAACCCTACCCCTCAGCATGGTGTATTACCAGTAGTGCAGAAACAGAATGCTGTAATTAAATGTGCCGCTTATTGGCCTGTGGTTGGAGGCTGACTTTGCTTACGGAACGCACAGCAGAGCCAGGAAATAATTTTGCGCAAGCCTGCTGTAACACTTAGCTGGCTGCGTATAAATTAGGACAACTACCACCAGCACAGACCCAGTACACTGAGGACGGTCACAGGCAGCCCAAATAGATTTTTTTTCCCAAATGTTTTTGGAAAGGCCCACTGCCTATATACACTGTATAAGTCTTCTCTCTCTGCGTCACCACTACTGGCCCTGGAGTATGTAAAATAACTGCAGACCGTTGCACTGTGGACTGGAATACAGCGCTGATGTAGCAGCCAACACAGAGCCAGGAAATAATTTTGCGCAAGCCTGCTGTAACACTTAGCTGGCTGCGTAAAATTAGGACAACTACCCCCAGCACAGACCCAGTACACTGAGGACAGTCACAGGCAGCCCAAATAGATTTTTTTCCCCAAATGTTTTTGGAAAGGCCCACTGCCTATCTTCAATAAATATGTCTTCTGTCCGTGCCTCACCACCACTACTGGCCCTGGACTATGTATAATTACTGCAGGGCGCAATGGTCTGCACGGCCGATATACAAAAAAAAAAAGTGCAACACTGCAAAAAGCAGCCTCCACACTACTGCACACGGTTAGATGTGGCCCTAAGAAGGACCGTTGGGGTTCTTGAAGCCTAAAATACTCCTAACACTCTCCCTATAGCAACTCCAGCAAGACAGCACTTTCCCTGATTTCTGTCAGAATGCATCTGTGGCGAGCCGCGGGAGGGGACGATTTATATACTCGGGTGACACCTGATCTCGCCAGCCACTCACTGCAGGGGGGTGGTATAGGGCTTGAGCGTCGCAGGGGGAGGTTGTAATGCCTTCCCTGTCTTTCTATTGGCCAGAAAAGCGCACTAACGTCTCAGAGATGAAAGTGAAAGTATCTCGAACATCGCGTGGTACTCGTCTCGAGTAACGAGCATCTCGAACACGCTAATACTCGAACGAGTATCAAGCTCGGACGAGTACGTTCGCTCATCTCTACCCATCATAAAGACACCAACCATCACCAATCACTGCTCTATAGAGCCAAAATTAACAGGGGAAGAGGGCTTGATAAGAATATAAAGCTCTCCCCACCTGCTGATAGGGAGAGCAGCTAGAGAACCACATCCCAAACCCTTTCTCTGGTATGACTAATAGTTAGCATACAAATATGCAGTAAACCAAGAGATAGCAGACAGCAATTTCTGCACAACGTGCATTAACCCTTATCCTGCATAGTAACAGGGTGACGGGTCAGACCCTGTGTCGTGTCCACCATGCCGTCGTGATTGACAAGCCGCAACAGAATACCTTTATGATCAGTGGGGTTCTCAGCGCTGAGATCCCTATCGATCCTAAGAACAGGGATTCCCTGCCCACCTCTTCTCCTCAACTGTGGGATTGCTTCTCCCACCCACAGTAACATCAGACTGAATGAAGCGCTTGCACGTCCACTACTTCATTCACTTCAATGAGACTGACGGAAATTGCTGAGCGCTTGTACTCAGTTATCTCCAGTTGTTCCGTTGAAAGTGAATGAAGTGGCGCTGCACATGGTTGACCGTTGCTTTATTCAATCTTCTCCGGACTATGGGGGGTGCAGTAAGCCCACAGTGAGGTCGAGAGGGGACATAGGACCTCCATTCTAAGGATTGGTAGGCATCTCAGCAGTGAATCTCCCAGCGATCAAATCCTGTGGATAGGTAATAACATTAGATTTTGGGATTACCCCCTTTAAGGGGTTAATATACCTAACCTGCAAATTGCTGAATAGAAAGTATAAATGAAATCATCTTGTAACATTGAGTTGCTTAAGAGGTTAAAGGATCAGCCTGTACAACATGACAGTGATCTATTCACATTGCCAAGTTTAATGAGTGTTATGTTCTGTCTCCAAGATTAATTAACCCATTAAGCCCTTGTCTGACTGCTTAAAAGGACTTCTTTATTTGTGTCACTTATGACCTGTTATTTCTTCATAAAATCTCTCTTTGCTGCCCATATAAATTACTTCCTGGGCTCTGTTTTGTCTAGCTTTAGATGAACGAGGGCTCTCCGAGGCTTTTCTACGAGGGCCGTATGTTATTTGAATATATTATCTTTATATCGAGTATTAACGGAAGCGGCAATTGTAAAACAAGACTTGTGGAGACTGCCTGCTGTACGGCTCTGTACAATGGGCTAATATTTCTTAATGCTCAAGCCCTGGTGTGTCTTAAGTACTCATAACAATTTCAGCTGGTAGCTAATGTTGCAGCTAAAGTGCAGGGTTATATTGGCTGAGTTCCATATTCTGGAAGTTTCTTATTGCTGCAATGATTTGACTTTCCCCTATTGACCTTATAAACTCACTACTCAACTTATACAGAACTATTTAAGGGACCGCAAATCTAAAGGGCACCACGTTATACAACACAGTTACATAGAACACAAGTTTCTTTTAAGGAAAATCTGAGATTAGGCTCTTCACACAACGTGCCACAATATAAGTGGTCGCTATGGATGTGGTCCATTGCAAATGCTACAAAAGAGTATTGACTAGGATGCTTAAGTCGAAAGGAGAAGGGCGCCTATTTCCAACCATGCAGATCACAAAGCACTATAAAGGTCAGAGATTGATGGCCTCCCCTCACTAAAGCTTACAGAAAACCGGTCTGACTTCTTCTGGCTTCTGCCTGGACTTTCAACATCCAACAGGAATCAAAAATTGATGATTTGTAAAGGAGTGAGGAACATGATGGCCAGCTACACAACCCTAGGCTAGACCTTCAGGAAGATAGCTGTAAGGTCACTGCACACTGAAAAACCCTAAGTAACAAAACTGCTATGACTGTCAGTAGGTGGTGACTGTAAGGAGAATATAAGTTGATGGTATTGCTATTCATTAATGAGTTCTTTATTGAAGACCAGCAAGTGTAATACATTTAGAAGTATGCAGACCTCTTCATCAGCGCTTTTCTACCACCTTAGGCCATCCAAGCCCATTGGCTGGCTACTAGAGATGAGCGAGCATACTCGTCCGAGCTTGATACTCGTTCGAGTATTAGGGTGTTCGAGATGCTCGTTACTCGTGACGAGTACCACGCGGTGTTCAAGTCACTTTCATTTTCCTCCCTGAGAAATTTGCGCGCTTTTCTGGCCAATAGAAAGACAGGGAAGGCATTACAACTTCCCCTGTGACGTTCAAGCCCTATACCACCCCCCTGCAGTGAGTGGCTGGCGAGATTAGGTGTCACCCGAGTATTAAAATCTGCCCCTCCCGCGGCTCGCCACAGATGCATTCTGACATAGTTCAGGGAAAGTGCTGCTGATGCTGGAGCTGCTATAGGGAGAGCGTTAGGAGTGATTTTAGGCTTCAAGAACCCCAACGGTCCTTCTTAGGCCATAGAAATCGCAGATCGCACCTATGTGCGATCTGCGATTCCTGTTCTCTTCTCTATATGCGCTCAATGGGGCCGGCGGCAGCAGCGCCGACCCCATTGAGAACATATAGAAGACAAATCATTCTTCTCTGCACAGCTGTAACAGCTGTGGCAGAGAAAAACGATGTTTGCCCATTGAATTCAATGGAGCCGGCAATACAGCCGCTCCATTGAAAGCAATGGGCTACCGGCGATCGCGGGATGAATTGTCGGGAAGGGCTTAAATATATAAGCCCTTCCCTGCAATTCATCCAGAAATGTGTTACAATAAAAATATATACTGTATATACCGGCGTATAAGGCGACGGGGCGTATAAGACGACCCCCCAACTGTCACCTTATACGCCGGGAATACAGCGGCTTGAAATCCCCGCCTCCAGAAAACACACGTGCCTTCAGCCAATCACAGCCATTCAATGACATCATTGTCATTGGCGATCTTTATGCTGACAGTGCGGGGGGGGGGGCACTCTTGCCGCTATTGTGGCTTAATAGTGGGACCTGGGAACTTGAGATGCAGCCCAACATGTAGCCCCTCGCTTGCCCTATCCGTTGCTGTGTCGTTCCCATCACTTTCTTGAATTGCCCCGATTTTCACAAATGAAAACCTTAGCGAGCATCGGCGATATCCAAAAATGCTCGGGTCGCCCATTGACTTCAATGGGGTTCGTTACTCGAAACGAACCCTCGAGCATCGCGAAAATTTCATCCCGAGTAACGAGCACTTTGGTGCTCGCTCATCTCTACTGGCTACCAATGGTCAATACATTTACGCATATGAGATCCTGAGTAGGTTTTTTTTATATACCAACAGATGTTCAATCCAGCTGTCTGAAGAGGCCTGTATACTTTGAAATGTGTTACACTTGTTGGTCCTGAAAACACTGCTTTTCATTAAAGAACACCTATGCCATCAACTTTTATTCTCATTAAAGTCACCACGTACTGACAGGTCTTGCCAGAACCCTGGGTCTTTCTCACCTCTGCGGGCTCCTGCATGCGGAATTCAACACATCCGTGTGAGACCGGCCTTAGAAAGAGCTGCTGTTGCAGTTGAAAAAGAATTAAAGATCTGTGGTAGAACTGATTGCTCCCTTTGTTTCAACCTGGAAAGGAACGTTGGGATTGTCCAGGACTTACTTCTTAGGAGATTACATGCGAGGGAGTGTGCCAATAGGATGGTGGAACGGAAACAAGAGTACTCCTGCATCGGTACAGTAAGTGAGGGATACCTCATAAACATCAAACAGTGCGTGCACTGAAAGCAACGTTCCATAGACTTAACAGTCCTGCTAAAAGAGACTCATGGGAGGTTTCATCAAGGAACATTTGTCATAACTTTGTTTGGGATCTGCCTATTGCAAAGCTGGTTTACTCTATCTACAGATTGCATGCGGCAAGTCACGATTACCAATGTAGACCTAAGAATTACTTGGCTTATGTTCTCTCAAGAAGTTAGTTTCTCAGTCAGCATAATTGCTGTGTGATGATATTACATGGACTCTACAAGCTCTTCATGGAAGCGGGGCACAACAACCAATCACAATTGCTGCTGATAATTAGAGGCACCTGTTACACATTTACACTGATTGTATAATTATATTTTTTAGATTATTTAGTTGAATGCAGATGGTAATTGCAGTGTCCTCCCAGCAGGCAGAGATGGTACTGGCACTAGCTGGTCATTTGATGCTGTGCTGATGCATTATGGTATGGTAGTGTTAACATAGCATGGAGAAAGTGAGCATGGAAAAAACTCTGTATCGAGGTCATATCTGATAAGTATCAGGAAGGATGCTGCACTGCATGGAAGTGACTTCAATATACATAGGAGACCTCCAGAGAAAAATATGTTTTCACAGTAGTGGCCCTTTAATTATATACATTTTATTCATTTATTCATGCCTGTATTCTTTCTTTTTCTGTAATCTTTAATAAACACAAAAAGAACATGCAATGAACAACGGTTGAATTTTTCATGATTTCACGTTGTGTAGTTTCACTGATATTGAGTTATTTCCATGAATTATACATAATTATGTTCCTTGAGTGTTAAGTTTTCTTAATCCTACTTTATAATATTAATATAAATTTGTATTCATGTATTGATTAATCGACTGCTATATTAAATAACTGATGTATGTATTGAGCCTGATTTAATTTCTGCTGATACAAAACAGAACTGCTGATACATTTCAGCTTCATAGCACATCATACGGCTTTGTACTTTTGACTGTTCTGTACACTTTCATACCAAATTGCCTTGTATTGTCACGCATTATGTCCTTTTAGCTTGTGCAATTTTCTTTTATTATTCTTCTTTTTGCCTGTTTATAGCCGCTTTCCTCGCTGCACCCTTCATGTACACACTGCGGAATTCTAAAGAAACTTTTCCAGTTTATACCCACATTATGAATCTGCATTTTTTTGTCTAGTCCTTCTTACCTGTGGAAGATAATTAGTAATATTGTACATTTAGGCCAGGGCTCAATGGCGATTTTGATATTATGACTGCTGCACAACTTCAGTAGTTTGCTATGGTGACACCAGAACTTCAATATGTTCAGTATTCCTGCATTTGTCTCAAGTGGCCTGCAACTTCTACCCCCATAGGAGGAATTGTCTAATTTAAAAAAACACATATTCAAATACCCTATAAAGAATAGTAAGTTAATGGGAAGATTTGTCTCCTATTCAGGATCTATGCTGGCCCCTTGTAAAAAATGGATTGTTCTGTCTTTGATGGGATCTCTCGGGAACTCATTATTTTTGACATAAGAATAGCACTGCAGATTGCGCCATTCTTGCTGTCAAGAATACAGAAAAGCCTAATGGAAACCCTGACAGAAGAGAGAATAAGTTAAAGCCTTATCGATATTAATTTAGAAAATGGCTACAATCAGCCTGAATTGTCCTAACTGTTTTCACTGTCTGTTTTCTAGTTTGGGCAATTTCTATATAACTGCCATTAAAGTGGCTCAGCGGATCACATGGCTGTACTTCAGGCTTGTTTTGAAAAGAGTTCTTGATTGGCTAGCATCTCTTTAAATATTTCTGGCTTCTGCAGTCTGGTGCTGGCTATAGTGTAAGCCAATTCAGTATTTTATTATACTTTTTATATTTTAATTATATTCCTTGTATATCTCTAATGACTTGTTCTTATTCTAGCTTTGTCTCTAGTCATTGAGGTTTTGTCCCTCTGGTTGGTTCTGAACCAACACTTGCTTCCTAGCCTTATGGTTTATTTCAGCACTTCTTCTGTTTGTATCTGTCTTTGTCTTGCTTCTTAGTTCAGTTCCTATTCAGATTGTTTTTTTTTTGTCTCTGGGTCCTAGTGCCCTTTCAGTTTCAGGGTCAGTGTTTCAGATAGGGTTTTCATTAGAGATTACTTTAGAGATACGCAGGAACAGTGGAGTCTGGTGTTAGGGTCTGAGTCAGAGACTGATCTAGAGAAGACTTAGGGAAAGCTAAATTTAGGGTCACTTATTAGTTTTTTAGCATTTGTCTCCATCGCCCATCTGCACCATTATCTAACTACTATCTCCATTGACCATTTGAGTGACATCTCCATTTGTAAGTTCCTAGTCTTACATTTTTGTCATCTTTTGCTAATACAAGCTTCATATTATTGCACATTTTACTATCTGACTGTTACATAATTCGACACCTTTGTAAGTCCCAGAGGCATTTGAGTACTGGGAGACACTGCTAGTACTCAGGAAAGGTGAAGTTCGGTTCTGCCGTATTGTGTCCAGCCGGCGTTGTTACATCATGTCTAATTCTTATGAAAAAAAAAGCAGCATAAAGGCCATTGAAAAAACCCTTGTGTGATCTCAGTGCTGCTGGGTCTCACTGGCCTCTACATACACATCTCACTTTCAGTGTTATTAATATTGCATTTTTATTACGTATTCTATGAATAAATGATTTATTTTGCATATTTGTATAAAGCATTTCATAGCTATTAAGTCAGCACTAATTCCCATTAATGTATTTATTTTATAAAGCTACTACGGATGACTAGCAGGAGGAATAAATGAATCATCTCAGAGTACAAATGTTAATCAAGTCCTGAGATACAGCAGATATGTAGCAGTTACAGTTACCTTTTGATTGTTAATATTCTAAAATTTATGACACATTCTTACTAAGTGGTAATCTTATATTGTACCCAATATAGTAAAATGATCTGGCGCCTTTCTATTTTGGCAAATATTGCATGCATTTATATTGCAATATATATGTCATGGTCTATGGTCCATGACGGGGTCATGGCATCAGGGTTTCTTTTAGATGCTAGAGTCAGTAGCTGAGGCATGAGCCATGGGGCTGCCTTTATTGAGGCAATAACTTCACTTTTAGGCAGAGCTGTTCTTTACTAGAAGATAGGCCGAATGCCGAAGATAGGCCGAGTGACTTCCGCGAACCTCTCCGGATATTTTCTCCTCTGTGCTGCGGATGTGCCAAATGCACAGTGTAGACAATGCCATGACGAATCCACGGCAATTTTGAAATTGAGATTTCGGAATCACTGTGGGTCGGATGGCTTTCATTGACTGCGTTGGAAGCCATTCATGAGAGTCGCGCATGAAAATAGAGCATGCTGCGATTCTTTCTCCGCGAGTGGAAATTGCAAGTGATTTCCGCTTGTGTGTATGGAAGAACCATTTTACATTGCATGCTATGAATGGACATTGACACGGATTCCGTAGTAAAAATACCACCTATAAGCGCTATGATAAGGCATTGCAGGACTCCTGTCCTGCAATGCTTTGCCTATTGTTCTAGTGATCAGTGGCAATGCAGGACGCGCTCCCTCAGTCAACCCTTTACAACCCTCTTACATCATTATATTGATGGTGACCGAAAATGTAACAAAAAAAATCACCAGAAAATTCTAAAAGCAACACTCCAGTTTTGGGATAGAAGGGGGAGGGGGATATATTACTTGCAGTTATTCTTCTCTGCCATCCCCCTGGTCTGCCGGTAATACGCCATGCTTTTAACCATCCAAGATGGCTGCAGATATTTTCTAACTTACTAATGCACGCTGTACTGATTGATCAGAGCTGCTCATGTCATCAGTATTAGCCAATCAGAGAGCAGGTATCTTGCATTAGCAGTCTAATACTACCAATGCACTGTTGAGGATTAAGTCGTCTGAAGATGGCATTGACATTTCGGATGTCCTAAAATAGGACCTGGAATCAGCAGATTGGAAAAACAGCAGAAAAAAACTGCAAGTTATATATCCCCTTCTCCCTCCTGCCCCAGGACAGAATTTTGCCCCAAAACAGGAGGGTTGCTTTAAAAATACACTTAACACGAAACACTTGATTTATACAATAAGTCATTGTTCGGACGACACATACTTTTTAAAGTTTCAAAGTTACAGTGAAACAAAGTGACATCTACAATACACGACTGCAAGATTTCCTCGGACAGTGAAGCGCTGCAGTACATAGAACAAAAAGCATTTATGACATTAGCAGAAAGCATGGCGAGATGGCACCATACAGGTAAACATCATCACCTTTGTCTGGAACAGGCTGGAATGCCAGCAGCAAACAGACCTTCTTAATCAACAGCCTGAATAGCCACTTACTCTATGTCAATCCCCCAAGGGCACAATGACATTTAGATCAGTACAATTAAAGCTATACAAAGTACAATACAATCCTGACAAACTCCCCGGGTGACCATACGTCAAACAACCAACATCAAGACACCAATGTAGTGCTTAGCAAAAGAAGTGCTAATTGCAGATTTACAATTAGTTGAGTCGGATGATCGTCTCCACCCTCTGCTTTCTCATGCAATAAGCTGGCACAAGAATCTCATATGATCATGCACAACAAAGGGGAAAACACAGCATAGTGGTACATACAGTATACATAAGCTCAGTAATAGTGAAACACAAATTTTATATAGAAGCATGGTCAGTCTTAGCTATGTGCGACCTGTTTTGGGGTTGGTGGGGTCCTCAGCAGTGAAACACCCACTGATCCTAAAGTTAGCCCCTATCCTGTGGAAAAGGAATAACTTGAAATTTTAGTATAAACCTATTAACCAGTTTGATGCTGGAAGGTAACAGGGCTAGTAGCCATATTGACTGAGAACTCAACAGCATGGCATGAGCTAAATAAATCTAAGGGCATAACCATTCTCCGCACTCACATGAGCAATGATGGGTTATAAAAGGGTTTAACCAAATAATGTTCAGAGGTCAGTGTTGGTGTTGAACGACAAGTTGGGAAGCAGGTGTGACTTAACAGAGTATCCAAAAGAGATAGTGGTGTCAGAGTTTTTGTGCGCATGTGACCTTACTATCGTGCATTAAACCTTCAGTGATCAGTGTGGGAGAGAAGGTGCTGGACTAACATTGTGGCTGCCAGTAGGCCGGAGAAAACGGAGAAGGCTGAGGTATATCAGGCCTATGACCAGGCTTTAAATTGTTGGTCAGGAGATAGTGGGGGCAAAGGCAACCGACTGGAAACCAGGGGTACCGAGAGAGCAGTGGGCGTGATGGAGGAAATTGTGTAGAATATATAAGCCAGCAAAGAACCACGAGTGTGCTTCTCGGCAAAGAAAAGATGAGTTGCCAACTGTTTTACTGAATTGTAATCACTTGAGACAATTCCTTAGCTAAAGCCTGAGAGACCATCCAGGTGTGGCCGAATTATATATTGCCGTTATCTTCTGTAAAGACTGTATATGGCTTAACCCTTCTGCTTCTATGTGTGTGGGTTTAAAGGCTATGGACACTTGGAGGGTGGAGGTGAGGACATTTTCTTCTAACTTAAGTGCATATATTTTAGGTTGACAATCATTTTTACAATAGTGTTGGGATTACGTTTGATGAAACATTAAGGTTTCTACATATCACTGGCACTGGTGTCTAAATGTCAATAAAGGATTCATCAATCTGTTGAACTGATGGCTTAGTTCCATCTGTTCTTTTCTTTCCTGCACTTTTTTATCACCTAATTTATGACCACAATGAAGTTTATCTATGTGATTACAAAGTAGCTGGTAAAAAGTGCAAGAATCTGAGAATCATAATCATAGAATGGTAACATTGGAAGGGACCTCCATGGTCATCGGGTCCAACCCCCTGCTCAGTGCAGGATTCACTAAATCATCCCAAACAGATATTTATCCAGCCTTTGTTTGAAGACTTCCATTAAAGGAGAGCTCACCGCCTCCCGTGGTAACATGTTCCACTCATTCATCACCCTCACTGTCTAATATCTAATCTGTGTCTGCTCCCTTTAAGTTTTATCCCATTGCTTCTAGTCTTTCCTTGTGCAAATGAGAATAAGGCTAATCCCTCTAATATGTTGTTAATAGGGACAGATATTCTACAGAAGATATATTGCTGCTGAGTGTGAAAGCTTGTATACCAGTATAGGGGCCCGGAGGGTCCTACAGGATAGTCACACACTCAAGAGGCCTGAAATATATGCTATGTGCTCCTGTGTAGACATAGAAGGTATCGTATGGGAGAGAGACCTTGTCTTTCCCCTACTTCACAGGCCAAATCTAGTGTGCCCGGCAACAGCTCGCTCTTGATTGGCTTCTTGCCATAGAATTCTCTCATTGGTAGTGAGGGGAGTAGTTGAGGTAAGCTTGGGAAAGTGAGCAGGGCAAGGCAGGATGTGAGGCGGGAGAGAGAAAAAGTGCAGAAAAACAGCAGGAAGTGAAGGAGGAGATAGTGGGAGTCATCGTCGGGAGGTGGACGAGAGAGGAGGTGTATCGCAGTGCTGCAGCTGTTAACATGCCCCAACTGGAACGTGGGATTACACAAGCTACACAAATAAGTACAGTGTGGAGGAGAAAGATCAGAGAACCGTCTACACAACAGTGAGTTGCACAAGCCCCTGTTAAAGTGGCCCTATCTCAATCACTCATCTTCTGCTAAGTAATCTTCTGGAAACCAACCCTCAGATAACTAGGACTGGGGGGATTCCTTTCTAAGTAACCTTAAAATAGAGAGAGCGTTGAAGAGAACTGTTTGTGGCATTCTTGTGCCTGGAGCAACGTTAATCTTGAATGCAACACATGTCCGCAGCACTGTGAATTGTAACTTTGCTAAGTGCGTTTAAAGAGTGCTAAGTAAACTGTGTACCTTTGATTTACAACACAGCAATGTGGACTCATCTCAGTTATTTCACCACCAACATCCCGAGTTCATCCCACAAATGGACTGGTGGCACGTGACAAAACCGTTAAGAATAGTTGCTACCATGCTACCATTATTGTGCCTGGTCCACTATGCTCGACCGAGTTGGGCCCTTTCAAGCCATTGTCAGAAGAGATCGTAAAGTCAGCAGTGACATTCATCTTGTTTACCCATGGTCCCCTCTAAAACGTCTTGCCTCCGCTCAGGCGCCGCACCAGTGGAGAAGTTAAATGGGGTTCTACGAGGGAGCAGAGAAAGAAGCTGCATCACATTTATATGCCTATACAAAATGTGGTCTGTACATTGGAAGAGGGTATGTTTTTGCTGCTATCAATGTACAGAACAGCAAAGCAGACAGCAAAAAATATGCTTTGGCATGGGGAATATTGCAGTGCTCTGTTTGTGGCCTCAGACGTCATTCAAATTTGCCAGCCTGAACACTACTAATCATTTGCAGGCCTTATGCAGCTAGCAGTGGTTTTCTGCAAACTACAAAGTCAGCTGCTAAGTTACATAAAACTACAATAAAAATGGACCAAAGAACCCTAACTAAATAAAAAGGAAACATGAAGAAAGCAAGAGCTAGGGGTGGTGGTAAAGGACTGGCCAAGTTGGAACTTCAAGCGGCTCCCACTGAAGCAATAGTTCCATATTTTAAAGGAGGAGCCCACTGCCATTCCTTGGAAGTGCTTCTTCCCGTGCATTACATCTGCAGCACGCAGATCAAGTTGCAGAGTAGATGACACATTATGCCTCAAGTACCACCACCTCCTCTTTCTCCTAGTTACAGGCACACAGCAGTCAGTCTGCACCAGTCATCCATAAACATTTCCTGTCTACTTCACCCTGTGCCAAATCCCTGCAACCTCCGAAGCAGTCCACATGGATCAGTCTGGGGAGCTGTTTGATTATTCAGTCTCATGCATTTCAACCAAACAGTCCAAACAACCATAGATAGAAGACCAAGACATTAAATACATTGATGTCCAATCATTTTTTTTCTCCGAAGAGGAAGATGAGGGTGGGTCAGTACGCCCGGTTAGCCCTCCATAGGCAACGTGTACTCAGGGGGATGTGAAAACAGAGATGCCAGATCCCGATGCTCACTGAGTCCACTCAGGAGAAGAAGGATGATGAAGAGGAAGAGAAGGTGGAAGATGACTGAACGACAAAAGATAATTCATTTATCGTTCAGCGTTTATTTTTTGCAGGCATAAAAACTAAACAATGATCGTCCCATGTGAACAGGTAGTCATTCATCAGTAAAGGACTGCCTGTTTACAATTACCTGTTTATGCCAGACAATAATTAATCAACCAGCGACTATTTTTTAGGTGAGTTGAAAAAAAGCAACAGGTGACTAGTAGAGATGAGCAAGCACCAAAATGCTCGGGTGCTCGTTACTCAAGTCGAACTTTTCGTAATGCTCGAGAGCTCGTTTCGAGTAATGAACCCCATTGAAGTCAATGGGCAACTCGAGTATTTTTCAGACTGACCGATGCTCCGCATAGGGGATGATTTGTGAAACACCGGAAAACCTCAGAAAGTCATGGAAACACCACAGAAACGGATAGGGAATGGCAAGGGCAACATGCATGGCTGCATCTGACGCTCCCAGGTCGCATGAAGCCAAATTGGGGGCAAGAGCCTGGCTGTCACCCCCTTAACAATTTACTTGGGACAGACCATCATCAGCAAGGCACATGCGCTGGCACATCTTAGCTAAGCACCACACTAGTTGCAACCAAGGCCAATCATTGCTGCTTCTTCTCCTGGGTTACATGCTGGCATTGTTGTCCAACCCCCTGCACTACCCTGCGTCCACAGCGCACACAAAATTTTCCCTGTGCAGCGTTCAGCTACCCTCATGCCACATGCTCGCTTCATAGCCACACCACCCTCATGTCGATTTATAAGTGCGTCTGCGATGAGGAGGAGCCGGAGACACACACTGCAGATGGTTGGCAGGGCCGGACAGCGACCCTCTTTGAAATTGTGGGCAATAGCCCCCATACTAATGAGAATTGATGATAAATTGACGTACGATCATAATTCCAATCCCTTGCCACCTCCATCACAAAATTGTCAGGAACCGCAAACTTGGGCATAAAGGGGACTCAGGTGCCAGCACTTCTACACATCTCCACAATGCAACAGCGCATACTAACACCAAAGATTGGTTTGAAACAGGAGGTGTTGCAAAAGTAGCCACCACAGGTATACAGTGACCCTGTGAAAGTCTCATGAAATCCGTTACGCTTCCTGTGAATGCTCCAATCTCGGATAACTGTGGTAATTTGTAGCACAGAGATAATACATGTTGACCAGTGCTGATCCCCAGACCCCTAGGAGGAGGAGGAGGTGGTATAATAAGTCCGAGAAACCGTGACCGAGGTAAGACCCGCAATACTCTGTGTGGTGACAGTCTTGACTGGGGAGTGGTGACACAGTCTTTCTGGGGAGCCATAAAACTGGCAAAGGCCTTGGAGAGTGTTCCCCTGCCTCCGCTGGACATGCAGCCTGATCCCCGCACCTCCCCTGCTAGTTGGCCCTCTGAACTGCGTCTTCTACTGCTAGCGCTGTCAGATGGGAACTTTAACATCACTTTTCCCACCAGGGCCCTGTGGTATTGCATCACTCTTGTACCCCTTTGCTCTTCGGGAATGAGAGTGGAAAGGTTCTACTTATACCATGGGCCTAGAAGGGTGTACACCCAGTAATCCGTGTTGGCCAAAATGCATCTAACGAGCAGGTCACGGGAAAGGCAGCCTAACATGAAGTCAGCCATGTGTGCCAGAGTCCCAGTACGCAACATATCGCTGTCCTCACTAGGAAGATGCTCCTCCTCCTCTTCAGCCCATACACGCTGAACAGATGAGAGGCAAGCACCATGGGTACCCTCTGCAGTGTGGCCAGCTGTCTCTTCCCCCTCCTCCCCCTCCTCCCTCTCCCCCTCCCCCCTCCTTCTCCAAAATGCGCTGAGATATAGACGTGAGGGTGGTCGTGCTATCAAGCGACATACTGTTATCCCCCATTTCCTGTTCCAACCGAAAAGCATCGGCCTTTAAGCTTAGCAGCGAAGTTCTCAGCAGGCAAAGCAACAGGATGGTAACGCTAATGATAGCCGCGTCGACGCTCACCATTTGGGTAGAATCCTCAATGTTTCCGAGGACCTGGCAGATGTCTGTCATCCATGCCCACTCCTCTGTTAAAACTGCGGAGGCTGACTACTACCCTGCCACCCATGTTGAAGCTGGTATTCCACAATTGCTCTACGCTGCTTGTACAGCCTGGCCAACATGTGCAGCGTAGAATTTCAGTGCGTGGGCACGTCACACAGCAGTTGGTGCTCTGGCAGCTGAGACCGATGTTGCAGTTTCCTGAGGGTGGCAGCAGCCATGGTGGACTTGCGGAGATGTGCGCAGATGCGGCACACCTTGCTGAGCAGGTCAGACAAGTGGGGCTAGTTTTTTAGAAACAGCTCAACCACCAGATGTAAGACGTGGACCCGGCATAGCACGTGTGTGAGGCTGCCAAGCTGCAGAGCCGCCACCAGGTTACTCCCGTTGTCATACACGACCATGCCCAGTTGGAGGCTCATCGACGAAAGCCAGAGGTCAGTCTTTTCTGTCAGCTCGGGGTCCGTGTGCCTCTTGTCACCTAAGTTGATTAGTTTTAGCACGGCTTGCTGATGCTTGCCCACCGCTGTGCTGCCGCGCCACCCGCGACGACTGCTGGCAACGTGCTCACACTTCTTAATTGAGAGGTTGAGGTGGGAGAGGGGGGGGGGGGGTTGGAGGAGGTGGCATAATACGCCACAGATACCAGTACCGAGGTAGGACCTGCTATTCTTGGTGTGGGTAGCACGTGAGCGGTCCCAGGCTCTGACTCAGTCCCAGGCTCCACCAAGTTCACCCAATGTGCTGTCAGGGAGTTATAGTGGCCCTGCCTGCCCGTACTTGTCCACATGTCCGTGGTTAAGTGGGTGGACCTTCCCAGTAACCATGTTGGTGAGGGCATGGTTAATGTTGCGGGAGATGTGCTGGTGTAGGGCGGGGACGGCACACCGGGAAAAATAGTGGCGACTTGGGACCAAGTAGCACTGGACTGCCGCCATCATGTTTTTGAAAGCCTCAGTTTCCACAAGCCTGTATGGCAGCATCTTCAGGCTGATTAATTTGGCAATGTGCATGTTTATAGCTTGTACATGCAGGTGGGTGCCGGCATATTTCCGCTTTCGCTCCAACGCTTGCGTTAGCAACAGCTGAGCGCTGCGCTGAGAGGCATTGCTGGATGGAGTGGAGGACCATGGAGGACTGTGGAGGTGAGGGTGTGGGTACAGGCCGGGAGGCGCTCGTGCCTGCATCCCTGGAGGGTGATTAGATCTGTGTGGCAGCTTGTGGCATGGGGAAGAGGCAGTGGTGTGACCCGCAGGCGGTGAATCGCCTTCGTCCCACCTTGTGTCTCATGCTGGTGGTGGTGAGGCTGCTAGTGGTGGCTCCCCGGCTGATCTTTGTGTGGCACAGGTTGCACACCACTGTTTGTCGGTCGTCCTCGCTCTCACTAAAAAACATCCACACCTTTAAGCACCTAGCCCTCTGCACGGAGGCTTGCCGCGAGGGGATGCTGTGGGAAGCAGTTGGGGGATTCTTGGCTCAGGGCCTGCATTTCCCCTGGCCACCCCACTGCCTCTTCCAACCTGTCCTGCTCCTGCACTTGCCTCCCCCTCTGAAGCCCTGTCTTCAGTAGGCATAGCAACCCAGGTGGGGTCAGTCACCTTATCATCCAGCTGCTCTTCCTCCGAATCCTCTGTGCGCTCCGCCCTCGGACTTACTGCCCTTACTACTACCTCACTGACAGACAACTGTGTCTCATCATCCTCATCCACAAAAAGCTTTTGAGACAGTTGCCGGAAGTCCCCAGCCTCATCACCCGGACTCCGGGAACTTTCCAAAGGTTGGGCATAGGTCATGAAAAACTCCTCAGGTGAGAGAGGAACCATTTTTTCCCACTCAGGGCAGGGACCTGAGAACAGTTTCTGGGAGTCTGTCTGCTCAGAATCTGTTATTTTCCTGCAGTGAGGAGGCTGGGAGGAAGAAGCAGCAGCCAGAGGATTCAGAGTTGCAGTTCATAGGCCGGGAGTAGTGGACTGTGTAGAAGACTGGGGGCTTGATATATTGCTGGACGCGTTATCTGCCATCCATGACAGGACCTGCTTGCACTGCTCTGCTTGTAATAAAGGTCTACTACGCGGACGGGCAAATTGTAATATGAAGCTGGGGAGCCTAGAATCTTGCCTCTCTCCTAATCCCTCAGCAGCCGGCTGTGATTCACCCTGCCCAGGAACTCGGCCTGTGCCCTCACCCTCACTTGGACGCCCGCGTCCATGTCCACGACCCTTATCCCTACTCCTCATCATGTCGGATTAAGAATAGAGCAGGGCCCAAATAAATTACCCAACTGTGCAACGCTGACAACTGTGGCTAATTCACTGCACACAGAGACTTGTAGATAGCAGATTCTCTATGCTGTGACTTGAAAAAATTAACCCGCTGTCTTGCGCTGATACCTAGGGGTCATTTAACACTCACAGAGACTTGTAGATAAGAGAGGCTGTATGGAGTGGGATAAAACTCTTAAGCCAGTGGATAGTGCTGGTAACTGCGGTTCCCCCACCCCTCCCCAAGGAAAGGGTATTGTGAGACACTCTGCACAGGGGCAGAAAGCTATATAGCCAATGGATAGTGCGAATAACTGCAGCAACTTCACCGCACCCAAGGAAAGGGTATTGTGAGACGCTCTACACAGGGGCAGAAAACTATACAGCTAGTGGACAGTGCTAATAACTGCGGCTACTTCACCGCACCCAAGGAAAGGGTATTGCGAGACGCTCTGCACAGGGGCAAAAAACTTTACAGCCAGTGGACAGTGCTAATAACTGCGGCTACTTCACCGCACCCAAGGAAAGGGTATTGTGAGATGCTCTGCACAGGGGCAGAAAGCTATACAGCCAGTGGATAGTGCTGATAACTGCGGCTACTTTACTGCACCCAAGGAAAGGATATTGTGAGACGCTCTGCACAGGGGCAGAGCTGAAATGGTTTGCAGTGTCCCAGGAAATATTAGAGTACTGTTTAGCGATGAGAACTCTGCCTAATGCACTGCAGAAATAGAACGGTATAAGTGAAATGGTTTGCAGTGGCCCAGGAAATATTAGGGTACTGTTTAGCGAAGAGACCTCTGCCTAATGCACTGCAGACATAGAACGGTATAACTAAAATGGTTAGCAATGTCCCAGGAAATATTAGAGTACTGTGTTTAGCAATGAGACCTCTGCCTAATGCACTGCACGCTGAGAATGCTATAGCTGTAATGCTCTGCACAGGCCTAGATGCTTTAAAAGAAAAAAAAAAAGTGCACTACTGCTCCCAGCCAGCCACAACTGTAATGCACACAATGAGGAGTAGCCCTAAGAAGGACTGTTGGGGTTCTTGAAGAGAGGATCCTACTCTAAGACTTTCCCTATATCAGCATCAGTACTTTCCCTAACCTCTGCCAGCATGCGTCTGAGGCGAGACGCGGGCGGGACCAGTTTAAGTACTCGGCGGTCAACTGATCCCGCCAGCCACTCACTGCTGTTGGTGAGTAGAGGGCTGGCACGTCACAGCAGGAAGTGGTAATGGCTTCCCCGCATGTTTATTGGCTAAAAAATGGCGCTAAACATGCGGGGAAGGGAAAGGGAAATGAAACTGACTTGAGTACCGAGCATGTCGAGTAGCCTAATACTCGAACGAGTAGCAGGCTCAGACAAGTGTGTTCGCTCATTTCCAGTGACTAGTGAACGAATTATTACATTTCACCTGGTCATTGTCCATGTTTACATGGAACAACTATTGCTTACATTTGCTCTATCAAGAAATTGTTTAGACGATAGTTGCCTCATGTAAAGAAACCGTAAGGCTGCGTTCACACAAGTGTGGTTCTTTTTGCAACACCCCAGAGGGGTGACTCTGAGCACCTGGTTAACGTGAAGAGCTGGGAGGGTAAAGTGCTGACGTGTCACGGTGGTACTTACCATGTTCTGGTCCCGTAGGGATGACAAGCTGCCAAGGCCAGTGTAGATTGCTGGCCAAGCTTCGACACTCCTTTGGCTCGGAGTACCAATTAAGGGGATTGGGGGAGTTGTAGTTGATATCACTCGTGACACCACTGTTCCCACACACCGTTATTTAATGCAGCAGGGTAAATAACACGGAGACTTGTGTGTAGTACCTCAGGTCCTTAGGAATGGTTAAGGCCCGGTATAACTTTACTTGAATAAACTTTGTATAGCAGGTAATTATAGGTATAATTCACTTGGAGCAGTTACAGGCTATAGCTCTAAGGTAGGGAGAATACACAGGAACAATATGGCCCTATAGCCCACGTTATATATATGTCACCGGTCCTGGAATTGGGAGCACTTCGGAGGGGTCACACCACATACACTCTGGCAGACAAATTACTCAAGAAAATGGCTTAGCCTAGATACACCCTGCACAACATCCGCGGGGGTGTCACAATTAAGTACCTCTGTGCGGTGATAATAATGATGGACGGCCGCACAGGAAAAATACCTGTGAATAGGTATCTGTTTTAGTAACTGGGGTAGTGCTCTTTCTCTGGAAGGCAGAGGACTGCGAAGCTCTACAAATGATTCAAAAATAAAAAAAATATATACTCACCTAGTCAATCACACATAGCCCTTTCAGGAGGCAGGGATTTTTAAATCCCCGTATTCTGAAGGAGATTCAGAGCAGTGTCAGGGAGCCAAGTGGCAAGATGCGCCAGCGGCAGAGAGGTGAGTACATTTTTGTTTTATTTTTTACACCAGCTTGGGATGATTTTCGAAGAAGGGCTTATATTTCAAACCCTTCCCGGAAAATCACTACAGTGGTTGCCTGCATTCCATTGCTTTCAATGGGGCCGGCTGCAGTGGTGGCGGCCCCATGGAAAGCAATAGGAGAATATTGCAATCCTCTGCGACATCTGTCACAGCTGTGACAGGGTTTTTTTTACTCCCCGTGGGGAGTGCCATCATTACTAAACACTGTGACAGGGCTGTCACAGTGCTCAGTGATGAGGGGACTCCCCGCGGGGAATATTTACATGCAGCATAGACCTATACAGTGCATGCATGTCCTATCTTTTGCTGGTGTGCAAATTTGCACGCCTGTAAAAGGCGGACATGTGAACAAACCATAGGAAAACAATGGTGCTAATAGATGCGGGGTTTTGTGCACACATATGCACGCACAAATACAAGCTCGTGTGAACAAGGTCGAAGCCTCGCAAATCCGCAACAAATTTCGCCCCTTCAATATACAGTGTCGGTTCTATTTACAGTAATATGTAGAAGCCGCAGAAGACCAACCATGCAAAATTTTTAATCAAACCCTATTGCAAAAATGATTGTCCATCCAGAATTCAAGCATTTAAGTGAAGCAAAAGATCCTCCGCCAAAAAAAAGTCCATAGCCTTTAAATCACTCCACAGTCATCCAAAAGAACCAGGTCACACATCGGGTTTGTAGTGCATTTCTGACAGATCTCTCTCTATGATGGTTCAGAAGCTTCGCTTGCCTCATCTCACCCTTAAACTCTGGTCCTGCATCCCTAGAGTTTTCTCAGCCGTACAACAAGGAGTTTTTGGTTCTTTATCAGTATCTGTGAAGGTGCAATAATAAAGAAAAATTGACCTTTGTGATATGAAAACATTTCCCATCATGCCGGAGCCGATTCCATCTCACTAAACACATTCCTGGAGTTCTATTCTCA
Source organism: Eleutherodactylus coqui (assembly GCF_035609145.1). Classification (NCBI taxonomy): domain Eukaryota; kingdom Metazoa; phylum Chordata; class Amphibia; order Anura; family Eleutherodactylidae; genus Eleutherodactylus; species Eleutherodactylus coqui. The sequence goes on from NC_089846.1 coordinate 62,306,305, forward strand.
GTGCCAGGTTACATTCTGTAGGTTGCCAGTGTTATTTTGAGTGCATTAACTTCAAATTCCCAAAGTCCTTTTCATCTTGGCGTATGTGAAAGGGCAAGTGCAACTTTTTCATTCGCTGCTGCCGGCCATGTTGTCTCTTGCAAATACTTTTTCCTCTGCTTAGAAAAGGTCAAAAAGAAGTTAGGTGGGGGCAGCAGAGAGCTCTTCTTGCATTAGATGAAGCTGCAGGTAGAAATTGCTGACGGAGCATTTAACTTAACTTGAGAGTTTATATATGTTTAATAGAAGCAATTTAGCAGGCGGAGAGAGAGGCGATAAAATGGGAAATTCAGCAGGTTCATGGAAATTTCTTTCCTATTTCCTTTGCACGTAATGAGACTCTACATATTTTGAGGACATATCTTCTTCGCTCTCTAATTACACAAGCCCGTTCTGCCCGTCCGTCTCGAATGCTGAATTATATACCAGTTTCATCCAGCAATCAAAGTGGCTTTCGAGTCTAATTATTGACACCCTCCATCTGATCCGCATTGCACTAGCTACAGATGCTCGGTCTTGCAGAAGTTTCATCGAAGGCCCCTCCTTTGATGTAGGACATAAGGGTATAGTAATTATTGTAATAAGGACCAAGTTGATATCTCTCAATAAAAATCATTTTGTAACATCTAAGTAAAAAGCGATCGGGTTGGAATAAAAGAGCATATTTGGTTCATTCTGCACCATTATAGAAGTCGCAGGATTTTGTTCTTATTAGAGTAAAGGACAATGGAGGGGAGAAGGTCGTTTATTTAAAGAATAGAAAAACCTACTTCATTTAAAGGGGAATTAACGTTATATTTATTGAATCTGACTGCTGGGGCCTCACTGCAAGGAGAAAGGGAGCCTGGACCCGGCAGGTATGATACAGTCTACAAGAGATATGCAAATAGAACCCCCCTCCTCCACAGATTTTAACATATTAATATAGTATGTTAGGCTGAAAGAAGACAATGTCCGTCCAGTTTATCCTGTTTCCACCCCTCCTCGTTGATCCAGAGGAAGGCAAAAAAAACCTCAATGAGGAAGAAGACAAATTAGCCCATCATGGGGAAAAAGAGGGACCTTCCCGACTCCATAATTGCAGTCCAAATAATTCCTGGATTAACGTGCATTTCCACCCCAGGAATCCTATTTTTTATATCAAAATAGGTTCAAATATCAACACAAAGCTTTGAATATCCTGCACAGCTCTGGAGTTACAGGCTATGTACATCTTAAAAAAAAAATAAAAAATTACGTGTTTTTAGAAATGAAGACATTTTTTAATTGTTTTTCATTAAAAATTTCTGATTTATTTCCTCTTCCTCTGGATCAACATGGGGAGGGGGTGGGGTAGGCTGAACTAAATGAATATGTCATTTTTTGGCCTAACATACTATGTTTGATTTCTGTGCTTGTGTTGTCTTCCAAGGCACTGCAGACTGGAGTACTGAATTCTTAGCAAATTCGGTCGGTGAGAGTAAACTGACAGCTCCTCCTCTAGCTTGCTCCACTACTGTGAATATGTATTCACTGCCTTTCCACTGAGGTATTAGAGGGCTGTATGACAGAGCCAGGGAATAGTGGAGTTGAGCAGGAGCACAGAGAGCAGAGAAAGTGTTACGGCACTCTGCCCCCCGAGCGCCAAGTGGGGTGCCCTGATCTTCCCGCACCCCACTGTCCCTGCCTACTTGCCTCGGCCCTGGCTAACCCCAGGCGGACAACTGGACGGCGGTCCCTGCCCTGGCTAGGGACCTGGCAGCTGACAAGAAGGAAACTACCTAATGGGGGGAACAGAGTGCCGACAGCGGAGGCAGATGAATCAGACCAACAAAACTTACAAGGCTGGAGATGGAACTCACAGGCAAACTGGCAGGGTGCTGGATAGCAACTAGTGCTGACTGGGCCAGACTAGATTAGAGGCGAACAGAACCAACAAAAACAGACAGAGAAATAGGGAACCAGAGGGAGCTGACCGGCAACTAGGGACTGGCTGAGGAGAACCGCAGACAGACTGGCTAGGTGCATGCAGAACCAATAACTGGCAGTGAGCTCAGTTCACTGCCAGTCTTTTAACCACAAGGTTCCGCCCAGGGGCGGAGAGTGGGAGGAGGCAACTCCACCCACTGCTGTATAAGAAGCACAGAGGAGTGCAGGCGGCACCCTACGGGCGAGCACGCCCACGCCGCCGCCCACTGGCCAACCCAAGCTGCTGGGATGACCTCGACACAGGGCTCCAGGCTGCTGGAGCCGACGCCGGAGCGACGCGTGCCGACCGCGGGACCCCGTGCCGCGCTGTATGGTAACAGAAAGCTACTATTACAGAGGGCTGCAATTCTCTCCAGGTGAATTTTCTGATCTTATCACCGTTGAGGGGCCACAAGACCAACAGCTACTCAAGGAAAGGCTAAGATAGCTGTGTAGTATTGAGTGGGCATGGTTATGCTGCACAGCCTCTTAAAGAAGAGAGGAAAGAGGGAACTGAGCTTGTGTATGCTCATGAGAGAGACCAGCTGATCAGTGGGAATACCTCTGAGCTAGAAAATTAAATGTAGGAGAGTCTGCAAAACAAATGTGAGGCTTTCTAAATTCATGAGAAGGAAAGCACAATGCAAAAAAAACCCAGATAACTGCATATTTTTTTCTGCAGAGACTTAAGATAAATGTGTATTGATTTTCCATGCACAAAAGTTTCCATGGCCTTTAAAGGAAAACAAGCTGGCCGCCTTCAGCTGCCACTTTAGGGAGCTTAGGAACGTAATGCATACTATACGTAATGCATACTATAATATATGATTATGTATTGAACTTAAAGGGGTTGTGCCAAGAGTGCAACCACTATCTATGTGTCTTATTAAGGAATAGGAACATCATAGAGTGGGTCCGCTGTTCAGAACCCACTTCTAGGACCCAGAATATTCTGGCGGACACTGCACTATCCTGTTATTACAGGTTGTACATTCGTGTGAATGGCTGTCCTATAATACTACATTTTTACTACAGGAGAAATACTTGGATAGCCACAGCTTTCCTTGACAAAATGAACTTATTGCCTGGGGTGCTGAACGCAGGATCACGTGGACACCACATTCAAGTAGGGATTATGTATCTTAGCATAAACACCTTAAAGGGATTTTACAGGTATATACTGTCAAGGTCCGGGGTCTGGGTACTGGAAGTCCCTGTCACTAGGCTAAGCCATAAGGTGACAACTGGACGACAGTCCCTAGGCTAGCTAAGGATGCGGGGCAGAGGTCAGACTTACAGACAAATATGGGTCACAAACAAAACACAAGGCAGGTCAGGCAATCCAGGTTGGCAACGGGAGTAACGCAGTACAAAAGGGTCAGGCTAAAGCGAAGTCATGTTCAGAGCAAAAGAGTCAAAGCAGGAAGTCAAAAACAGGGAACGCAGGTGCAGTTGAAGACCAAACATACACTGGCAAACTGTAAAGAAACTGAAAGCTTTAAATGCTGTCAGAACTCCCGCCCCAGCTGCTGATTGGGGAAGGGAGCCTGACCACCGCAGCAGCCAATCACGGGGTGCTGGAAAAACCACCCCCGGCACTTGCTGGGCAGGCAGAGACAGAGGACGCATGCCCGGCTGTCATAGCAACAGGGACGCAGCGCCCGCCGTGTCCCTAGCAACCCGGTGGCAAACAGACCTACAGCGGCCAGGGGAGATCATCAACACAGGGACTCCCTTGTGCCGCATCCCTGCCGCCCGGGTGACAGGACCAGCGGTGCGAGCACAGAGGCCCCAGAAGCTGCGGCTCCTGACACATACATGTATTTGCCCTGGTAAATGTAATGTGATGGATACTCCATTCATCAGATGCAACGTTCTACTACTTTTAGTGGTGGTCATGTGGCCACATCTCTGGTAGTCAATGGCTTAGACTCATGCACAAATCATGACCAATTCATGATATCATATGATCATAATTTCAATTATTCCCCTTTCTTGCATATCCTTCTTGTGTTTTACATATCAGGCGCATCCACTAAGAAGCCAAAAACATGTCAAACAGCTGTGTGAATGGGTAGATGAGAAAAAAAATCTCACCATAAGGGCAAAAAGACATGGCCATATGTGCAAATATGCACGTCGACAGAGTGTAGTTGCTCATGAATGGGTATTTTGTTTCACTGTAACTTTTCAAACACTGCACTAGTGCGGGGGAGTTTGAAAAAAACTGCAAAAATAATCATTTTGTTTCATCCTGTTATGCGGCCGTGATTATCACGACTGCATAACTAGACTGAAACATGGCCATGTGGAAGAGCCCTAACGTATAAGAAATAAGCAGACCCAACCATTTATCAGCCAGATAGTGAAGAACAGTGAGGCCTACTAATAGCTGGATGCTAGAATTCTGGCGTCCAAAGACTGCAGTTTTGGTGCACACACCAAAACTATGACTTTTAAGCAATTTACGCCACTCCCTGTTTCGAGAATGAAGTTGGGGGCCAGCGTAAGGGGACCTTGCTGTACATAGTCCATCACTAATGCTATAATCTATGCAAGATAATGGTATAGATTATGGCAAAAGCCTACTTTTCATGTGGCTCGTGGAGGTGCCTCCAGTTGAAACCAATGTATCAAGAGCCTTGAACGTCTTTATACATTTCCTGCTTGTGAAATAAGAGCTTCATGGTCGTGTGACCACTAATGAAAACACTGGAACGACACATCTGACTAATGTAGCATCCATGTACAAAAGAATATCCACCACATTAAATTTATAACGGCAAATGTATGTTAAGCTCCTAAACTCCCTCTAGTGGTGGCTATAGGAAGCCAGAATGATGGGGCAGATATTCTAATCCGGTTTAATGGTTAGACAACCTAATAGTTAGCAAACTTAGGCCACACAAGGTCACATTCAGTGCACTCACCCTTCTATGTGAATCCACACCCCTTTTCCAGACTTGTTGAAAATAGTGTGTTAAAGTGTCTAAAGCATGTCATAAAGTGCAAAACATGCAAGGAGTTTTCAATTTTCAGCAGAATACTTGTGCATTTTCAGTACTAAATCCGAACTGCTATGCTTTCAATCCTTCTGGAACATTTACGAATAAAGTAGAATAAAAAGTTGCATATTTTTTCGAAATTATGAAATACAGTCTTTGTCAAAAAAATCAAGCCCTTAGAAGGAGTTGTTGTTTTGCTGCAAAATAGAACATGCAGTTCCATCTCAGGCAGATATGACAATGGTGAGAGTTGTGGTGATTAGATGAACAGTCGTGTCACCCTAGGCCTTAAAAGTGGTTCCCCCTTTGGCCTATAAAAAGTCTCTCGGAGGCTCCTTGCATGTAATGACCTCTTCTTCCGCTTGCGTAGAGCTTGTTGACCACTAGACGCCTCTACGATGCAGAGAAGAGATTTCACCCCGTTATCAGAGTTTGAGAGGGGTGCATTATAGGAAGGCAAGAAGCAGGGTCGACAAACTACTCACCACCTGTGTCATTCAGGCAGTACAACAGGGTACTAGAGCCTCCATGCCTGCCCATATCACATTTTGCATCCAAGCTAGAGGGGGTACAACAGGGTACTAGAGCCTCCATGCCTGCCCATATCACATTTTGCATCCAAGCTAGAGGTAGTACAACAAGGTACTAGAGCCTCCTTGTCTGCCTGTATCACATCTTGTATCCAAGCTAGAGGCAGTACAACAGGGTACTAGAGCCTCCATGCCTGTCTGTATCACATCTTGTATCCAAGCTAGAGGCGGTATAACAGGGTACTAGAGCCTCCATGCCCACCTGTATCACATCTTGTATCCAAGCTAGATGTGGTACAACAGGGTACAAGACCCTCCATGCCCGCCCGTATCACATCTTGTATCCAAGCTAGAGGCAGTACAACAGGGTACTAGAGCCTCCATGCCTGTCTGTATCACATCTTATATCCAAGCTAGAGGCGGTACAACAGGGCACTAGAGCCTCCCTTCAAGTGTGTTCAGTTTTCTTCAATACATTATCCTTTTGCTCTGATATTGTAATCACTTACTTATGTTAACATCATAGTCACACATAGAAAGTTTTATTCCATTCCTATAACCCCTTCTAGGTGCTTGATTTATTTTTAACAGTTAGAGTATGAGGCTTTTCAGCTTTTTCTACCGCTCTAGCCACCATTCTGAAAAGTGGGTGGGGCTTAACAGAATGGATGCAGCTGCCAAGGATCCAACAGAGTTAATATGATTTATGCCATAAATTAGCATAAATTAGAGTGGACATACACATCTGCTCATAGTTTTGTCGATTTTAGTTTCTGGCATACAGATGATCCAAGATGCACCAAATGTATTATTTGAGTCTAGCACCTCTGAATACATTCCACACATCTTCCTCCGGCAGACTTAAGACTGTTATCGATAAACTGTCCTCTACATCTATGCCGGAGCTTTGTATCAAGAAAATGGTGATTGCATGGCTGTATAATTGATCTTATACAGAATTCAGCAGTGGGTGAGAACAGAAATGCCTGAAATCATTAACTAGATGTAGTGTCCACAATGCTTTGACCAGTGGCAATGCAAAATCTGTAACAGAGTCCCACAGCTATGGTGTTTCATTCATAGCGTAACTCCCATAAGATTTTTATTTTATTATTACTTAGTATGTTAAAATGCTTTACTTGTTTAAAGTAACAATTTCTTTAACCCCTTAATGGTGCTGCCCTTTTTTTTCCTCCCGCCTTTTAAAAAAAATCGTAACTCCTTTATTTGTGCATTGTCATAGCTATATAAGGGCTTGCTTTTTTGCGAGAAGAGTTGTATTTTTCAATGGTACTATTTAATGTACCATATAATGTACTGAAAAACTTTTTTAAATTTCTAAGTGGAGTAAAATGATAAAAAAAACAAAACATTCCGCCATCTTTCGGTGCATCTTGTTTCTACTGCGCACAAACTGCAACAAAAATGACACAATAACTTTATTCTAAGGTTCAGTACGATTACTACGATATTAAACATCTATATATATATTTTTTTGCTGTATTACTTTTATTTTTCTTTCAAAGACATTTAATTTTTTTAAATTATTTTCTGCCGCCATCTTCTGTCACAATAACTTTTTTATTTTTCCATCGACATAGTTGTAAGAGGGCTCATTTTTTGCAAGATGTCCTGTAGTTTTGTACCATATTGGAATACATATGACTTTTTGATTACTTCTTATTGCCTTTTTCTGGGAGACAGGGTGACCAAAAAAGTGCATTTCTGGCGTTTTTAAAATAAATTTTTTTGGACAACATTCACCGTACAATGTAAATAATGCATTACTTTTAATAGATTGGACTTCTACGGACACATCAATATCAAATATGCATTTTTGTTTTGTGATTTAGATTCTTTTATTATAGATATTGCAAAAGGGGGTGATGTAAACTTTTATTACTTTTTTTTAAAGTAGTAAAACTTTATTTATTGATCTTATTTTTACTTTCCTTTTTAGTCCTCCTATGGGACCACAGCTAGTGCTGCTTTGATTGCTCCTGCAGTATGATGTAATGCCATAGCATTACATCAAACTGCGATCTGACAGGCAGTCTATCAAGCCACCCCATGTGGATGGCTTGATAGGCAGTCTGCTAAGACAGCAGTGCGGCTTTTCAGAAGGTCCTCGGCTGCCATGACACCTGTACAGCTCCCTGCGATCTCATCACGTGGGGTAAGGCGTACGGGACCCCCGAACATCGTTTGGGGGATTCAAATACCACTGTCAGAATTAACAGCAGCATTTAAAGGGTTAATAGTGCCACTCAGCCTCGCGGCTGATTGCAGCTCTTGCCCGTGGGTGTCAGCTGTAATAAACAGCTGGAGCCCGCGCTGTATGAAGAGAGGTTGCCCTGCAATCACGTTTCATACATACCCTGACCCCACAGGATGTAACTGTATGTCCTATAGCGGGAAGGGGTTAAATTTTGTACCTCCAGGTGCTGGACGGCTTGGCGCAATAATGCAGAAGGCCAAGGGGGGGGGGGGACCACTTTTAGAAGTGGTGCATTTGTTGCCTGGCTTATATACTTTCCACGGGCTGTGTCCACCAGGAACTTTACAATCTGGCTTCAAGTGTCAAGGGACTGGGGTCCGGGTATGGGAAGTCCCTAGGAGAACTGCCCACAAACCCCTGTCCCTACCTAACTGCCCCCCTGGGCTAACCCCCAGGGCAAAAACTGGGCGACGGTCCCTACACTCCTCTAGGGATTACAAACAAACACAGAGACAAACAACACAAAAGCTGGTCAAGAAGTTCGGGTCAGCAACAGGAGGGTACGCAGTACAAGGGGACAGGCAAGGTCAGGATACACGCAGTAGTCAAATCAGGAAGTCAGTCCAACCAAGAAACATGAGTGCTACAGAAGAACAAACAAACACTGGCACTGCTGGAAGGAAACAGACACCTTTAAATGCAGTCAAAACTCCCGCCCCAGCAGGTGATTGGGGCGGGGAGTCTGACAGCAGCAGGGCTCAATCAAGGAGATGCTGGGAACAGCGCCCACAGCCTTGCTGAACAGACGGATGCCGAGGAAGCATGCCTGGTAGTCATGGAAACAGGGATGTGGCGTGGGGCGGCACTTGCTGCGTCCCTAGCAACCCGGCAGCCATCAGAGTTACGGCGGCCAGGGGAGATCACTAGAACCGGGGCTCCCCTGCACCGCACTCCAGCAACCCGGGTGGTAGGACCGGTAGTGCGGGCACAGAGGCCCCCGAGAATTGCCGGTCCTGACATCATGAACAGGATGGAAACAAGTCCACCTGGTAGGGAGAGTAACTGTGTGATTCAAAGAGCAATGGTGGTCTCCCCTGTCGCCAATCTCTCACCTGAAAAGAGAAGCGGGAAGCAGCAAGATTTATTTTACTTATATCAGAAAGAGAGAGAGAGTTTGAGGAAGATCAAATGCAGAAAACTTTGTTGGAGAAGAATTGCACCACACAGGAGAGGCCAGCATGCCATACCAGTGTGGTACTAAAGTTTGCTAGGTGTCTGAATATGGTTTCATATGAAAGACACTGAGTTAGGAGATGACTTTTTCATATGTCAGGCTTCCTTCTGCTGGCCAGGACAACCCTATGACCTATAGTACTTAAAAGAAGATGAAAGCTTGTTCTATACCCTGGTCCTCGGACCACTGAGACCATGGGCTGCCACTGCAGATTTATATGCCTACTTAGATGCTACTAAGGAATAGGCTTACTGTGAAGTCATGCAACAACAGAGGCATCAGTAAGAGGGATGGTTGGGACTTCTCGTTTAGAATAAAGTGCTCAGGAACATGTAAAAACAGCTACGGTCCCTCCAGGTGAAGCAGCATTTGAAATGGGGGCTGTTGGAACGGGTACAACTACAGAGTAGAATCACATTAACTGTGTGGGATGTAACTGTAGATCCCAACTTGTCTACAGCTCGATCATCGTGGTGTTGGGGGTCACCTGCACCAAATAAACAGTACCAGAGATGTGATTTGTTTTGCGCGTGTTACTTGTTATACTGATTTCTTGTCCTCCATTTTATGTTTTGTAACCTCCTCTTCTCACAGCTATTCACTGTCTTTCTTTAGCTCATAATACCGTTCAAGGCCATTTTACAGAGAGTCTCATGAGAAATAATTCTAATCAGTTTAAAATAAGTCCTTCCTCTAACTAAGGCGTCACTGTTTTGTTTAACTTTAATACCAATGATAATAAATGAATGATAATATATTACAATAGAATTATTACAAATGAGGCTCATTTTAGATGTCTTTGAGTATATGCTTCTATTTCTTCGTTATTAAATTAGATGTCTTTCAATCACATCCTATGTGTATGTGATCTGTAAGCTTCATTGATACTCAAGCATGAACTAATTGAATTTCGAAACCTGAAAGCATACCAAGTAGAGATATTTGCACTAACCAATTTGGCACCCAACGTGGGGCTGGAGTGTCATTTCTTCCAAAGGCAGCTATCCCAGATAGAAGCGTTTCTGTATTTTCTTACTGAATTTCATCTATCCCTCCCCCAAATGCATTTATATGCCATGATTGCTGCAAAGGAAGGTCACTACTGTTGTGATACGACTTTTGCTTAAAGGGTATCACGTTTCCATTGTGAGTAATTTTATGGCGTCAGAGGCCTGCTCTATTAGAGCAGATATATATATCTGGGACTGTTTACTGGTGTGTATGTGTGTGTGTATGTATGTATGTATATATATATATATATATATATATATATATATATATATATATATATATAGTGTACCAGAAGTCATAGGAAATAATAGGGGTACACATTTTCTTAGCCCTCTCCTCGGTCAGACCTGTGTCTAATTGTACAACTAAGTTGAGTCCCTATGAAGGTTTGTTTTGGCCTATACTTTATCCAGTCCCTGCATGTCAGGAGTTAATTGTCACTTTATGTCAGGCATTAACTGTCACTCATAAATGTGTATTTTCCTTAATTCCAGATCCTGACTCAAAAGAGAAGTTGCATAAGTTTGCTTTCAGGTGACTGGAGTTGTCCTCAAAAGGACATATTGGGAAAATGTTTGGAACCAAAATTTGATGGATCATACCAGATCAAGTTGATGACTTCCATTTCAGTCAAATTGGAAGGATAAAACAACTGGATACATGCTAGCCGCTGCAAGAGAGCCCTCGCTCCTGAACCAGAAAAAGACTCTCGTCGTTGTTATGTGCCACTTTACACTTACTGACCCAATAATGTGTTGAAAGATGATTGGAACAATAAGTTTATTAAGAATTCTGAAGTACTTGTCATAGCATTTAATGATGCAGAAAAACTAAATAACACAGGTCTGCAAAAAAAAAAAATTAAGAGTTGTTTTGGTTATTCCACGTAATCTTTATATTTTTCGGTATGCTGAATCTAAAAATGATCTCCATTTCGTCCTAGGACATCACGTTTCCTGACAATTCAGTTACCTATGTTAAATAAGGCAATACCTCAAAATTAATGAAAATAGACTTATAAAATGAATTTTTAATTACAAATTTTACAGGAAAATCATTTTTGTACTAAAATGAGCTCACTACAATACATTAAAATCATTTCTTCCTTCCTGTCAGGCTCCTCTTGGTACATTTACGCTTGTGAGTAGCATCTGGAATGTCTCTCTGAAGCATCCAACAGTAGTCTGTATGTGTGTGTGTATGTATGTATGTATATATATATATATATATATATATATATATATATATATATATATATATATATATATATATATAGTGTACCAGAAGTCATAGGAAATAATAGGGGTACACATTTTCTTAGCCCTCTCCTCGGTCAGACCTGTGTCTAATTGTACAACTAAGTTGAGTCCCTATGAAGGTTTGTTTTGGCCTATACTTTATCCAGTCCCTGCATGTCAGGAGTTAATTGTCACTTTATGTCAGGCATTAACTGTCACTCATAAATGTGTATTTTCCTTAATTCCAGATCCTGACTCAAAAGAGAAGTTGCATAAGTTTGCTTTCAGGTGACTGGAGTTGTCCTCAAAAGGACATATTGGGAAAATGTTTGGAACCAAAATTTGATGGATCATACCAGATCAAGTTGATGACTTCCATTTCAGTCAAATTGGAAGGATAAAACAACTGGATACATGCTAGCCGCTGCAAGAGAGCCCTCGCTCCTGAACCAGAAAAAGACTCTCGTCGTTGTTATGTGCCACTTTACACTTACTGACCCAATAATGTGTTGAAAGATGATTGGAACAATAAGTTTATTAAGAATTCTGAAGTACTTGTCATAGCATTTAATGATGCAGAAAAACTAAATAACACAGGTCTGCAAAAAAAAAAAATTAAGAGCTGTTTTGGTTATTCCACGTAATCTTTATATTTTTCGGTATGCTGAATCTAAAAATGATCTCCATTTCGTCCTAGGACATCACGTTTCCTGACAATTCAGTTACCTATGTTAAATAAGGCAATACCTCAAAATTAATGAAAATAGACTTATAAAATGAATTTTTAATTACAAATTTTACAGGAAAATCATTTTTGTACTAAAATGAGCTCACTACAATACATTAAAATCATTTCTTCCTTCCTGTCAGGCTCCTCTTGGTACATTTACGCTTGTGAGTAGCATCTGGAATGTCTCTCTGAAGCATCCAACAGTAGTCTGCCATCATTGTAATGCTCCATTCTCCCTGGTATCTTCTTTCCATCTCTTTAATGTCCTGGTGGAATCATTCACCTTGCTCTTCACTCACAGCTCCCAAGTTTTCAGGAAAGTAGTCAAGGTGGGATTGTAGGAAATGCACTTTCAAACTCATCAGACAACCTAAAGCTTGAAATGCTTTCAGCATTCATCCAACAATCTTTTTGTAGTCAGGATCTTTCTCATTGCCTAAAAATTTCTGTACGACCTCTTTAAATGCAATCAACCATTCTTTTTGAGAATCCGTCTTGGTATTGACAAACTCTTGATCAGCTATAAGCTTTCTAAGTTTTGGTCCGACGAACACGCCTTCATTCAACTTTGCCTCCGTGAGGCCTGGAAACATGGTGACCAAATATTTGAAGCATTCTCCATCTCTTGGAAGTGATTCATGAATTGCTTCATCAATCCCAATTTTATATGGAGAGGTGGTAGAAGAACTTTGTGTGAAGGTACCAAAGTTTCTCGGAGGACATTTTTTTGACCGACAGTGAGCACCCTTAGCTGCCAACTCTCCTTGGTCCAGTGATTTTGTCAGTCTCAACTGTCCCATAGACAAAGAAAACAAGGGTACTTGGTATATCCAGTTTATTGCCCAAGCAGCATGCACAAGACCTTTAAATCCCCACACACTTGCCCACCGTGGTCTTCATATTTAAGTTTACGAAGAACCAATTCCAAGTTCTCATAGGTTTCCTTCAAGTGTACAGAATGACCTACATGGATGGAAGCGTAAAAACCGACGTTGTGGAGCAAAACTGCTTTGAGACTTCTTTTTGAAGAATCTATGAAAAGATGCCATTACGTTGAATCATATTGGATTTTTAATTGACCCATCAAACCTTCAACATCGATGCAATAAACCAACTTGTCTTCCTGGGCAAAGTAAGGAACGAACTCCTTTTTACGATATCTAAACCATGAAAAAAATCACTCCTGGTAATAATAAATCCCTGCTTTTGAGCCTTGAACCAAGTAACTCAGTGGCATCTTTGGGAAGATTCAAGTCTCTTACCAAATCATTCATCTCCTCCTGGGAAAAAAATGTTGGTCTTGTAGCATCTTCAAAGTCAGAAGTTGATTCATCATCTGGTTCAGGTATGACTCCACCTTCATCTAAGCTAGGTGGAGTCATACCTGAAGCTCTCTTCCAAGGAAGCAGGGGGCTTCGGTACTGGTATATCAGTGCCATGGGGGATAGGACGAATTGCTGAGTGAAGATTGGGGTATGAAACGGAATGCTTCCATTTGGAATTATACCCTTTCACATCGCATGCACAAAAGTAACAGGCGTCACTATGGTTCTTTTGCTCGCGCCATACCATAAGAATCCCATAACGGAAAGCTTTTTTCTTTCCTTTGAACCAATTTCGGAGGCCCTCAACACACTTCTTGCACACTTTATGAGGCGCCCAAACTTTATCTTGATCTCCAAGTTTTAGTCTGAAGTATGCAAAGTATACTTTTTTCACAAAGTCTGTAATATTCAGGTGTTGCTTCAACACTGTATATTCCCAACAAATGAAACAGAAACTGTAAAGCGAATTAATGCACTTCTGCGGAGCCATAACGCTAACTTGGGGAAACACGATTTAAGAATGACGAGCTAACATGAAGAGATTGTGAGAGTTACTCCCTCTCTTTCCGTTTGTCAGCGGACACCGCAGCAGAGAGCCGGACACTGAGCGGGGGAGCGAGCTGTCAGCGGCCACAGTAGCAGAGAGCTGGAGTCTGGAACAGAGCTAAGAGGCGGCACAGCAGCACAGACAGATCTGTGGAGGGAGCTGTGAGGGAGCAGATGGCCAGGGGAGATGCTCTGCGACTTTATAAGTCACAACGCAAGGGCTTCACCAGGGGAGATGGGAGGGCATAGCCTCACAGCAGTGAGATTCCTAGAGCAGCTGCAGTATCACACTGCCAGCACAGGTGCCGCCTAGTGGTTCATCACGGGGAGAAGGAAGGGGGATGTCTGCTCTGGGGAGAGTGACTGCTGTGGCGTGCTAGGACCTTGCTCATGGCAGCCAATCAGCTTCTAGGGGCATCACCGCCCTATCAAGCACCCTGTATCTTGTTTCTACCCATACTTCCAGTGGCGTCAAGATGCAATAGTACCACAGGCGAGAACCAAGAAAAAAAATTGAATCATGCCCATGCATGTCAGCGGCTGCGCGGTCAGCTTGCAACATTTTGATGTTGGTTTCCATTAGCTCACTCTGGAAGTTCTTTTCTTTGAAAGTTATGTTTTCTTGGCATTGTATATCTTAAATGCACTGATGTGAATTAATTAATAGTCATTTTAAAATAAAAAAATATAAAAAATTGAGAAGAATGTGCTAAATTTGAAGAGAATTTTGCATTTTGTGGTAAATCTTGACATCTAGGATTTTTTTCTTTTTTTTTCATTTTCAGCACACCAAAATACATGGAAATTAGTTGAAAATGATCAAACAGGGGGGCGGAGCCTGACCGCTGAAGAAGATAGAGTGCTGAGCCCGGAGCTCCATCACACCTGCACCCGCGGGGACCCCACACAGCGGCTATAAGAAGACTTGATGGGGAAAATCGGCAGAGAGAGGGGGGGAGAAGCCCAGAGCACCCCCAGAGCGAACAAGGGACAAGCGGACATGCAGCGGTACCTAAAAGAACGGAGCTCCCGCGCTCCCTCCAAGATGGCGCCGGCTGCAGGGATGTCTGCCACCAACAGTAAGGAGGGGGAGGACGGGGCTTCTTCAGATGGAGAGGAGGGAGAAGGCTTATCCAGGAGCTTCATGAGAGAGCTTCTCTCACAAGCCCTACACCCAGTCAAAACAGACTTGACTGACATTAAAGAGGAGCTGAGGCAGCTGGGGCGTAGAGTAGAAGAGCTGGAGACCACTACTGCTGCGATCACATCTCACTCCCTAGAGGTGGAAAAAACCCTGCAAGAGCACCACCTACAAATTAACAAAGCCCTCTTGATGCAAGAGGACATTGAAAATAGAAACAGGCGCAACAATGTGCGCATCAAAGGGCTCCCTGAGACCTGGGCTGCAGATTGCCTAATGAAAGTCACCAAGGAGATCTTCAGCCAGCTGCTAGGAGAAGAGAGAGCGGCGACCATTTGTATTGAGCGAGTCCACAGGGCTCTTAAACCCCCTCCCCCACCCTCGGATCCACCGAGAGACATTATCTGCAAGATTCTTGCATTCCCAGATGCTTTGGAAATCCTGAAAGCTGCAAGGCAAATAAACGACATCCGTTATGGTGACGCCTCTATACGCATCTTCCAAGATTTGTCCCCATCTACTCTGGCAAAACGCAGGCTGATGCGCCCTCTTCTGGATGTCCTAAAAAACAAGGGGATCAGATATGCTTGGTTATTCCCCTTTGGCCTGGGGATAACCCACAAAGGCCGTAAGATTAATATACGGTCCCCTGAAGACCTGCATCTTTGCTGGCAACTGCTGGATATCGAACCTCTGGACATTCCTAGTTGGCTCCCCCTGCCTGAGCTGGTGAGACTGCCCACCTTAACTGCAACAGAGATCTGGCAGCCGGTGGTCAACCACAAGTCCCTAAAAGGGAAAAAAAGAAAACCAGAGATGAATCCGAAGCAAGGGACACCTGAAGGGCTAGCTGGAACAGTTCTGGACAGTCCACTTATGCTGCGTGTGCCCTGGAACACGCCAACCCTCCTGCCTAAGGTTGAGGTCCATCTCAGTTCAAGGTTGCCCGGTGGATGCAAGTGAGAGGAAGGAGAAGCCGCAGGACTTTCTACGGGCGGCGCTGCCGCCTGCGGAGGGACAGACGTCTCTCCCCTCTCCGCCTCCCCTTAGGAGTTTCTCTGTCTTCACGGTTATATAGGCCAAGAATGGTCTATATTGTTAAGTATTCGTTTTTCTACTAAAACCCCTGCTTTTTGTTAAGCTTCCTGTTGGAATACCTTCCCCTTTTTAGAGGGGATTCCCGATCGTGCCTGTCAGGTCAAGGTGACTTAGTTCTCGTTCAGTTACTGAGTACTGCGTTGCTACACCTGGACGCAGTCTGTCCTCCATTTTTCTGAGTTCTTTTGAAATCTTTTGATTCATATCTCTGAGAGGCAACTCCTGTTGTGCTCTCAGTAAGCACCTAGGGGTGCTCCACACCTTACCCATAAGCCTTCCGTCCCCCGTCTTTCCTCCCCCTTCCTTGTCCCTACCCCCTTTTCTCCGCTCTGGTAACTGTGTAAGCAAGGTAACGTCTATTACATTTTGTACTTATTCTTGTCTTATCTCTCGCTTCAAGTAGATACGATGAACGAGTTGAAGGTTACGTCATTCAACGTCCGGGGCCTCAACACGCCAGTCAAACGCCACAACACTGCCTGTATGATCAAGAAATACGGGACGAAAATTTTACTCCTACAAGAAACCCACTTCAAGGGGATCAGATGCTTCATGCTGCCTGGTAAGCAATTTCCACAACACTTCCACAGCACACACGCGATCTCCGCCTCCAGGGGAGTCTCAACTCTCTTCCACCAATCCGTTAACTTTATATGCGACTCGCAGTACACGGATGGTGAGGGAAGAGTTTTGCTCCTGAAGGGGAAGATAGACAACACGCAGATCACCATCGCCAACTTGTATGCACCTAACACAGATCAGGTCCCATGGTTGGTAGCTCAATTGGACATATTAAAACATTTCGCGGTAGGCCAAATTATCCTGGGGGGTGATCTGAATCTAACTCTTAATCCCCTGTTAGACTCCTCCACCGGCCGCTCCCATATACCCCAATCGAAACTAAGAAAATTGAACAAAAGCTTGCAAGAGCTGGGCCTGGTTGATGTATGGCGCCTCCTATTCCCTGTAGACAGGGACTATATGTTCCTTTCACAGGTCCATCTTACACATCAAAGACTAGATTACATTTTCGTCTCCCCGGGGCTGTTAAAAGCTCTTCAAGGGGCGCACATAGATGTGGTGACTGTCTCCGACCACGCGCCGGTCCACGCAACGTTCCTTCCCTTCAGACAGCCGCCTAGAGAGTGGCGTTGGAGATTGAACACCTCATTGCTAGACTCGCTGGAAAATGTCTCCGCCATATCCGCTCAATTGGAAGAATTCTTCCAGTTAAACTCTGAAGGAGGGGTGAGTGTGCCGACTGTGTAGGAAACCCACAAGGCGTATGTTAGGGGCCTGCTGATTGCTATGGGCTCCAGGGCCAAGAAGATATCACAAAAAGAAATAGGCGAAAAATTAACCCAAATTGCCACCCTTGAACAAAAAGTAAAACTCTCCCAAGTGAAAACTGCGCTGGGAAAACTGACGGAATTAAGGAAAGATCTCCAACTCTGCCTTAACGCCAAATTCAATAAAAAACACTTGTTCTGGAAACATACAATCTATATACAGGGCAACAAAGGAAGTAAATTCACGTCCTCACTAATCAAAAAAGCAAAGGCCAAAAACACAATTAACGCCATTAAAACACACACTGGGAAAATATCTATGGACACTAACGAAATAGCTAAAGAGTTCCAACACTATTATTCAGGCCTCTATAATCTGAGTAAACAAACCTCCCCGGAAGAAGCCCTGTTAGCAAAAAATAGGATTGAATCTTGTCACCGTCAGATTCCTATACCGAGATTGAGCGAAGTAGATGCTAATTTCTTGTTAATTCCGGTCACACAATCCGAAGTTAAGGAGTTATTAGCCTCTTCTCCCCCTAACAAAAGCCCTGGCCCGGACGGGCTTTCTATGCCTTATTATAAGGCCTTCCAGGATATCCTGGTGCCCAAGCTGACGGATTTGTTCAACTCCTTGCTCGGCGGGGCCCCTCTTCCTAGACAGGCTCAAGAAGCCCACATTACTTTAATTCCCAAAGAAAAAAGAGATCCTGCTCTTTGTAGCAACTATAGACCTATCTCTCTTATTAACTTAGATGTCAAGCTTTGGGCCAAGCTGTTGGCCAAGAGACTCGACAAATTCATCCCCGACCTTATCAACGAGGAACAAGCCGGCTTCGTAAAAAGAAGGGAGGGCAAGGACAATTGTAGGAGACTCCTACATGCATCGCGATATGCGCAGTCACAGAATATTCCCGTGGTATTTGTTGGAACCGACGCTGAGAAAGCCTTTGACCGGGTCAATTGGCAGTATATGAAAACTACTCTACTAAATTACAACATCCCGGTCAGTTTTGTGGCAGCTATCTTTTCTCTGTACGCCGCTCCACATGCCAGAATTAAGGTTAACGACACTCTGTCCCCCCCCCTTCGAAATTAACAATGGCACGCGTCAAGGGTGCCCACTGTCGCCCTCTCTATTCATCTTGGCTCTGGAGCCCCTCTTAGTACAGATCAGACTGGATCCAAGTATAGAGGGTCTGACTGTTGGAAACTCCCGTTTGTCCTCCGCGGCTTTTGCGGACGACATCGTCTTTATTATCACTAATCCCGAGGAGGGTCTCCGCAGACTGGTCAAAACGCTGAATGCCTATGGTGAATTATCAAATTTTAAAATTAACTTCAACAAGTCTACGGTCCTGAATGTCTCGGTCCCATACACAGTCGGCAAAAACCTAGCTAGCTTCTCACCGTTCGTGTGGTCGGAGACAGTCATGGACTATTTGGGAGTAAAAATCCCACAAAAAATAGAGGATATCTATGCAACCAATTTCGTCCCACTGCTAGACCAAGTTAGAAAGCTTGTAAAAGACTATGATCTACCCTGCATATCTTGGTTTGGTAGACGTAATATCCTTAAATCCTATATCCTTCCGATTATCCTTTACAAGATTACAATGTTACCGATCTATTTACCTCCCAGCTTTTTTAAAACGATTCGCACGGTCTTTGCTGCCTATGTATGGAGGCAAAGAAGACCCAGATTGGCATATAGCCTAATGATCAAAAGGAGATCGGAGGGGGGTATAGGTCTCCCAAATATTTTGGACTATTATCGTGCAGCCCAGTTGAATTACTGGATGGACCTGACGTGCCCGTCAGGAGACAAGATTCTCCCTAACCTGGCATTGGCCCACACCTACAGTGGTTCTCAGAGGGACCTATGGTTTCCAGAGAGGAAAAGATACCTTGCAAAGGGACTCTCTCCTCTTCTGAAAGGCCCGTGTGAAGTGTGGAATAAATTGAAGGAGATGCTGACACCAGAGCCCTCCCCGGTGGCCCCACTAAATTTAATACACAATTACCTGAAGTTACCAGAAGATCCCGCCACCACCTCGGTCTGGAAAAAATGTAACCACCTTACGGTAGGGGACCTTCAGGCGCTGGCTCACCTGCCGGCCGTAGATATTCTACAAACATTTCAGTCGGATTGGTCCCCCTCCTTTTTGGTGAAAGCCACGGTAACAAAGGTTATGGAGGACTTTCTTGAGACCTATACATCTACCAGGCCCAAAACCCCATTTGAACGCGCCTTAATTGATCCCAACCCCAGGGCAAGAAGAATCTCGCAGCTCCGCTGCCATTTTATCGTCCCGCACGCTATAATCAAACCAGCATTTCTTACTTCATGGGAAAGGGAACTGGGCATTTCGTTGTCGCCATCAGACATCAAACTAATTTTGTCCACCTCCTGCGGCCTTTCTCCATGTATCCTTACCCAAGAATCCCATTATAAATTACTCGTACGCTGGTACAAAACACCACAGTGGTTGGCTGCATACAAGTTGGCGCCACATAGCAGATGTTGGAGGTGTGACGCCGAAGTGGGGTCCTACCTGCATATATGGTGGTCCTGCAAGGGACTTGAGACCTTCTGGAGGGGAGTGAGCGAGGTGTTGTGCAAAATTAAACAAAACTTTGTCCTAACGCCGGAGATGGTCTTCTTGTGGAGACCCTCCCAGGCGTTTCATCCGCGGAGAGACAGACTGGTGGCCCATCTGATAGATGCGGCCAAAGCCTTGATCCCGCTGTCTTGGAAAGCTGAAGCATCCCCCCTACTTTCACACTGGAAAGAGAAGGTAGATTGGATCTACAATCTTGAAGAACTGGCGAGCTGGCAGAACAACACACATGACAAATTCATTATAACGTGGCATCCCTGGCGTGAGTTGAGGCTCCTAGACGTCTTCCCCCAATAGTAGGTGCAGTTACCACAAACCCCCCCACCCTCTTCTCCCCTTCCCCTCCTTCCCGCCCCCTTTTCCCGCTAAGTGTTGTAAAACAGGTTCATGTGGTCCTCCGGTTTCCGGGGGCCCATAGGGACCACTCGGGCAGTGGGCGCGCATTGTCCTCCAGTTCCCTGACCTCTCGTTATTGTCTTTATTTAACGCTGTCATTTCAGAGCCAGGGTTACTGGGGTAAAAAGACTGCTGTATTATCTTCATCCCATCTGTGTTGATGCATTCCCATACCCTGTATGTTTAAAAAAATCTAATAAAAATTGATTTAACAAAAAAAAGAAAATGATCAAACAGCTTTTTAGTTGCAGATCTGTGTAACTGCTAAATGTGTACTCATGCCATTACAGTGTCCTCTACACTCTTTACGGTTCTACCACTCACTGTGAAAGAGATCAGATCATGATTTAATAAAATTCTTGGTACCTACTGTGTTGTTACAAAAACACCAGAACATAACTGCCCCAGTAATGGTTGGAGCATGGATTGGTAACCCCTGGTTGGCCCTTAATTTCTCATGGACTGGGGATTATCATGCCATCTCATTTGCCCAGAAAAATGCCACTACAGACTGTTATCTCTCCTGGACAAAATGTGCATGCGTGGAAGTCACAAATAATGTTGCGTCTCCGTTTTTGAATGACACCCCCAATCGGAATTGCAATGAGCTACCTAAAAAACTTGTACTACATGTGGGACAATGTCAATGGTAAGACAGTGGAAAATTAGGTCAGAATGTTGGATGTCCTACTCTGTGGATGACAAGTATTCTGGAGTCCTAGATCACATGGTAGTAGCCATACCAATTTTGTGTTACTGCATGATGGTCTGCCATAAACGGTAAACCCTGAACACACTCTTCAAGAGAGCTGCAGATAATTTACCAAGAACAAATGGTAAGCCACAGGTAGTATCTATGGGCATGGATAACACATTTGCCCCTTCATACGACAAATGAGGGATTAGTTAGTGAAAGCTACAGACTGTCTAGATGATAAGATTTTCACAGTATTGGGGGGTTGGCTAATCAAACTAATGCAATTCAAATTTAGTTGATTGTTGTTACTAACCAACACACAATAGTGCTAGATTACCTTACAGCTGCTAAAGAGTGGCATATGCCAGTATGTTTTGTACTTTGTCACACTTAGATATTCTCAATTTAGAGCAGAAAGGAAATCCTGGCAGCTAGATGAAACCTGTGAGGGACCTCCCATACTGTTGAGTAATACTGAAGTAATAGCAACTTGGAGCATCATTAGTGGGGGTCTGGGGAGTGCATATGATATGGCAAGAACCCTTAACACTACCTCACAGGCTCTTGACTTGTTACTGTTGTATATACAAGGTACTCAGAAAGCTGCTCTACAGAACAGAGCTACAATTGATGGTATTCAAACATGAATGTGAGAAATTTGAAGATGTGTATTGTTTCAACCTAACTGATAATTTGTAATCTATTTACAAAAAGATTCAAAAAGTTAGTATAGACACCCAGGCAAAATAAGAACTGGGTATAATTTGATTGGATTTTTGGTTCCTGGTTTAGTTCATCTCAGCTTCGTCTACTTTTCATGTATTTCGTGGTGTAGTGGTAAGTTGTATACTCCTTTGCTGTTGCATTCAGTGCATACCTAATCTAGTTGATTTTATATAAAAAATTGGTTCATGGGTCCACAAAATCACAACTTATGTAATTAGAGAAAATCTAACCCAGATATGACTAAATAGTTGTGTCATGCTTCCTCATGCTATATCTATCCCAGTACACAAATCACATGAATCTCCTACCCTCAGATCCAGGGTTAGAATAGAGCCTTTAGGGATGGGCTGGGACCATCCTATGTGGGTGTAACCAGAGTACCATGGACAGCTCTGAGGAACGTCTATCTTCCTAGTTAGGTAAGGTAACATGTCTTTAGTGGTTAGCTCAAGTTTCTGTGATGAGAATGGAAATCATATGTGAGGGCTATAGAACACGAGGAAACAGTCACAAAAGGAGAGATTTGTAGGGGAAATGATAAAATTTCCTGTCCTCCATTTTATGCTTTGTAGCCTGCTCTTCTTACAGCTATTCACTGTCTTTCTTTAGCTCATAATACTGTTCTGTTATAAGAATGCAGGGCTGTCTTCAAGGAAATTTTACAGAGAGTCTCATGGGAAATAATTCTAATCGGTCTAAAAGAACTTCTTCCTCTAATTAAGACGTCACTGTTTTGTTTAACTTTAATATCCAATGATAATAAATGAACTCTAATATATTTTAATTATTACAAGTGAGGTGTGTGCTAGCCTCATTTCAGATGTTTTTGTAAATAATACTTCTGTTTCTTAATTATTAAATTAGATGTCTTTCAATCACACCCTATCTGTATGTAATCTGTAAACTTTCTCGATGCTCAAGCATGAAGTAATTGAATTTGGAAACCTGAAAGCATACCAAGTTACGATATTTCCACTTACACTACTGTGACATTTGTAGTGGGGTCCTTGAGTACCTGCCATGTGACTGGCATGATTAGAGTGGGAAGGTATGTAAGGGAGTAGTATTGCTGTGCTTCCCCTTACAGTAATGTTTTCATTTGCTGACATTCTTCATACTGCTTTCTGTAGCTTTAAAAGTGGGGGAGCTCATCTGGCGCAAGCAGGAACAGGGAGCCATGCAATGTTGTACGCTAGAGGAGGGGTGTGTTTAGTGGATATTAGATGCTCAGTGTGTCTCTCCTAAGGCCTTATTCACACGGGCGATTTTAGGCTGCTATTTAACCATAATAAAACGTCGGCCGAAAATGTAGCCCATGTGAAACATTGGATTCCAATGCATTCATTCAAATGGGTGATTTTGGGGTGCGTGAAAAAAGCGTACCATTGAAGTATCAAATCAGCGACTGTATTTGGTCGTCAATTTTTCATGCTGCATCCAAAGATAGGTCTTGACTAGAGATGAGCGAACACCAAAATGTTCGGGTGTTCGTTATTCGGAACGAACTTCCCGCGATGCTCGAGGGTTCGTTTCGAACAACGAACCCCATTGAAGTCAATGGGCGACCAGAGCATTTTTGTATTTCGCCGATGCTCGCTAAGGTTTTCATGTGTGAAAATCTGGGCAATTCAACAAAGTGATGGGAACGACACAGCAACGGATAGGGCAGGCGAGGGGCTACATGTTGGGCTGCATCTCAAGTTCACAGGTCCCACTATTAAGCCACAATACCGGCAAGAGTGGGCCCCCCCCCCTCCCAACAACTTTTACTTCTGAAAAGCCCTCATTAGCATGGCATACCTTTGCTAAGCACCACACTAGCTACAACAAAGCACAATCACTGCCTGGATGACACTCCACTGCCACTTCTCCTGGGTTACATGCTGCCCAACCGCCCCCCCTCCCCCCCACAGCGCACACCAAAGTGTCCCTGCGCAGCCTTCAGCTGCCCTCATGCCACGCCACACTCATGTATATTTAGAAGTGCGTCTGCCATGAGGAGGAACCGCAGGCACACACTGCAGAGGGTTGGCACGGCTAGGCAGCGACCCTCTTTAAAAGGGGCGGGGCGATAGCCCACAATGCTGTACAGAAGCAATGAGAAATAGAATCCTGTGCCACCGCCATCAGGAGCTGCACACGTGGGCATAGCAATGGGGAAGCTATGTGCCACACACTATTCATTCTGTCAAGGTGTCTGCATGCCCCAGTCAGACTGGTAATATGCACCTTAACAGTAACCGCGTTGGTGGTAATGTGGTGGTGACTGCGGACCTAGTAGCACGGTTGTATTTTGTTGGTTTTCGGAATGTGGCCAGGATTAAGTGGGCCGTGGCGGGGGGATGGTGTGGGGGCTCTCTTGTTGTGTCGGTAAAGGTGAAATTCTTGGACTGCCACCAGACGAACCAATGCAAAGGCATTTGCCAAGAATGTTTTCCCTGTTGGAGGAGGAGGGGGATGTTTTTGAGGCACTACGTGTCCTCTCCACGTGTCCGTTCCATGTCAGCAATAGTAGCACTCAAGACAGGCCCCAGTAACAATTCTGAAGCAGCAGTATAGCGGGAGCGCAGTCTTCGTTCCATGTAAGCAATAGTAGCACTCAGGACAGGCCCCATTAACAATTCTGAAGCAGCAGTATAGCGGGAGCGCAGTCTTCGTTCCATGTAAGCAATAGTAGCACTCAGGACAGGCCCCATTAACAATTCTGAAGCAGCAGTATAGCGGGAGCGCAGTCTTCGTTCCATGTAAGCAATAGTAGCACTCAGGACAGGCCCCATTAACAATTCTGAAGCAGCAGTATAGCGGGAGCGCAGTCTTCGTTCCATGTAAGCAATAGTAGCACTCAGGACAGGCCCCATTAACAATTCTGAAGCAGCAGTATAGCGGGAGCGCAGTCTTCGTTCCATTTCAGTAGCCTTAGTATAGCCAAGGCACAAGTTACATTTATGTAGCTAAACTGTAGGCCAACCCCACACACCTTTCTGTACCATGAGTGCAGGCGAAGAACATAGAAATTACTATGATTACACTGTAGGTGAGGGCCCCAAAAAATTGGTGTACCAACAGTACTAATGTACCTCAGTAAAAATTGGCCATGCCCAACCAAGATGGCAGGTGAATCTCTTTGGTTAATGTGGCTTAAGTGGTAACTAGGCCTGGAGGCAGCCCAGTGTAACGAAAAATTGGTTCAAGTTAAAGTTCCAACGCTTTTAAGCGCATTGAAACTTATAAAAATTGTTCTGAAAAATTATTTGAGTGAGCCTTGTGGCCCTAAGAAAAATTGCCCATTCAGCGTGATTACGTGAGGTTTCAGGAGGAGGAGCAGGAGGAGGAGGAGGAGGAGGAATATTAGACACAGATTGATGAAGCAGAAATGTCCCCGTTTTGGATGGTGAGAGAGAACGTAGCTTCCATCCGCGGGTGCAGCCTACGTATTGCTTACGTATCGCTGCTGTCCGCTGGTGGAGAACAGAAGTCTGGGGAAATCCAGCCTTTGTTCATCTTGATGAGTGTTAGCCTGTCGGCACTGTCGGTTGACAAGCGGCTACGCTTATCTGTGATGATTCCCCCAGCCGCACTAAACACCCTCTCCGACAAGACGCTAGCCGCAGGACAAGCAAGCACCTCCAGGGCATACAGCGCTAGTTCAAGCCACGTGTCCAGCTTCGACACCCAGTAGTTGTAGGGGGCAGAGGCGTCACCGAGGATGGTCGTGCGATCAGCCGTGACTGGGGAGCGGTGACACAGTCTTGGTGGGGAGCCATAAAGCTGGCCAGGCCCTTAAAGACTGTTGCACTGCCTGGGATCTACATGCTGCTCGATCTACGCACATCCCCTGCTACCTTGCCCTCGGTACTGCGCCTTCTGCCACTAGCGCTGTTGGCTGGGAATTTTACCATCAGCTTGTCCGCAAGGGTCCTGTGGTATAGCAACACTCTCGAACCCCTTTCCTCTTCGGGAATCAGAGAGGGCAGGTTCTCCTTATACCGTGGATCGAGCAGTGTGTACACCCAGTAATCCGTCGTGGCCAGAATGCGTGCAACGCGAGGGTCACGAGAAAGGCATCCTAACATGAAGTCAGCCATGTGTGCCAGGGTACCTGTACGCAACACATGGCTGTCTTCACTAGGAAGATCACTTTCAGGATCCTCCTCCTCCTCCTCCTCCTCCTCAGGCCATACACGCTGAAAGGATGACAGGCAATCAGCCGGTGTACCGTCAGCAGCGGCCCAAGCTGTCTCTTCCCCCTCCTCCTCATCCTCCTCATGCTCCTCCTCCTCCTCCTGTACGCGCTGAGAAATAGACAGGAGGGTGCCCTGACTATCCAGCGGCATACTGTCTTCCCCCGCCCCCGTTTCCGAGCGCAAAGCAGCTGCCTTTATGGTTTGCAGGGAATTTCTCAAGATGCATAGCAGAGGAATGGTGACGCTAATGATTGTAGCATCGCCGCTCACCACCTGGGTAGACTCCTCAAAATTACCAAGGACATGGCAGATGTCTGCCAACCAGGCCCACTCTTCTGAAAGGAATTGAGGAGGCTGACTCCCACTGCGCCGCCCATGTTGGAGTTGGTATTCGACTATAGCTCTACGTTGTTCATAGAGCCTGGCCAACATGTGGAGCGTAGAGTTCCACCGTGTGGGCACGTCGCACAGCAGTCGGTGCACTGGCAGCTTAAAGTGATGTTGCAGGGTGCGCAGGGTGGCAGCGTCCGTGTGGGACTTGCGGAAATGTGCGCAGAGCCGGCGCGCCTTTACGAGCAGGTCTGACAAGCGTGGGTAGCTTTTCAGAAACCGCTGAACCACCAAATTAAAGACGTGAGCCAGGCATGGCACGTGCGTGAGGCTGCCGAGCTGCAGAGCCGCCACCAGGTTACGGCCGTTGTCACACACGACCATGCCCGGTTGGAGGCTCAGCGGCGCAAGCCAGCGGTCGGTCTGCTGTGTCAGACCCTGCAGCAGTTCGTGGGCCGTGTGCCTCTTATCGCCTAAGCTGAGTAGTTTCAGCACGGCCTGCTGACGCTTGCCCACCGCTGTGCTGCCACACCGCGCGACACCGACTGCTGGCGACATGCTGCTGCTAACACATCTTGATTGCGAGACAGAGGAGGAGGAGGAGGAGGAGGAGGGTGCTTTAGTGGAGGAAGCATACACCTCCGCAGATACCACCACCGAGCTGGGGCCCGCAATTCTGGGGGTGGGTAGGACGTGAGCGGTCCCAGGCTCTGACTCTGTCCCAGCCTCCACTAAATTCACCCAATGTGCCGTCAGGGAGATGTAGTGGCCCTGCCCGCCTGTGCTTGTCCACGTGTCCGTAGTTAAGTGGACCGTGGCAGTAACCGCGTTGGTGAGGGCGCGTACAATGTTGCGGGAGACGTGGTCGTGCAGGGCTGGGACGGCACATCGGGAAAAGTAGTGGCGACTGGGAACTGAGTAGCGCGGGGCCGCCGCCTCCATGATACTTTTGAAGGACTCCGTTTCCACAACCCTATACGGCAGCATCTCAAGGCTGATGAATTTTGCTATGCGGACGGTTAACGTTTGAGCGTGCGGGTGCGTGGCGGCGTACTTGCGCTTGCGCTCCAACAGTTGCGCAAGCGACGGCTGGACGGTGCGCTGAACTACACTGCTGGATGGGGCCGAGGACAGCGGAGGTGAGGGTGTGGGTGCAGGCCAGGAGACGGTAGTGCCTGTGTCCTGAGAGGGGGGTTGCATCTCAGTGGCAGGTTGGGGCACAGGGGGAGAGGCAGGGGTGCAAACCGGAGGCGCTGAACGGCCTTCGTCCCACCTTGCGGGGTGCTTGGCCATCATATGTCTGCGCATGGTGGTGGTGGTGAGGCTGTTGGTGTTGGCTCCCCGGCTGAGCTTTGCGCGACAAAGGTTGCACACCACTGTTCGTCGGTCGTCAGGCGTCTCTGTGAAAAACTGCCAGACCTTAGAGCACCTCGGCCTCTGCAGGGTGGCATGGCGCGAGGGGGCGCTTTGGGAAACACTTGGTGGATTATTCGGTCTGGCCCTGCCTCTACCCCTGGCCACCGCACTGCCTCTTGCAACCTGCCCTGCTGATGCCCTTGACTCCCCCTCTGAAGACCTGTCCTCCTGAGTAAGCGTTGCACACCAGGTGGGGTCAGTCACCTCATCGTCCTGCTGCTCTTCCTCCGAATCCTCTGTGCGCTGCTCCCTCGGACTTACTGCCCTTACTACTACCTCACTGCAAGACAACTGTGTCTGATCGTCATCGTCCTCCTCACCCACAGAAAGTTGTTGAGACAGTTGGCGGAAGTCCCCAGCCTCTTCCCCCGGACCCCGGGAACTTTCGAATGGTTGGGCATCAGTGACGATAAACTCCTCTGGTGGGAGAGGAACCGCTGCTGCCCAATCTAAGCAGGGGCCCGAGAACAGTTCCTGGGAGTGTTCCCGCTCCTGAGCAGGTGTTATTGTAGTGGAGTGAGGAGGCTGGGAGGAAGGAGGAGCAGCAGACAGAGGATTCGGATTGGCAGCAGTGGACGGCGCAGAACTGCGGGTAGACGATAGGTTGCTCGAAGCACTTTCTGCCATCCAGGACAGGACCTGCTCACACTGCTCATTTTCTAATAACCGTCTCCCGCGTGGACCCATTAATTGGGCGATGAATGTGGGGACGCCAGAAACGTGCCTCTCTCCTAATCGCGCAGCAGTCGGCTGCGACACACCGGGATCAGGAGCTCGGGCTGTGCCCACACCCTGACTTGGCCCTCCGCGTCCTCGGCCGCGTCCACGTCCTCTAGGCCTACCCCTACCCCTCAGCATGCTGTATTACCAGTGATTTGATTTCACAGGCAGGAAATAAATTGGCGCAAGACTGCAGGCCAAATATAATTTTTGCCCTTTTTGGAAAACGAAAGGCCCCACTGCCTCTAGTGAATGAATTATCTAAGTTTAATAACTGTGCTGTGTCCCTGCTTATGTGTCACAGAACGTGAGGGTAGCAGAGTTATTATAACTCTGGCAGAGCAGGTATTTTTTTCCCAATTAAGGAAAGCAAATGGCGAAGCCAGCAGTAAAGCGTAGCTGGGTGCGTCTGATTTAGCAATGTTGTTCACGCAGCTCACACGTGTCCACAGCCCTTAGGACGGACAGAGGCTGGACAAATAGATTTGTTTTCAGTTTTTTTCCACCAAAAGGCAGCACTGCGTATATTCAATGAACATGAGAAGTTTAATAACTGTGCTGTGTCCCTGCTTATGTGTCACAGAACGTGAGGGTAGCAGAGTTATTATAACTCTGGCAGAGCAGGTATTTTTTTCCCAATTAAGGAAAGCAAATGGCGAAGCCAGCAGTAAAGCGTAGCTGGGTGCGTCTGATTTAGCAATGTTGTTCACGCAGCTCACACGTGTCCACAGCCCTTAGGACGGACAGAGGCTGGACAAATAGATTTGTTTTCAGTTTTTTTCCACCAAAAGGCAGCACTGCGTATATTCAATGAACATGAGAAGTTTAATAACTGTGCTGTGTCCCTGCTTATGTGTCACAGAACGTGAGGGTAGCAGAGTTATTATAACTCTGGCAGAGCAGGTATTTTTTTCCCAATTAAGGAAAGCAAATGGCGAAGCCAGCAGTAAAGCGTAGCTGGGTGCGTCTGATTTAGCAATGTTGTTCACGCAGCTCACACATGTCCACAGCCCTTAGGACGGACAGAGGCTGGACAAATAGATTTGTTTTCAGTTTTTTTCCACCAAAAGGCAGCACTGCGTATATTCAATGAACATGAGAAGTTTAATAACTGTGCTGTGTCCCTGCTTATGTGTCACAGAACGTGAGGGTAGCAGAGTTATTATAACTCTGGCAGAGCAGGTATTTTTTTCCCAATTAAGGAAAGCAAATGGCGAAGCCAGCAGTAAAGCGTAGCTGGGTGCGTCTGATTTAGCAATGTTGTTCACGCAGCTCACACGTGTCCACAGCCCTTAGGACGGACAGAGGCTGGACAAATAGATTTGTTTTCAGTTTTTTTCCACCAAAAGGCAGCACTGCGTATATTCAATGAACATGAGAAGTTTAATAACTGTGCTGTGTCCCTGCTTATGTGTCACAGAACGTGAGGGTAGCAGAGTTATTATAACTCTGGCAGAGCAGGTATTTTTTTCCCAATTAAGGAAAGCAAATGGCGAAGCCAGCAGTAAAGCGTAGCTGGGTGCGTCTGATTTAGCAATGTTGTTCACGCAGCTCACACGTGTCCACAGCCCTTAGGACGGACAGAGGCTGGACAAATAGATTTGTTTTCAGTTTTTTTCCACCAAAAGGCAGCACTGCGTATATTCAATGAACATGAGAAGTTTAATAACTGTGCTGTGTCCCTGCTTATGTGTCACAGAACGTGAGGGTAGCAGAGTTATTATAACTCTGGCAGAGCAGGTATTTTTTTCCCAATTAAGGAAAGCAAATGGCGAAGCCAGCAGTAAAGCGTAGCTGGGTGCGTCTGATTTTTACAGGTTGCAGACGCAGCTCACACGTGTCCACCGGCGTTAGGCCGGACAGAGGCAGGACAAATTTAATTATTTTCCGTTTTTTGGCACCAGAAGGCAGCACTGCGTATATTCAATGAATAACAACTGTGTTGTCGCCCTGCCTATACAATTCTTTCCCTGCAGTATCAATGGAGGGTGCAATGGTCTGCAGAGGCGATTTTGAGAAGCAAAAAAAAATGCAGCACAGCTAACAGCAGCCTGGACAGTACTGCACACGGATAAATATGGCCCTAGAAAGGACCGTTGAGGTTCTTGAAGGCTACACTCACTCCTAACACTCTCCCTGCCTATGCAGCACTTCTGTCCCTAATGCCAGGTGCAACGGTCTGCAGAGGCGATTTTGAGAAAAAAAAAATTGCCACTGCTAACAGCAGCCAACACACAGCTATCAGTGGCCCTAATAAGGACCTTTGGGGGGTCTTGAAGCCTACACTAACTACCAATTCTTTCCCTACAGCAGCTCCGGTACAAACAGCACTGTCCCTCATCTAACTCACACCGCATCTGAGGCGAACCGCGGGAGGGGCCGACTTTTATGTTCGGGTGACACCTGATCTTCCCAGCCACTCACAGCAGGGGGGTCGTATAGGGCTTGAACGTCACAGGGGGAAGTTGTAATGCCTTCCCTGTCTTTCAATTGGCCAGAAAAGCGCGCTAACGTCTCAGGGAAGGAAGTGAAAATAACCAGAACACCGCATGGTGTTCGTTACGAATAACGAACATCCCGAACACCCTAATATTCGCACGAATATCAAGCTCGGAAGAACACGTTCGCTCATCTCTAGTCTTGACCTATCTTTTGACGAAAAACGCTGAAGGCTCCCATAGACTTTGTGTGAGTGAGGCCTAAGGGGAATGCATGTAAGTTGTGGCAATACCAGTACTTTTCTGAAGGGGTGGTGGGAAAATATCTAAGAACTGCATTGCCAGTGGAGTTCCAGCAGACTGTTTAGTGTTTGGAAGTTTGCTATAGTTCCAGGTTCAAGGCTAGTGAGACATGGCCCTGCTGCGGTAAAGACACACAGGTGAGTTCTGCTCCCTCACTGAAAGGACTTGAAATGTTATATCCTTCCTTACATAAGAGAGGCTAATGATAAGGACCGAACCACTTGAGAGACTTTTCTAACTAGTCATATCTGACGTAAGAGACTGTAATGCTGCACTGAGCAGGAGATGATGGGGAGTAGCTCGAGTGGGTGCAACAACTCTTGCCTGGTCACAGTAGTGGCTACTCAGTCTACAAGGATAGCTCGTGCTGCAGGCGGGATTGTATAGGGTTTTTGGCTAATGAAACTGGTGTTGTTTTTTCGTGACGCTAGTGGCTTATTCTAATGAATAAGGAGACAAGTCAGATGGTGATGCAGTAAATCTGAAGGCACATACTATACTTAGAGTTGGCAAATGATTACAATTCACACACTTTTGTTACAGCAAGTGGTAAAGTTGCCAACATTTTTCCCCATCACATTGGACGGCAACCATTAATTGCTCAACACTCACTGCATGATGAGATTTGATTACAAGACTGAATGGAACTCTTGCTGAACTCTGGGGTGATTCTACTAGTTGAGACTAGCACTATAAGGAATGGGTTAAATTGGTGTGATGAATGCTTTTGGAGAGCTGTGGGGTATGGTGTAGGCTCTCCTGTTGGGAAACTGACTACTGACTGTACAGGGACATCTGGAACTCACAGTTGTGGTGTATGATATCTTTCCAGCTTACATGAGGGTCTTCCCCGGCTCAGTTGCCTCCTGGCAGGGTTAAAATAGACTCCTCCCCCACTCAGGGTTCTGCCCTATCGCGGCCATAGGCGTCTGCACTCTCCAGCTCTTGCTTCTCTCTTTACTTTCCTCAATGCACTCCACACTTCCCTTCCCCTGCAAGCTCCATCTCCTGGGCTCTATCTCTTACTCCTCCCACTCCTCCAATCACCAGAGCTCTAATAGTTTCTCTTCTGAGTCACATGGCCAGTTTCCCCCAGTCACATAAATCCTCACATAAGGAGAGGCTGACCAAGCTAAAAATTAGCTGCAGGCAGCCAATCACAAAGGGCACAGTTTCTAGGCAAATTCTATTTAACCCTTTTGGCAAAGAAAACTAGGTTTTTCACTTAAAGGATGCCTCCTATGTCCCCCTAAGGGCTCATAGCAAGGTTCCTAGGACGTATTAATCTTAAGACTGCCCTGAGGACCACCTGGTGTTTGTCAGAACTCGAACACACATTGGAAGTCGTCCATGAATAGGGCATGAACATCTCCGAAATAGGGGTACGGCCACGGATGACAGGCTAAAGTGTGACCAGGTCCCCCTATTGCTTCTCTGACTAATATACGTCCCAAGGGCTATGTCCAACTGGAATTGGAGCACCATTTAGAGTAGTACAGTGGAGTGCAGACGGAGAAAAAAAGAAAATACCATCTGCAAAAACAGATAATACCCTCTGCATTGTCCCTCATTGCCACTCAGCGCTAGAAGACTTAGAGTGCCCCAAAAATTGTTACCAGTGTTGGGCACAACTAAGGTTACAGCAATAAAGTTCAGAGTGAACAAGGAAATTAAATACGTGGTCCTTCCGCAACAAAGCAACTACATGCTTGAGGGCTTAGGTAATCCTTATGACGGGGCCTTCACCAGAAAATTCCTGGTGGTGGTCCTACCGAGAAGAGAAGAGTCGATGAGCCCCATGGTCTCCTCTGTGGTAAGGCTAAGTCAGAACCTCCCTGAGGTACCTTCTGCTCATGGCACCAGTTCACCAGTACTGATCTCTTCATATGGGGTAAAGAGACTCTATGGGCTCCTTAAGATTCCTGGGCCAGTGTACAACCACATCCTTTACACCTACTATAGCTAAGCCCATGGTTAAGGCATTGTATTTTATGTGGTGTGAAATCCTATCAATGTAAGATGTGGTTAGCTGAGTACCAATTATCCCTTGCCTTTAGATCCATTAGGTTTTGCTTCTGCAGCTAATTACTGGTATTAACCTAAAGGTCATGGCTGTGATTACATGTCAGCCTCTGATAGGGCCAAGGCTTCCTGCAAACTTTCAGCCGCGAAAAGCAATTGAATTAAATGACTTTCTACCGTCTTGCAACAGAAAAATGAATCCAGTTAAGAGTTGTTAATACTCCCTCCCTTGCTGGTCGTTAAGCAAATGCTTCCACCGCCGCAGTAAACGCAGTTCTTTAGTTAGTGCCTCTTAATAAATAAGATAAATCTCACATTTAAGTGGCGAGCTGTACATTAGCATCACATTATAAAACTGCCTTTATTGTCTCAAAACACGTTATCATCTCAAACAGCCGGAAAAGTGTCTTCTGAAAAGAATTTAATAGTTGCAACTGCAATTTCTAAATACATCTAACCACGTTAATAGTCAAGATTTGGCTGTTCTCATCCTGATTTTAAATATTTCACATGAGAGTCGACTGAAGGGAAAGATTTCTCTGTCAATTTCCATTCCTGAGCGTAGGGGACAATACGAAGAGCAAGAGATACAAGAGTCTGCTATAACAGAATAATTGGTTTCTTTTGCTGGAGCTGAGCTTTCTAAGTGCAACAAGGAAGACTTGGATCCTAAAGAAGACATCAAAGAAACACAGCGTATTCCGAGCAAGGAGATTGTAGGACCTGAAACACGTGATGTGAGCCTCACTACAATTAGAAATAGTGAGTGATGATTATATGACTAGCATGCTCCACCAATCAAAGTTGGAGTGCTGTTGCATGGGCATACATGTCATAAAGCCAGACTATGCAGCTACAGTGACTTTGGGAGAAGGGACAAGCACTGGTTGGCATTTCAGACATTAGTGAACCTGCACAAGCTCAAAGAGCTTGATAAGAGAACTCGGAAATGTCCAACACAACATTTAAAGGAGTCTCACCGCTTGCCTATTATCGTGTACATCTTCCATGTGCCACCAAAAGCAGCTTTGACTCATTGAGATACTGGTTCCACAAAACCCTTGGTGTAAGATACCCCAGAATAGATTCAAGACATGAGCAGATCCTTAAAGAAATCCTCCGAGCCTGGAGAAACAAAGATGGCCACACCAGCTTCTCTGATTGACTTCTCTAGTGCTGTCTATGTGAGCAGCATTCACCAGTCATATCAGCATGTGGTGTCTTAGACTACCTATGCATACTACATACATTGTGCATCAAATAGTCTGAAAAGTGGTTCGGTCATCTTTATTTCAACAGGCACAGGATATCATTTTAAGTCTTGCAAGTTGCAAAGTGGGCCTTCTGGCTTTCTCAGCCTATCCTACAGGTGCTGTCTTCCCCAGGTAAGTGATGCACACACCCAGCAGTCAATATGATGTAAAATGGGATTCATTAGACCAGGTCAACTTCTTCTTTTGCTCCATGATCTAGTAGAGATGGCACAAGTGTGTGAGGTGTTACTTTTGTAGTGTAGTGTTCCTTTAAAATGTTGTTTGGTTTATGCTCCTGTATTTAGAGAAGTAGTGGGGAGTAGTGGGGAAACCAGAATGGGAAGTTAGCAGGTGCCATTTTGTGCGCTATAATTACGCTGTTAAGAGTGAGCGAATTGGCGAAAATGTTGGTAGGGTGGCACAACCTTCCATGAAACAAAGTAGAAATGACAAACCTGAGGACTTTTGACCAACTTCTCATTTATTGTATTAGAACCAGTAAATAAATGCATTTTGGGGGGCACTGGAAATAAATGAGGCAAGTGCAGCTAGCTAGAAGATCTGCTTGTCTAGCTGGATGCACTTAGCTCCTTCATTTCTGGTATGGTTTTCCCATTACCATAGAACAGCCAAATATGTCACAGCTGTTCTGTACCCCAGCATTAGCCCTGCTTACCTGAATTCACTGTAATATGGTTGACCATCGCGTCGCCATCAGCTTGCCATGGGTCAGACACAGTACAGTTTTTGTTTTCTTTTCAATATTTGTATTTCCTACACCATTGCTAGGCAATGACTCAGGTACCTGCAGCCTATCTGCAATGTTAGTTCTGTATAGACTGCAGGTCAGATGGCCTCCATTAACTTCAATGGAACCATCTGCACAGAGTCCGCGACAAAATAGAACGTCCTGCAATTTTTCCTCCACTCGCGTAATATGCAATTTGTATCCGCGATTGTGAGCAAAAAAGTGAAAGTACATGCTTTTCAATACCTGTGTTCCATAAGGACCTCTTGCTACATGCCGTCTCTGCCGATACCTTCATTTTGTGCTGGACTCTGTTGTCTGTTAATAAAAGTTATCCAGCATCATGTGGAGTCACAGAGCATGTCTTCCTGTGTCTCTGTTGGCACAAAGGGAATTCTTCCACAACCATGTCAGCTCTGAGGAAATGTTGCTTATTACCCAAAAAGTAAACCTTGCACCACCAGTGAAGAGAGCCACAGACATTTCTGCCCCTAGTATAAATAAACTGGGTCAAATCCTACCAATGACCTATTCCTGATCCAAGAAGGATTACTGACGTCAACCACCCTACTTTACCAGGATACACTATAGGAAGAAGACAAGCCAGTGCAGGCAGTGTGATGAACTGGGCAATGTTCTGCTAAAAACTCGGGTTCTGGCCTTCATGTGGATGTGACACGTACCCCCTAATTAGCCATCATCTTGATGCTGAAAGATTTCGGTTTCACTTTCACATCTATCCCATTTCTTTTTGCAAGGGGCTGCAATGTAATTATCATTAGCTCCTATAGTCTTCTAAATAAGCTACAGACCATAAGTATACAGTCAGGAGGGTGAGCCGTGACCTCCTCTATGATAGCAATGGAACAGTAATTGTGATGGGAGTGTCTGTCTCCCCCTGCAGGCAGGTCCTGTGTAACAGCATTACACAGAATGAGAAAATGACTAGAAAATGAACACATAACCCCAAGTAGATCTGAGCTGGTCAGAATTGAGATCGCATGACTATCTGAGGAAAAACAGGCCAGGAGGTACAGATAGAGAGAAATAACTAACCAAGGTTACTCTAGCTGACTTATATATACTAGGGGGATAGCTACATAATAAATACATACAAAAAAATCACCGAAGTGACCTTTTAATAGACAGGTAGTCCAGCTCAAGCTTCTGTGCTGTTTTAACAAGCTAAGTATTGGTTTTGTGAAATTCTACTGGAATGTAGTTAAACAGAATGTTTTATTATTATTCTCCTCTGATTTTAATTATCGATTGAAGCAGATGTTTGTGTATTAATAATACAATACCTGGTTAAGTTACATTTTTTTATCACTTGTCAAAACTGAAATACATCTCAATGGAACGGAATATATTGTTCGCCAAAGTTTTTACAGAAATACAGATAATTATTACATGGATTTAATAATCACCTCACCTTCTACTTTTTCTCAACTTTTGGGCACGGCAGAGTTTTAAAAAAAAAAAGGTTAATCCAGTTAGATACGGCCAACAAACCCTACAGGAATGCTTGAGTAACTGTTGGTAATGAGAAGAAAAAGAATGAATATTGGCTGATTACTCACCCTTCAAATGAACAGAACTTTGGGCATTTGATGTAGTTGGGGTCAAGAAATGGATTAGAGATCCCACTTTGCCCAGGCTCGGATTGGCCCACAGAGGAACAGATGAATCCCTCAGTGGGGTCTGACCCAAAAGTGTGCACTGACTTTTCCAATTTTTTCTTTTACCGATAATCTACAAATTAGTGATATAGGTATCATGGTATGAGCTTGGCATGTATAAAACTACTTGGGTAATGCACCAGACAGACTGCAGAGAGGGTTTTATGTGAAACTCCTGTCATGGAGGCTTTATTATGACCTTCACTGATGGCAACTGTAGGGTGTTGGCAGCATAACTAGTTTTCTAGCGTGTGTGTGTGTGGGGGGGGTTCTTTTGGGGTGATTCTACCGGTAAAGTCGGATAGGCTAAGATGGTAAGTTTTGTCAAGTTCATGACAAAATAATAATAAAGATAGGAAAAGTAAAATGAAAGGGAAATTGTCCTTTTCCATGGAGAGTAGTGTGGTGCCTCAGTGAAGATGTTATGGTGGTAAGAAAGTACTCCAGGAGGCAGGATTTAAACTTTGAATCAGTGGAACTATTTATTTGGGGGAAGAATCTTCAATACACTTCATACATTTTGCATTACTGTGTTGCTTAAGGTAGATATACACTTCCATTCATATGCAGGCACTATGTACACAAACCTCTTCTGTATACTAGTGCACTACAATGAGTAAAAAGCACAGGAATCTGTTTCTTCCTCTATGCTTTGCCCTCCTGCTTTTCTTTTTCTCTGTTTTATTTCTCTTTTATATGTTTTACGCAAGCCAACCTGTGTGGAGGGCTTATCTATAGAGATGAGCGAGCGTACTCGGAAAAGCACTACTCGCTCGAGTAATTTGCTTTATCCGAGTATCGCTGTGCTCGTCCCTGAAGATTCGGGTGCCGGCACGGAGCGGGGAGCTGCAGGGGAGAGCGGGGAGGAACGGAGGGGAGATCTTTCTCTCCCTCTCTCCCGCCCGCTCTCCCCTGCTCTCCGCTGCGACTCACCTGTCAGCTGCAGCGGCACCCGAATCTTCAGGGACGAGCACAGCGATACTCGGATAAAGCAAATTACTCGAGCAAGTAGTGCTTTTCCGAGTACGCTCGCTCATCTCTACTTATCTACTAATTTCAGGCTACCTATCTCCTGGCTACCTGAACCTCACATAGGACATTACTTGGGGTTCTGAGGCATAATTAGGTTGACAAACAAGCAAACAATAAACTTGTTAAAGTACGAGTATATCAAAATACTAATAACCACCTGTCCATGAGTGACTGTGTGAGTTACATGTGACAATATCACCGTCATGTGATCAGTTACATTGCTATGGATACAGCAGTACTCAGTCTGGCAGTTTGAAGCTTGTTGTGAGACAGCTGGACACCTGTGCGGAGACTCCAATAAATGACACCTCATAAATGTCCACATACATAGCTCGCATTGCATATTGACCGACTACATTGAAGCATAGTCCTTCACCACCATCTTCACAGTCTCCTGAATGTGATATCATGTCATCTCAAGTGCTAATGCTGCCAACACCAGTCCAGCCTTCATCTAATTGTGAACCTTTGTCCAGTGTTGAAACAAACCGTCTCTGTCGTGCAAACATGTCACCAAAGAAGGTTCAATGCCGCCATGAAGCTAATGCAGCTTACTTGACAAAGCAACAAGCCACGATTTCACCTCTGCCACCAGCTGAAGTTTGTAAATCTCACACAGCTGATATGTGAAAGCAACGAGCCAACATGTCTCCTCAGCAAGCTGCTGAAGTTTATAAATCATGAGCAGCTCAAATGCGAAAGCAACAAGCGAACATGTCTCCTCAGTGAGCTTCTGAAGTTCGTAAATCTCATGCAGCTCATATACAAATGCAATAAGCGAACATGTCTCAGTATCAGTATTGCTATTTTGTACATTTACTGACTTTTTCTGATTCATAGGTGGTTGCACTGTTCAGCAAAATAGCAAATAATGGCAATAGCTTACTATTGCATGGAAATATTTTAACCAACTCCAATCCCTTTAACTATAAAATATTATTAACTGGCACATTACTCCACCAGAAACACTGGTACAATAATTTCCTAATAACAACTATCAAAATACTAATGACTATCTATTTGTGAGTTACGTATGATGAGGTCACCATCATGTGATCAGTCACTGGGCCTCTGAGCTCCGCCCCTGATCACAGGACTGTGACGTTATCACCGATCCTAAAACATGCAGAGTCTGACACCAGCCGTGTGCTTACAGGACCTGTTATGATGTCACAATCATGTGATCAGTCAGAGGGTGATCAGTGTGTGCAGGACTCTGTTGCGCTGGTTGTGATCCCTGATGTATGGAATTAAGAATGTATGTAGCAGAGCTGTATGTGATGTACATGTAGCAGAGCTGTGTGTGTGTTTGTGACAAGCATGTACCAGAGCTGTGTGTGTGACATGCATGTAGTAGAGCTGTGTGTGTGTGTGACATGCATGTAGCAGAGCTGTCTGTGTTTGACATGCGCATACCAGAGCTGTGTGTGTGCGACGTTCATGTAGCAGAGCTGTGTGTGTGACATCCATGTATCAGAGCTGAGTGTGTGTAATGTTCACATAGCAGAGCTGAGTATGTGTGACGTGCATTTAGCAGAGCTGTATGTAGCAGCTGTGGCAGAAAAGAACGATGTTAGCCCATTGAATTCAATGGAGCCGGCAATACAGCCGGCTCCATTGAAAGCAATGGGCTGCCGGCGAGCGCGGGATGAATTTTCGGGAAGGGCTTAAAAATATAAGCCCTTACCTGAAAATCATCCTAAAATGTGTAAAAAAAAAAAAAAGTATACTCACCTTTCTGCTGCAGCCGGAGTTCAGCCGCGTCTGGCCGGCAGTTCTCCTGAACTGCTTTCTGTAGTATTCAGCAGGTGGGGATTTAAAATCCCCACCTGCTGAATGGGCTTCCTCTGAATGACAGCTGAGAGCTGCCCCTGATTGGTCCCTGTGCTCAGCCAATCAGAGGCAGCTCTCACTCACCCATTCATGAATTCATGAATGAGTGAGTGAGAGTTGCCTCTGATTGGTGAGAGCTGTGACCAATCAGAGGCAGCCCTTTCAGCAGGCGGGGATTTTAAATCCCCACCTGCTGAATACTACAGAAAGCAGTTCAGGAGAATTGCCGGCCAGACGCGGCTGAACTCCGGCTGCAGCGGACAGGTGAGTATAATTTTTTTTAAAATTATTTTTACACATTTTAGGATGATTTTCAGGTAAGGGCTTATATTTTTAAGCCCTTCCCGAAAATTCATCCCGCGCTCGCTGGCAGCCCATTGCTTTCAATGGAGCCGGCTGTACTGCCAGCTCCATTGAATTCAATGGTCAGTGCTCCTTTAATCGAGTTGAATACTGCGTGGTGCTCGTCTCGAGTAACGAGCATCTCGAGCACCCTAATACTCGAACGAGCATCAAGCTCGGACGAGTATGCTCGCTCATCTCTAGTCAGGATGGGTATCATCACTCCTTAAGAAGAGCACCTAAAAGGTGAGTGAGGAGACTTATAAGGCCATTCATGTCATGAATTGGTGAAAACGTGTCTGTCAGAATTGATTTTATTTTTACCTGTGAGAGGGTATATTGGAGTAAGTCAGTTGTCTTACACTGGTCCACCACTGGTCGACGGAGAGACCCTTTTCGGGGCAACCACTCTGTCTGCTAGGCAAGAATTTTGTAGGTCCATCCCAGGGAGCATTTTTAATTCATTGTCTATTTGTCCTCCTCTTCCATTTACTGAAGGTATCTATAGATTAAGATGTAGATTTATAAGAAGGCTATTCTGTTGGACATGGTTGCTCTAGATCCCAGGAGTTGTGGATACAGCGTATATGGATATATTTCTTTTGTCTTTTGCAGTATATTACATATGTTGCCCTTACCCTTTATCACCTTTTTTTTTACACAAGCTACATATGTGATGTATTTATTTGTATGTAATTGTCCGGAGATGATTGCTCTATAGTAGGTATTATGTTTCTTTTTTTCTAATTTTTATCCTCTTTTTGTATCTAATCTATCTACCTGCCATACTCTTCTCTGACCACTAGGGATCTTTTGGCATCTTGTCCTGCACACTCAGCAATTGTGTATGTGCAATTGTTGTTTGGAGTTACTACTTTGCCATTGACCCCAAGACCTTAGTGCCTCTAAAGGCACATAACATCATGTCAGTACTGTGTAAAATAGTTAAACAGACATTAAGCCATGACAGCTGTTGACAGATCCCCAAGACATCATCAGTATATGATACGTGAAATCACACCTATAACACTTGCTGCACCAGCATTCAGCAGGATAAGCGTAATTCTGTGCTTTAGAGATCACAGTGATTCGGGTCATTACAATTCGCTGTTATTGTTTGCAACAAACTAATTCTGTTTATTTCTTGAGCGATTCATATGAGTTAGAATTTAGGAACAAGAATGTCTGCAAAGTATCTATAAAGGAGGAAAGTGCAGGAATGTGGAGTAGGGAATATAAAACAATTACCGTCAATTATATATGCTCCCTATTGTGTTACGTTTATGGTGTTCAAGGCATTCGCAAAGCACCGGTGTAGAAGGTAATGATTGGATCCCCAGTAGGTGTCTGGGTTTATGTATTAATTATGCAGCAGGAGTAAGTACGCAATCCAGAGTAATAAAGAAGTCTTCACCCGGTGTGTGCGGTATACTGGTGCTCATCAAAAAGTGTGTGCTAAGTATTTTGTATTAATTGTAGTAGACAGTTATCAGCTAATAAAAACCATATCCTAAATCGTGCCGCCACCAAAAGCCACAGGGATAAAGTCATGTCCATGAGTTTCTGGCTTTATATACTGACAGAGTGGCTCTGAGAACAGTTGATTAGTAGTGCTCTTAGGTGGCAGACCCCCCTCGATCAAGTATTGATGACCCATTCTAAGGATGGGTCATCAACTAGTAGATTGTAAGGTACAGTAGCTTCTTATGACAGCAAAAATTTGTCACATTGGCCATTTGATGGATTGTTCTCCAGCCGATCCTCTTCTGAATGCGTAAGCTACATATAGGATGATGTATGACAGCATGGTGGTGACAAAGGGAGGCAGTTTCATGCAGCAAAATAAACTTTTACAAACTTAGTTAATTCCAGTTCTTCGTCTCAAAGGAGGGTTCTATACTTAAAAGGTTTTCCTCATTAAAACAAAACATCGTCCCCCAGCTGGCCCTGCCTGAAATAACAAAGAACAGTATACTCACCTCTCCTGGGACGCAGCTGACAGCCAGCGCTGGAATTGGCGGTGACTTCCAGGTAGACGATGAGCTGGGCGGAAGCAGACCACCGCTGGCCAATCAGC
Organism: Eleutherodactylus coqui; assembly: GCF_035609145.1. NCBI lineage: Eukaryota > Metazoa > Chordata > Amphibia > Anura > Eleutherodactylidae > Eleutherodactylus > Eleutherodactylus coqui. The sequence goes on from NC_089846.1 coordinate 62,348,473, forward strand.
GGTCAAAGTGTCATGTCCCCAAACCCCTGGCATCATTGTGGCCAGGATAGCAGCATTGATGCTAGGAACTCAGACGGTGACACTGTAGCCTGTGATTGGCCACAGCGAGCACATGCCTTCGCCAGGAACATCTACCCGGAAGTCATTGCTAATGCCAGCGCTGGTTCTCAGCTGCATCCCAGGGTCCCAGGAGAGGTGAGTATACTCTTGTTTGTTATTTAAGACTGGGCCCAACTCGGGGAAGAAGTTTTGTTTTAATGGCAAAATCCATTTAAACAATGCATAAAATTTTACCATAAGGTCTGCTATTGATAGTTAAATGTTACATTTCACTACTATCATCTCAGCACAGAGCTCATTGCAACTTAAGCAGGTGTCCTTTTAGCAATAAATCTTGCTTAGAGGGTTGAGAAGCAAATTTTCAAAAATTCCAGATATGAAGGTGTTTGTGCCTTGCTTATGCGCAGCTGGTTATGGGTAGAAATCATGCAGCCATTATATTCTTATCCTGTCCTGCCTTTCTGATGATTCCCTGCATCGCTATTTTCCAAGACGGTCGCAGTATCCCTGCTGATATGCAGCTTGGAAATACATTTTGCACAATTCCCCATTCTGTACTACCTTCCTGTGTCTTTCCCAACTAAGTGCTATCGTGCTATTGGTCAGTAATCTGGCCTCGAGAGCTGAAGAGACGAAAAAGCCAACCCAGGTCATTCCTTCTGAGTGACCCTGACCTGTAGCGCTGGAATGCCTACAGGTCGTATCCGGAGTACCTGGGAATAAACCCTTCTGAAGTGCCATGAGAAGGTAATGCTTTATAGAGCTACAGACACCAAATCCGAAGCACAAACACATTACAAACTTTAATAACTTTTAATTATCATTCATTTCACAGAAACTTTGTGTAATTGGAATACCCCTTAAACTGTAATTGTCGTTTTAGCAAATAGCCTTTTCTAATCTATTTACCAGTGCCCTCCAACTACCAGTACCCTGGGTACCATTAATTTTGATCTAATTTCTGTAAGAGTCTTTTGCACCTGAGCTTATTGCACAAAAGGATGCATCTTTCATCAGTTCAATGACCTGAACATTTCCAACTTGATGGTCTTTGAGTACAACTTTTATTCTCCCTCCAGAGTCACTGCCAGTTCACACACACCAGCCTCTGGATCTCTGAGAGTCAACTGTTCAACATTGGAAATTCATAGTTCTCTCTTCCTTTACAGTTGTCTCTGTTGTTCAACTCAGCCGACCTTCTTTTCTTTTTGTTGCCTATCAGCTCTTCTCTGTTTGCTTCTAGTCCAACACACAGGAGCACTTATCATTCAGGTACTGGCGCTCCACATCTGACTTCAGTTTCACTTCACCTCACAGTAGTTTGTCTCCTGCTTTCCTTACGTCTCACAGCAGCACAACCAAGAGGTTATTTCCGCCCCGGTGTACAATTAGGACTGATGGAATATTTAATGAATCAAATTAAACAATTAATTAGAGCCCACAGACCCTGTAAGATGGATGCCTAGCCGCTCTCACCCTGTGTTTTTTTCTGTCCTGCGTGGACAGGTGGTTTGTTAGCTGGTTGCGTACTGCTACTGTTCTATTTTACATTTCTATGCTGGACTTCCTAGATTGTGCTGAGAGATGTACAAGACTATTGCATTAACCCTATTCTGGGTTCTCAGCAGGATTAGGGCTCTTTCATGCGACCGTATGCATTTTTACATTCTCTCGTCCGCACCATAAATTCACATGAATGGACGATTTTCTGTGATCATGGACAGGGCTAATTAGTGTTTCATGTCCATTCACGAGACTGTGAGCTTTGTTTTTAGCGAAAAAATACATCGCACCCCGGAAAACCCTCGCTTGGCATAAATCCTCGGGATGCCTTCAAATGCCTATACAGAGGCACTTGGAAGCTTTTTGTAGCATTGGACGCTGCTAAAATGCCTCCCACTCCCTTTTTCTTCTAAGGAAGTCTATGGGAGCCGCTGCCGTATATCGGTCAAAAGATAGAACCAGAACTATCTTTTTACCTACCGTATATTCGCCACTGCAGTATTTAGGTCACGTATGTTCCATTTTTTATGTTGCAACGTTTTAACGGGCTGTATATTTGCCTGTGTGAATGAATGCATTGGAAACTAATGCCTCAGATGGTCGTGTATATCAGTCGGCCGTAAAAATGCGCCATATATGCGCTCATGTGATTAAAGCCTTAGGGCGCCCACCCACTGGCGATTTTTTTTTCTTTGCGTTTTGCGTTTTTTCTCAAGAGCAATTAGAATTGAATGTACTCCTGTCCACTGGCGGTTTTTTTTGCGTTGCGTTTTTTAACATAGGAACTGTCAGTTGCATATGTGTCCTTATTTTTCTCCTAATGCACCCATGAAAGTCAATGGAAATGAATGGAAAAGCCGCGAAAACGCGGCAAAAAACGCCGCGAAAATCGCAAACACCAGTGGGTGGGCGCCCTTAAGCTGTTGTTTGTAGTCTGCTATTGTGTGCTTAGCTTGTTGAACTAATGCACCTTTATTTTTCCTTTTTCTCGGTAGTCCATTTTAGCATCCTTCAGGACTCCATAGAGGGGCGGAGTATGCCTTAGTTTCAGCTGTTTTATCAGGATAAGTATTTCACTTAGATAATCAGAGCTGCAAGAGGAGGAATATTCTCATCTTTGTGTGCAACCTTAATCTTAACAATACCTCTCAGCTAGGAACGAGGTTCCCTTAGGTGGCTTTGCTGTTGGTAAATCTTCTCTCCTTGGCTCCAATTCCCACTACTTATACTGGACATGGTGGCCCTCTGCCTCTATAAGCCCAGATTGCACTTGATTGCATACTTTTTTTTATCACGGAGTACCTAAAGCTATTCATACTCATGTGATTCAAGTTATGTATATCTCTGCAATTCATGTCTTTCATCATTTACTTGCCTGATAGCTATGTATTCTATGTGCCAGACTGTTGCCCTTGTGACATGGCTGGTGAAACAACTCTGCAAGAGGGCTTGAGTCAAAAATTCCCACTGGGATAAAAGAGAAAGTGCATCTTGCCTTTTTCAGATTGCAAAAACGTGCTATTGTCCATCTGGTCTTACAACCATGATGTTGACCTTGAGGAAGCTCCATGTCTTGGGGGCCTATGGGCTTCAAAGTTGATAAGACGTTATAACTGAAGAAAAATTTTCTAAGATGGGACCAATCCTTGCTAAATATTAAGTTCAGATTTCCTATGGGAGTTGCCTGCCCCTGAAAGATTCAGGCTTGGCAAGTACAGCTTTAAAAGCCCAATTCCAACCGTTGAAATGACTACTATCTGATTGTCTAGGCATACTGTAGCACCTGCTCTGACAGCTAAAAATACAAGCTCCTAGGATTCGCTGCATTAAGGGTGCCGTTACAAGGAACCACTCTGCGGCTTCTGTGGAGGTAGCCATAGAATCCACTAAAGCATATGTAACAACTCACTGAGCCATGGAAATGGATAGTAATGGAGCACTAGGCGCATACATGGCTTCTAGAACTTAGATCCAACCCAGTTTTGCTAGAGCCCGCTCTACTAGAGCCGTGTCTAGTCTTGGGCTCATTAAAGTCTGATCCAGCTGAAATCAAATTTGCCGTAGAGCTTGGAGCTTGCAGTATATATCTTTTAAACATTACAGGTTGAAATTTCAGGTCTCATAGGAGATGGCTCTTTGGGCAGTCAATTTCGAGTCCAGCCATGCCTGAGGGCCATCTCTAGAGGGTATCTTCTTGATTATACTGCTGTGAGACATAGGGAATCGATTATGATTGATAATCTGTTTTTTCATTAGTCCTAACAGCAGCACAAGCTTCCCGTCTTAATTATACACTATTACTTTATAATAGACACAGGGTGGGAGGGGCTAGACAATGTTCTCATAGGGTCAGGGGGCTTTAGTTAATTGTTTAATTTAATTAAAAATTCTGTCTGTCCTAATTGTACACAGGGATAAAATTTACCTCTCGGTTGTGTTGTGGTTGGGACTAAGGGAAAACAGATTAGCATTCATAATCAACTCTTCTCCATGTCGCCCCAGTGTTTATGTTGGCATGCAGACACCCATCAATAGCTGTAGCAACTCTCAATTGGACTATTTGCCAACTTACACACGCTGGCCTCTATAATATAACTCAAATCATGGGGGATCACTTTTCTACTTTCCGTTTACTCATTCTCTAACATATTGGAGCATTATCTTTCTCTTTGGCTTCCGATGACTCAGCTTCATTATTTTTTTCATATGCGCAGCGTCTACTGCACAGATCTTTGCAGCACATGGCTGCTGTCACCGGTCTTCTAAGGCAGCCTCCGCTACTTTAAGGGCTGGTTTGGTGCTGTGTCACACTGGGGCAAGATGGCTGCTCTCTTACGCCCTCAGGGCTTATTTATGCGTTTGTGGCATCACCACGAGTCGGCTGCTCTGACATCAGTATAAGATGCAGGAACTCCATTCACCTCTTTACAAATGAGATTTATGACCAAGTCAAAAAACAAATTTCAACTTTGATCATTAATCAGCTTAGATGATCATTCAGAAATGGTTGGGGACCGAGCCATCAGATGAGCTCACTGTTGGATTTCACTGTGAACCGAATCCTGCACCTTACTGCATCCAGTGATACATAGAAACTACATAATCCAAGAGATTGAAAATGTTTAATAAAACCCAATTACAACAATGATTTTTAGCCAAAAATACACATTTTAATTAAAAAAAATACCTCCAAATGTGTACGTAGGTAATAATAACCAGCTGTCATTGTAACCCTTTATTTACAGTATATTGTTGTATATTGTTTTCATCTCTGCCATGAACCTTTCTATTGTCCGCCATCTTCTGGTTTTGCTGTATTTCAAAACTGTAAGGCAAAAAACTTTTTTGTTAAAAAAATTCTTAAAATGTTAGTTAAAATTTACTTAATGGGGCATTTAATACTTTTTGCACCAGAGAACTGCAAAAATCTCTCGAGGTCAGAAGCGGCTGTCTTAGCAGAGATTCTACATTAATTATACATTAGAATTGTATGTTTATCTATGACCATCTAATAATCCAGACTCTTTCATCATTTGGCACTTGTCAAGTTCAGGGCGCCCACCCACTGGCGTTTTTTTTTCCCTGCGAAATTCGCAGCATTTTTTTTCTCCTGGGGTCTATGGGACTTGTAATGTTAAAATCGCGATCGCGCAAAATCACAATTTACCGCGAATCGCGGTAAATTGCGATTTTGCGCGATCGCGATTTTAACATTACAAGTCCCATAGACCCCTGCAGAAAAAAAATGCTGCGAATTTCGCAGGGAAAAAAAAACGCCAGTGGGTGGGCGCCCTAATTCTGGATTAAAGGACCTGTGCTGTATGGATAATACTTTATTATAATGAATTTATATACAGTCCCAGGAGCCGAGTAATAATTACAGCCACTAAAGCTGTTTTCATCTTGTTACACTGGACAGATCCTGAAAACACTGGCTAGCCATCAAAGCGGTTACACAATGACATTAATCGGAATATGTAACAAGGAACTATAGACGGTAAGATTAGTCTTTCCAGGTGGGCTACAAGATCAGACATTAATTGTAATTCATTTGCTGGTAATGGAATATTTTTGCACTTAGTGGCTCAATGTCTTGTCAGCATTTCAGCTATTTCAGCATCACAGTAAAGTGCTGTTTTACTTTTCTCATTTATCACATATACAAAAGGCAAACCTTGTGGAGAGTGAAGAAAAAAGAATTAAGTGTTCTTTTTACACATTCATAAGGTTCTGTTGCTTAAGCAGGGGTGTTGCCTGAGCTTCCTGAGCTTGTGATTGGACAAAATGTTCATGCTGCCTGCGGTCTATTGTCCAATCAAATACACCAGAGCAACTGTCATCGGACATCAGCTCATTTCTTGCTCTTCTACAGTGATCTGAGATTTGTACAGAAAGCAAAGAATGGAATACCATTTACCTCCCAGTTCTAGTAGGCAAAAGGTTGTTGGTAGCTCCATGACAACAGTAACACCTGAAAAATCAAGAAACCAGTGAACTAATAGATATCTGCACTAAACTCCTTAGTGACTAGATTTGTCTAATAAATCAATTCATCACGAGTACTGTTGAACGAACTGGAAAAGTCAAAGCCTTTTCTGGCTCAAACGTTGCTAAAAGTTTGATTCAGCATGAACCCGAACCTCGGTCTGTTCATCTTGGCTGAAACCAGGCAGTTTACTAATTCTTTTTCTTTTCCTCGTTCTACTTCTTCTTCCACAAGTTTTAGGGGTATTGCTGAAGTTCCTGTTTGGTTTGAACTATGAATGATTGTCCTGCTTGCCAGGACATAAGGATTCGGGGTCCAAGCGGAAGTCAGGTGTTGTCTGCTGCCAATCAGAGGCCGCAGCGTCACCGTACATGTTTACCAGGAGCATGTATGGTGATGTATGTACAGTTACACTGTGGCCTCTGATTGGCAGTAGATGACACCTGACTTCTGCCGAGCCATTAACTCGGAAGTCACCGCTGATACCAGTGGCAGCTCCCAAAGGTGAGTATGCTCTCTTTTTTTATTTTAGGCCGGGACGGGCAGGTGGGCGGAGTTTTGTTGTAATGACAAAACCCCTTTAAACATCAACAGGTTGTCCTGCCACAGGAAAAGAGATTGTCCTGCCATTGCCCCTAGCAATGAGACATGCCCGCATTGCTCCACCATATGTAGCACACTCAGTCAATGTAAGAGTCTGAATCATTTTATTTTCTTGAATATTCAGCAATAACAGAAAATCCAGTGGAAAACAGTTGCCACTGGCAACACATACACTCTGTGTAATCAATAAAACAAACGCTTGCTCGTCAAGGTGCTAAATAAATAGCAGTACTCTCACTTACTACTAATGTGCAGCAATGGTCAACAAACAGCAGAAGTCCACCAGATAGATGTGCTCACGCTGCGCTCTGACCCTGACTGCCTGAACTTGCAGCCTTTTATGTCCCAGTAATTACCTCAGTGGATCCAGATGAGCTCACTGGGATCCAGAAGGAAGACCTGTACTAGAGTTTTATCTCATCCAGGCTAAGCATTTGGGTGAAATGTACACTCCCTCCAGTACTTTTCCTTGCACATGTATGCATAACTACTCTACATAACTTCATGTTGAGGGGCTGTGTGGCAGAAAGATTAGTCCGATTACAACATTACCTCTAGACCTTCACAATCATTATTGCTGAGACAGAATCTCCATTCATTGCTAAACACCTCACTGTGCCATTCGTCATACCAGATAGCTCTGGAACAACACCATTGCAAGCATTCATGACATTAATGTGCTGTGAGGGTCTTTGTTATAGATAGCTTGATTCCAAACCTGCCTAAATCAATCTATGCAAAACTATCTTCATTACTATTAAAGCTGTAGATTATAAACTACTTGTCAGGACTCGAATTTGGGACCTCCTGTGCTCAAGATAGTGTCTCTCCCCAGTGAGCTATCCAGCTTGCTGGACAAGTTCCCCTGCTGAACCTAGCCTTGTTCCATGATCCTGTGTAGCTAGTTCCTGCCTCACTATCCTGGCACTGCCCTGCTTCTAATCAGACTCAATATAAAAGCCTGACCTTATGGCTATTTGAGATGAGGGTCGGCGTTTTGCCATTTATTGGCATGAATGAAAGTTTTTCCATGATCACGGCTAGCGTTTTCTTGCCCATTCACATGACCATGAGCATTGCTCTTAGCTAAAAAATACATTGCACTGCGGAAAACCCTCGCTCTGTAAAAATCCTCGGGATGCCTTCCAATGCCTACATAGAGGCACCTTTAAGATTTTTGCAGCGTTGGACGCTGCTAAAATGCCTCCCCCTCCCTTTCTTTGTCCAGCTCCCATATGAGTCTATGGGAGCCACAGACGTATATCGGGCAAAAGATAGTTCCAGAACTATCTTTTTGGCCAGCGTATATGCATCAGTGCAGATTTCGGTTGGGTATGTTCCATCTTTAATGGTTCAACGTTTTTACAAGCCATACATTCACCCATGTGAACAGATGCATTGGAAACCAATGCCTCAGTAGGTCGCTTATATACGATCGGGCATAAAAACGTGCCGTTTATGCGAAAGAAGCATCAGTCAAGCTCCTCTCCTGCCTCCTCTTCTGCAAATCTAAACTGAGATTTACCAATACCAACTTCTGGCTTTCCTCATGAATACGATACATGCCTCCTCCTTTGTACCGCAAGCTGAGACCTACCAATACCGACCTCTGGCTCTCCTCTGACAACTTTCTGGACCTGCATGACTGCTACACCGGCGACTCCAAACCCAGCGCCAGAAACGCCACAATATAAGGATTTGGGGATCGTCATTCTCAGTAATACTTCGGGCAATAGGTATCATCCCGTCTAATTGATAGGTCATAAAAGTAAAAAAACTAACCAAGACTGGACATTATAAGATACACTAATTCAAACTTTTTTTTATAAATACTTCTGCATGAGTTCAGCTTCCTTCCTTCTCCTAGTTTTTAACAGGCTGCCAACAAACATGAAATAGAATTGTTCCTTTCAACCATATAACAAGGCAATGTCAATGGGCCAACATCTTTCTTTGTAAAACTTTTGATATGATGCTGTCACACTTCCAGCTCTATCTTGTGGTCACGCAATCCACATCTGTCCCCTTTACTAATTATGTACAAGAATCCTCCTCATCAACCTTTCAGCATCCATTAGAGGCAACATCAAACCATTCATATGTGACGTCATCCAGACCTGATGCCCTTCATGTCCCTGTCACATGGACCCCCTGAAGCGTGTCCAGAAGAACATGCTCACTGGGACAGAAATAACTCTGGTGAAATATTAATAAGTTCTGAATGTCCGTAATATGGAGAATTTCTAGCAGAGAAAATCTGTCACCTTTCAAAATAGAAAAACTTCATGTAACAAGTGTCCTGAGCGGCCAGCACCTGCCAATAACTATGAGCAGCTGTCATACAGCAGACTTAATAGCCGCCAATCTTAGTTTCAAGAAATAGCCATTAAACATTGACAAATGTCAGTACTGAAGTATAAAGAAATGACCATTTATGACATGAACTTCCCTCACAAAGCTTCTTTCTGGGTCCGTTGAGGATTCAGAGACTCAGTAACAATGTTTTGCTGGTAAGTTTCATCTGAGTACAATTCTTTAGAAATATATACTGAATAGCTACTTTATTAGAGACCTCCATCTAGTGGGGTTTTGGATTTGCTTTGGACACCAGAGCAATTTGTCATGGCGTCCATCCACAGGTAACAGAGGACAAGGGTGGGCAAAGAAAGCCCTCTCCACACATTACACCACCTCCACCGGCCTGAACTATTGATACATGAAAGGAAGGGTTCATCGATTCATGCTGCTGAAACTAATCCACGGAAAACTTGTCATATCATTTTCTGCTGCACTTCTAGGTCCATGAATCTAATTTCATACAGGGAATCTCCACTTGTGCATAGTCAATGGGGTCCATCTAGCGCTGTTCGGGTCTGTCCAGAGACAAAACCATTCGATCATGGGGATTCCCCTTTCCCATTTCCCGAACAGAGCAGGAAAGCGGAATCCCCAATGCAAATGTGAAACCACCCTTCTAGTGTGGACACAGCTGTAAGTGGAGCACTAGACATTTACTGTACATCTCTGCCATTCTAATGGTATCTGTATGCAGATCTTCATAGACTAGTTTTTACATGCATATGGATGAGATGTAAGATAATTTGTCCCACACTGTAAGCCACCAACCCAGAAGACGGAAGATTGAATTAAGGAATCTTCTAAGCGCAGTGTATATACTGTAGGAACAAGCAGCATTATATATGGAAGTACATTTAGTGCTAAGGCAACAGAAGAACTTGGTTGATGGAGGAGAGGAAAGAAATTAATAACATTTAGCTATTAAATTATATTAGTTTTTTCTAGAGTGTAAATTATGTGCAAAAAATGTTACTGTTGTTTTTTTTTTTTATTCTCAGTTTTTCAAATACCCTAATAAATTATGATTTAACTTCATTGTATGAGTGGTAATAATTAAGAGAATATACAGGTTGATTTAAAAAGAATGCTGCAAAAGTAAAGCTAATTTCTTCATACATGAACTGACATACAACGGCCAGAATGACATGAAAAGATAGAAAAACTTCATGTTTTTAATGCAACTTACAGATGTTCCATTGAGCGCCATTGGTGTCAAGTCAGCAGTCCAGTTCTGCCCAGACATATCCTGTCATATCCTTTCTTATCGATTCCAATGCAGAGATGCGTTGTTCCAGGTCGTCTAGTATCACCAAAAGTGCCCACCAGGGGTGAATTGGGAACCCACAGTAGTAGACATGGGAAAAACATTACAAAGTGGCTCCATGTTGTAGATGGCCCAAATCAGCAGAAAGTGAAGCAAACTCAAGTAGGCAAGAGTCAGCAAACTGCCAGCTGCAGCCATGAACGTAATTAGATGGGAGAAGCCTATGTGGCATGCATTGCTGCAGCAAATTTTTTACAAAGCACAAAACATGTAAGGATGCTGGAATTATACATTAAAGGGGGTTCTGGGTAAATACTATAGATGACCTATCCTCGGGATAGGTCATAGTTGATTGTCCAAGGTCCCAAGCGACAGACCCCAGACGATAACCTATTGCTAGCAGCACCACAGCACAGGGTATAGAGCAAGAGCAAGGCACAGCTCTCATTAGGCTGTGCCTTCAGAGCAGTTTAATAGATTACTTTCCAATTTTAGACGCACAGGGAATAATTATTTGCTGTACTGGGTTTACCGAACATCACATTGTGGCGTCCCTAGTGAGTCAAAATAAATAACGGAATAAATGTTAATAATGTTTATTTTAAAAATGTACATAGTTAAAAAAAACTTTTTTCATTTTATTTTGTAAAACTAAAGAAAAAAGTTAAACAAAGTAGCCTTGTAGATTTAATACCTTATAATGGCTAACAAAAGGAATGTTAGCCATTAAAAGGTATGATATCTACAAGACTACTTTGTTTAACTGTTTATTGGCTAAAGGCCCATTTACACCAGCCGATAATCGCTAAAAGATCGCTCAAAGGACAGTTTGTGTGACAGCTTTGAGTGATCATTTTGCATAAACTATTTAGCAGCTACTTAATAGCTTATTACCGTGCAAATGAAGCCTTAGGGCGAGCACCCACTGGCGTTTTTTTACCTGCGTTTTGCGTTTTGCGTTTTTCCTGCACAGGCATAGAGATAACATGTGTTCCTGTCCACTGGCGTTTTTTTTGCGTTGCGTTTGCGTTTTTAACATAGGAACTGTCAGTTGCATATGTGTCCTTATTTTTCTCCTAATGCACCCATGAAAGTCAATGGAAATTAATGGAAAAGCCGCGAAAACGCCGCGAAAAACGCGCGGAAAAATCGCGGTAAACGCGGCGAAAACGCTGCTCTTATCTGTGCTCAGATCCTTTGTTCTCCACTGGGAAACAAAGCTATCAGCACTCCCCGTGGAGAACTGCAGATAAGGCTGAACAACAATTTTTAGGTTAGACTGAATTTAATGATCCGCTATCAGTGCACGAAAAGAGCATGAAGGGCGCACATTTAGACGCAACGATTATCGCTCAAACGATCACTGACTAGCAATTTTTTAGCAATAATCGGCTGGTGTAAATGGGTATCTACTACAGATGAGTGAACGTACTCGTCCGAGCTTGATACTCGTTCGAGTATTAGGGTGTTCGAGATGCTCGTTACTCGAGACGAGCACCACGCGATGTTTGAGTTACTTTCACTTTCATCTCTGAGAAATTTGCGCGCTTTTCTGGCCAATAGAAAGCCATGGAAGGCATTACAACTTCCTCCTGTGATGTTCCAGCCCTATACCACCCCTCTGCAGTGAGTGGCTGGGGAGATCAGATGACACCCGAGTATTTAAATCGGCCCCTCCCGCGGCTCGCCACAGATGCATGCTGACATAGATCAGGGACAGTGCTGCTGATGCTGCTGCTATAGGGAGAGTGTTAGGTATTATTTTAGTCTTCAAGAACCCCAACGGTCCTTCTTAGGGCCACATCTGACCATGTGCAGTACTGTTGAGGCTGCTTTTAGAAGTGTTGCACGATTTTTTTTTTGTATATCGGGCGTGCAGACCATAGCGTCCTCAGTCTGCAGTCATTTTACTGAGTATAGGGGCAGTACTGGTGAGGCAGGGACAGTGGTACAAGGAAAGAGGTATACTGGCTATATAGGCAGTGGGCTTTTTCCCAAAAAGTTCCAAAAAATACTGTATTTGGCCTGCCTGTCAGTGCCTTCAGTTTACTGCGTCTCTGCTGGGGGTAGTAGTTGTTGAATTAATACCCAGCCTTGCGCATAATTGTTGCCTGCCTCTGCAGTGCATTACGTACGCGAAGTCAGCCTCCAACAGGGAAATTGAAATACAGTGTATATCACAGGCAGTGTGGTTGTTCCCAAAAACTTCAAAAAAATACAATATTTGGCCTGCCTGTCACTGCCTTCAGTTTACTGCGTCTCTGCTGGGGGTAGTAGTTGGTGAATTAATACCCAGCCTTGCGCATAATTGTTGCCTGCCTCTGCAGTGCGTTACGTACGCAAAGTCAGCCTCCAACCACAGGCCAATAAGCGGCACATTTAATTACAGCGTTCTGTTTCTGCTAATCTCGTAATACACCATGCTGAGGTAGGCCTAGAGGACGTGGACGGGGGCGAGGACGCGGAGGCCCAAATCAGGGTGTGAGCACAGGCTGAGCTCCTGGTCCAGGTGTATCGCAGCCGACTGCTGCGGGATTAGGAGAGAGGCAAGTTTCAGGGGTCCCCAGATTCATCTCACAATTAATGGGTCCACGCGGTAGACCTCTATTAGAAAATGAGCAGTGTGAGCAGGTCCTGTCGTGGATGGCAGAAAGTGCATCCAGCAATCTATCGACCACCCAGTCTTCTATGCCGTCCACAGCTGCAACTCTGAATCCTCTGGCTGCTGCTCCTCCTTCCTCCCAGCCTCCTCACTCCATGAAAATGACACATTCTGAGGAGCAGGCAGACTCCCAGGAACTGTTCTCTGGACCCTGCTCAGATTGGGCAGCAATGGTTCCTCTCCCAAAAAGGAGTGGATCGTGACCGATGCCCAACCTTTGGAAAGTTCCTGGGGTCCGGGGGATGAGGCTGGGGACTTCCAGCAACTGTCTCAAGAGCTTTCAGTGGGTGAGGAGGACGATGACGATGAGACACAGTTGTCTATCAGTGAGGTATGAGTAAGGGCAGTAAGTCCGGGGGAGGAGCGCACAGAGGATTCGGAGGAAGAGCAGCTGGACGATGAGGTGACTGACCCCACCTGGTTTGCTAAGCCTACTGAGGACAGGTCTTCAGAGGGGGAGGCAAGTGCAGCAGCAGGGCAGGTTGGAAGAGGCAGTGCGGTGGCCAGGGGTAGAGCCAGGGCCAGACCGAATAATCCACCAACTGTTTCCCAAAGCGCCCCCTCGCGCCATGCCACCCTGCAGAGGCCGAGGTGCTCAAAGGTGTGGCAGTTTTTCACTGAGAATGCAGACGACCGACGAACTGTGGTGTGCAAGGTTTGTCGCGCCAAGATCTGCCGGGGAGCCACCACCACCAGCCTCACCACCACCAGCATGCGCAGGCATATGATGGCCAAGCACCCCACAAGGTGGGACGAAGGCCATTCACCGCCTCCGGTTTGCACCACTGTCTCTCCCCCTGTGCCCCAATCTGCCACTGAGATCCAACCCCCCTCTCAGGACACAGGCACGATTGTCATCCCGGCCTGCACCCACACGCTCACCTCCGCTGTCCTCGGCCCCATCCAGCAATGTCTCTCAGCGCAGCGTCCAGTCGTCGCTAGCGCAACTGTTTGAGCGCAAGCACAAGTACGCAGCCACGCACCCGCACGCTCAAGCGTTAAACGTGCACATAGCCAAATTGATCAGCCTGGAGATGCTGCCGTATAGGCTTGTGGAAACGGAGGCTTTCAAAAACATGATGGCGGCGGCGGCCCCGCGCTACTCGGTTCCCAGTCGCCACTACCTTTCCCGATGTGCGTCCCAGCCCTGCACGACCATGTCTCCCGCAGCATTTTACGCGCCCTCACCAACGCGGTTACTGCCAAGGTCCACTTAACAACGGACACGTGGACAAGCACAGGCGGGAAGGGCCACTATATCTCCCTGACGGCACATTGGGTGAATTTAGTGGAGGCTGGGACCGAGTCAGAGCCTGGGACCGCTCACGTCCTACCCACCCCCAGAATTGCGGGCCCAAGCTCAGTGGTGGTATCTGCGGCGGTGTATGCTTCCTCCACTAAACCACCCTCCTCCTCCTACGCAACCTCTGTCTCGCAATCAAGATGTGTCAGCAGCAGCACGTCGCCAGCAGTCGGTGTCGCGCGGGGTGGCAGCACAGCGGTGGGCAAGCACCAGCAGGCCATGCTGAAACTACTCAGCTTAGGAGAGAAGAGGCACATGGACCACAAACTGCTGCAGGGTCTGACAGAGCAGACCGACCGCTGGATTTCGCCGCTGAGCCTCCAACCGAGCATGGTCGTGTGTGACAACGGCTGTAACCTGGTGGCGGCTCTACAGCTCGGCAGCCTCACGCACGTGCCATGCCTGGCCCACCTCTTTAATTTGGTGGTTCAGTGGTTTCTGAAAAGCTACCCACGCTTGTCAGACCTGCTCGGAAAGGTACGCCGGCTCTGCGCACATTTCCGCAAGTCCAACACGGACGCTGCCACCCTGCGGACCCTGCAACATCGGTTTAATCTGCCAGTGCACCGACTGCTGTGCGACGTGCCCACATGGTGGAACTCTACGCTCCACATGTTGGCCAGGCTCTATGAGCAGGGTAGAGCTATAGTGGAATACCAACTCCAACATGGGCGGTGTAGTGGGAGTCAGCCTCCTCAATTCTTTACAGAAGAGTGGGCCTGGTTGGCAGACATCTGCCAGGTCTTTGGAAACTTTGAGGAGTCTACCCAGATGGTGAGCAGCGATGCTGCAATCATTAGCGTCACCATTCCTCTGCTATGCCTCTTGAGAAGTTCCCTGCAAAGCATAAAGGCAGATGCTTTGCGCTCGGAAACGGAGGCGGGGGAAGACAGTATGTCGCTGGTTAATCAGAGGACCCTCATGTCTATATCTCAGCGCGTTGAGGAGGAGGAGGTGGAGGGGAAGGAGCATGAGGAGGAGGGGGAAGAGACAACTTGGCCCACTGCTGAGGGTACCCATGCTTGCCTGTCATCCTTTCAGCGTGTATGGCCTGAGGAGGAGGAGGAGGAGGATCCTGAAAGTGATCTTCCTAGTGAGGACAGCCATGTGTTGCGTACAGGTACCCTGGCACACATGGCGGACTTCATGTTAGAATGCCTTTCTCCTGACCCTCGCGTTACACGCATTCTGGCCACTACTGATTACTGGGTGTACACACTGCTCGACCCACGATATAAGGAGAACCTTTCCACTCTCATACCCGAAGAGGAAAGGGGTTCGAGAGTGATGCTATACCACAGGACCCTGGCGGACAAACTGATGGTAAAATTCCCATCCGATAGTGCTAGTGGCCGAAGGCGCAGTTCCGAGGGCCAGGTAGCAGGGGAGGCGCGGAGATCAGGCAGCATGTACAGCGTAGGCAGGGGAACACTCTCCAAGGCCTTTGCCAGCTTTATGGCTCCCCAGCAAGACTGTGTCACCGCTCCCCAGTCAAGGCTGAGTCGGCGGGAGCACTGTAAAATGATGGTGAGGGAGTACGTAGCCGATCGCACGACCATCCTCCGTGACGCCTCTGCTCCCTACAACTACTGGGTGTCGAAGCTGGACACGTGGCCTGAACTCGCGCTGTATGCCCTGGAGGTGCTTGCTTGTCCTGCGGCTAGCGTCTTGTCAGAGAGGGTGTTTAGTGCGGCTGGGGCAATCATCACGGATAAGCGTACCCGCCTGTCAACTGACAATGCCAACAGGCTTACACTCATAAAGATGAACAAAGCCTGGATTTCCCCAGACTTCTCTTCTCCACCAGCGGACAACAGCGGTACCTCAACAATACGTGGGCTGCACCAGCGGATGGAAGCATCGTTCTCTATCACCATAAAAAACGGGGACTTTTTAGCTTCATCAATCTGTGTATTATATTCATCCTCCTCCTGCTCCTCCTCCTGAAACCTCACGTAATCACGCCGAACGGGCACATTTTCTTAGGCCCACAAGGCTCAGTCATATGACTTTTGTAAACAATGTTTATACGTTTCAATTCTCATTAAAGCGTTGAAACTTGCACCTGAACCAATTTTTATTTTAACTGGGCTGCCTCCAGGCCTAGGTACCAGTTAAGCCACATTAACCAAAGCGATTAATGGGTTTCACCTGCCCTCTTGGTTGGGCATGGGCAATTTTTCTGAGGTACATTAGTACTGTTGGTACACCAATTTTTTGGGGCCCTCGCCTACAGTGTAATCCTAGTAATTTTTATGGGCTTCGCCTGCACTCATGGTACAGCAAGGTGTGTGGGGTTGGCCCACACTTTTGCTACATAAATGTAACTGGGGCCTTGTCTATACTGCAACAACTGAAATGTGAAAGAGACTGTTATCTCCCTAAACTGCTGCAACGGGAATGTTACTGTGTCCTGTCTTGGCTGCTACTACTACTGAAATGGAACTAAGACTGTGCTCCCCCTATACTGCTGCTTCGGAATTGCTACTGGGGCCTGTCTGGACTGCTACTACTACTGAAATGGAACTAATACTGTGCTCCCCCTATAATGCTGCTAGTGATATGTTACTGGGGCCTGTCCCTAATGCTACCGTTGAAATGTTACTAATTCTGGGCTCTGCCTATACCGCTGCTAATGCTATGTCACTGGGGTGTGGAAACGGAGGCTTCCCAAAGACATGATGGTGGCGAGGCCATTTCCCACCAACGCGGTTACTGTTATGGTGCATATAACCACGGACACGTGGAGAGGACACATAGTGCCTCAAAAACATCCCCCTCCTCCTCCAACAATGAAAACATTCTTGGCACATACCTTTGCATTGGTCCGTCTGGTGGCAGTCCAAGAATTTCACCTTTACCGACACAACAAGAGAGCCCCCCCACCATCCCCCCGCCACGGCCCACTTAATCCTGGCCACATTCCGAAAACCAACTAAATAAAACAGCACTACTAGGTCCGCAGTCGCCACAACATTCCCACCAACGCGGTTACTGTTAAGGTACATATTACCAGTCTGACTGGGGCATGCACTGTGGGCCGAAGCACACCTGTATTGTATGTGACGTTAGCTCTGCTGAGCAGGGCACTGCAATGGGATTTATTTATGTACCACCGGTGGGTTCCAGGGAGCCACCCATGCTGTGGATCCACAGGGACTTCACATTAGGGATTTGTACCTGCCAGTGTCTATGCATTAAAAACCCCGGTCAGACTGGGGCATGCAGTGTGGGCCGAAACCCACCTGCATTAAATCGGACGTAACCTCAGCTGTGCTGGGCAATGCAATGGGATATATTTATGTACCGCCGGTGGCTTCCTGGGACCCACCTATGCTGGCGGTCCACACGGAGTTGTAACTGCATGTGTCTACTTATAAAGAACCCCAGTCTGACTGGGGCATGCAGTGTGGGCCGAAGCCCACCTGAATTAAGCCTGACGTTACCTCAGCTGTGCTGGGCACTGCAATGGGATATATTTATGTACCGCCGGCGGGTTCAGGGAGCCACCCATGCCACTCACTTCACATTAGTGAGTTGTACCTGCCTGTGTCTATGTATTAAAAACCCCGGTCTGACTGGGGAATGCAGTATGGGCCGAAGCCCACCTGCATTTAATCTGACGTTATCTCTACTATCCAGGGCACTGCATTGGGACAAACTACAGGAGCAATACAGCGCTCATGAGACGTGCACAGCTACGCTAGCATAGGAGTCGGCTGTAGGCCCGCGATTGCTGAGGGTTTGTGCAGAGGCCTATGTCCTTGGTGCAGTGAAAGCCCCCTTACTGCCTAGGATTGCTGAAGCTGTGGGCCGAGGCCTATGTCGTGGGCGCGGTGGAAGTCTGCCATGTTTGGCCGCTCAGATCAATTTTTGGTTCATGTCTTGGGCTTCCTAGGACCCCCCTATGCTGTTGGTGCAAACTTAGTTCCCATCAGGGTGTTTGACCTGTCTGGCACAAAGGCACTGACTGACTTGGGTAGAGGGCAGAGCGCTGACGGCTTTCCCCTTGCAGTGTGGATTGAGCTATGCGACACCTTGACAGAATGAATACTGTGTGGTACATGGATTCCCCATTGCTATGCCCACGTTTGCAGCTTCTGATGGAGGTGGCACAGGATTGGAGTTCTCATTGCTTCTGTACAGCATTGTGGGCTATCGCCCCACCCCTTTTAAAGAGGGTCACTGCCTGGCCCTGCCAACCCTCTGCAGTGTGTGCCTGCGGTTCCTCCTCATGGCAGACGCACTTATAAATAGACATGAGGGTGGTGTGGCTGTGAGGCCAGCGTGTGGCATGAGGGCAGCTGAAGGCTGCGCAGGGACACTTTGGTGTGCGCTGTGGACACTGGATCGTGCGGGGGGGGGGGGGAGGTTGGGCAGCATGTAACCCAAGAGAAGAGGTAGGGGTGTGTCCCGCAGGCAGTGCTTGTGCTTTGTTGGAGGTAGTCTGGTGCTTAGCTAAGGTATGCCTTGCTAATGAGGGTTTGTCTGAAGTAAAAATTGGTAGGGGGGGGCACTCTTGCCGCTATTGTGGCTTAATAGTGGGACCTGGGAACCTGAAATGCAGCCCAGCATGTTGCCCCTCGCCTGCCCTATCCATTTCTGTGTCGTTTCCAGCACTTCCTTGGGTTTTGCAGATTTTCACAAATGAAAACCTTAGCAAGCATCGGCGATATACAAAATTGCTCGGGTCGCCCATTGACTTCAATGGGGTTCATTACTCGAAACGAACCCTCGAGCATCGCGAAAAGTTCGACTCGAGTAACGAGCACCTGAGCATTTTGGTGCTCGCTCATCTCTAGTCTTTACACAGTACCAAACTTTTTATTTTACTAAAAAAAAACCCAGCTATATGAAAAATCACTGTAATCATTATGACCTGTGTAATTACTTCCACTGTCACTGAATAAAGACCACTGCAAAGATGAATAACAACAGTATACGAGGGCCCGATAATACCCCCAAACTGTGACCACGTAATATTACCTTAGTGTTGCTGAAAAAAACACGATACAAAGACCATAATTATCTCCCCGTACACTTACCATATCATGGTAGATACCAGCTCTACAAAGGTACGTCTCAGTCCGTAAAAATGATATTACCAGTTATCACAGGTGACATCATCTCTAATTTGAATCACAGAGTTTCCCTTTTTTCTTCATCTGGCCTAGACCATCCTGACAACCTGTTTCGGTTACAGCTTATCTCTGCATAACTTGACACAGACATCTTTGATTCCACAATTTTCCAGCCATCTGTCTTTGCTTTCCAAACCTCTACAGAATATCCCCATCCACAGTGTCCCTGACAGCCATGGTGGCCCACACAGGAACAGTATTCCCCATTTTTGTTCTCCTTGTAGGCCCCACACAGTAGTTGCCACTTTCAGTGCCCCAAACACAGTAGAAGTGCCCCCACTCAGTAATAATGCCCCCCAAAAGGCCCCCACTCAGTAATAGCGCCTTGTATAAACTCCCACTCAGTAACAATATTCCTCACAGGCCCCAGCCCTCATCTCAGTAACAGTGGCCCTCGTTCACTTCTTCCGATCCTGGCCTCTGCAGTCCACGCCTGCACTGTTCACTTGCTGAATTCCAGGTAGAATGATCAAGTGACAAGCAACATCAATCTCATGTGAGAACTCAGCGGGTGAACAGTGCAGTTGTGGACGGCAGAGGCCAGGAGTGGAAGGAGCGACAGAGATGAGTATAAGTAGTTTTTTTAAATTTTGTTTTAGTGCATTCAACCAAAGAAATGAAAAATAATTCTGCCCCTTCTCAGCCCCAGGACCTGATCAGTGCACTGTGAATTTTCCAGGTGGGTTCAATGGCCAATACGTCCCTGAGCGCCCTACATCAAACATCTGTAAGGTGCATTAAAAACTTGAAAAGTTCTTTTTTCTTTTCATGTTATTCTGGTTGTTGGATGTTAATTCATGTATGAAGAAATCAGATTTACTTTTGCACTATTCTTTTTGAATCACCCTGTATATACGCTATCCTACCAGAAGTAATTGCACACCTAAGCAAGAATCAAAAGTAGTATTTATGTCCATATATTAATACTTAGTGGGGCCTCATTTGGCCCTAATGACATCGGATACTCTCCACGGCATACTTTCTACTAACGTTTGATACACGTTAGCTGGTATTTCCCTCCATTCATCCTGCAAACATCTGTCGAGTTCTCTCAAAAAAAATGTTCATATTTCCTGATCCAATGTTTTAGTTTATCCCAAAGATGTTCAGTAAGGTTTAGGTCGGACTCCATGCAGGCCAGTCCAATTGTGGTACATCCATATCCTCAAACCAATGTAAAACAGTCTTGGACTTGTAAAAAGGCAAGTTGTCTTGTTGGAAATATTGCTAACCATTCTCAGAGTATTACCACATTATCTGCGGCACATTATTGTCTACTATGTCAAGGTACACCTCCAAGTTCATGGTTCTTTTCACAAGTAAAACATCCACCGGCAGGATAGGTAGTGCAGATGAACACGTGAGGTAACAGGGAGGAAAACACGGGAGAACAGAGTGACTTACACAGGCCAAGTTATCTGTGGTTCTCTGGTCCTGGACACTCTCTCACAATCCAGACTTGATGACTCTTAACCAGTATACACTCACGGAATAGTAGAATCGCACTTCACTCTGCACGGCGGGAAACTTGTACTTCTTGCGGCTGGACAACTTTTTACTCCTCTGATAGCATATTATCGCATTCATTCACTAGTGCACCTTGCATCCACATATATATAACATAGTCACATGACCAACAAAAAGATACTTTTCTAGACATGACCCAGACTGTAACCCATTCAATGCTGCAGATATGCAATACACATCGTATTCACTCACATGGAAAACATTGAAACTACACATAAGCACAAGACAACATAGAACATACACTGTCACTCGGTCAACATTCACACTTGGAAGCAGAAATCACTCAGCACTGCTTGGTGATCTCTCTCTCTCTCTCTCTCTCTCTCTCTCTCTCTCTCTCTCTCTCTCTCTCTCTCTCTTGGAATCTGCTGGGTAAAGCATGCCCAAGGAAGGCTGTTGGATACCTCTCAGCCTCCTCCATTCCGGCCAACACAGAACACATGCTGTCTGTGTGGCTCCCTTGCAGAACTCCAACCTCTACTCTTGCAAGACCAGAATGGGACTCTCTTTGCAAAACACCTTACATGCACATATATACAAAGCACGGTCACGTGACAAACAACAAGATACATTTGCCAGGTATCTCACATAGAAGACAGTTAACCCATTCAGTGCTGCAGCCATGCAATACATATAATATTCATGCAACATGAAAGACACTGACAACACATAGGCACAAGACAAATGCATGCATACATTATGGAGGGGCCCCGTTAACTCTGGGCCACTATAATAATAATCTTTATTTGTATAGCACCAATTTATTCTGCAGCGCTTTACAATACTACAGTGCTTGGCACCATACATTTATTTCACAGGGCACTAAGAGGTTAAAAGAGCATTTCCTGCTTAAACTGAGTCATCAAGTTATATGTCTTTAAGCTGTCAAGTTGTCTACAATTGTATTTAGCTGTTTCTTAGTCATATCGGCTGCAGAGACTTTTTGTAATGGCACGCTACTGATCGATTTTAACTATCGAGCTACAGCTGCAGTCCAGGGGAATACAGTTGTATGCAATCTTGCGGATAACAGCTGTCACTAGATAGCTAAAAATCAACATGTAGCACTAATAAAAGTCCCTGTGTAACCCTACAGTATCATAAAGGTAACCACTGAAGAGACACAAGGCCTACTAGAGATGGTGAGAATCCCCAGGGTTGCCCAAGAGTTTGACATTGGACTAAACCAGGGACTGGAATATATGGGATTACAAGTTCTTTGTCCTTAACCTCTGTAAGGAGGTATAGACTTTCTGATGTGCAATCCCCTCGTCACTACTCCCGGAGTAGTGTCGGTTAGCAACAACTGGGGCGTGAAAGCCAACAATTCACAGTGTCAAGGCAGTGGGCAAAAAACAAAAGTCAGTTGGGAACAAATCAGAGCAGGCAGAGTTTAGTCATAAGTAAGAGGCAGACAGAGGTCAGGATGCACAGCAGACAATAGACTATTAGGATAACTAGCTGGGTTGATGCTAAATATACAAAACCATACATCCTAATGGAGTTCTAGAACCAAATGGACCCTATTGCCAAAGCCCAGTAGGTGTCTTAAAAAACCCATGACTGCAGAGGATTGGAGGAAGGCAGAAACATTTAGTGCTACTGGCATCCGAAGAGGTCAAAAGTCACATATGAGGGGTGACATGGTCATGAACGTGGCCCTGGAGAGAACACTAAGTGGGAAGAACAGTAACATGGCCCGCTGAGCAGTAGGAGAAGCGAGACAGACCGTCACACATTTTGGACACATTTATAGCTACCAGCCTACCACAGAGGTTATCACACAATTTTCATGGATTCTTCTCTGGTAAATCTGACTAGTTACATACCAACAATGGAAAGGTGGCAGGGTAGTGGGACCTGCCCAGGACCTAGGGGTCTGCTGATGTGTGGCCCCTCCTCTTCTGTCGCTTCCTTACCAGCTCCAATGCTAGTAACACTCAAGATATGGCACAGGGCCTTACAGTTGACCTCTACAGATGAGGTTATGTGGTACCTGCATACTCCCTTATGGAATAACCCACACCTGTAACACCTGCGGCGCTTTACAGAGTTCATGTTCTGGAGAGCCCATTGTGTTAACACACTATCTGACATAGGCAGGAGGGCGCCTTCTGCACTTTCCTACAGCTGCAGATAATCCATGATCTGCCTGAGCATTCCTATTTCAGATATTACCAGCTACGACATGTGATCAGGGCTAGGTTGTAAGGCTTGGCGCATATGTGTAACCTAGTAAAGCCACTGTCCAGTTTCTAAGCCCGCTTAGTGCAATGTTTTGTACCATTGAGAGAGAGGGCCACCCAGAAGTGGGTCACTTATATTCCTGATCTGTTGATGGGAGAAAGTGGAGACATACTAATGAGCTCTGGTCCTCCTTTGATTAGTGCTAAGGACATGCTTATTCAGGCCAATTTCCTGCACCGTACATATTACAACCCGTCCAGACTACATGTTATAACCCCTCCAGACTATAGTCAATTGCTGATGTAACCATTATGCATATGTTCTGGGACTGTGGTGTCCTGTGGAATTATTGGAGGGATGTTCTCATATTCATATAATCTCACCTAGGGGCCCTGAGGATCATGCACCCTGGGTCGTACCTCTCTGGGCTTGTTGGAGATTTAGCAGTTGCCGCGGCAATCTATATAGACTACTGTTTTTCTATGCAAAAAAAGTGATTTTATTAAATTAGAGACACCCGGGAAGGCCGACCAGAAATGCATGGATCCAGGTGGTGAATTCTACACTTCCAATTTATAAGCTGACATATGGCATAGGGATGCCCGGAGAAATTTGACAAAATTTCGAGAAGCTGGGTGGGCTATCCTGTGACAGCAACGGAGGCATCCGTCTGGGTACCAGGAAGGGACACCTGCTTGAATTGATCTATCACTTAGGGCTCCCACACACTTGCGTTTTTTTAACGCTGCAATATCGCTGCGTTTTTTTAAGATGATTGTCAATGGGACTTTCCAATGTTAAAATCGCATTGCACAAAAATCGCAACAGCACAAACTTGCGATGCATTTTTAACATTACAAAGTCCTATTGACAATCTTGTTTAAAAAATGCAGCAATATTGCAGCGTTAAAAAAACGCAAGTGATTGGTTGTGTGTTTTTTAACGCAATTATCAATGGGAGTTTCTAATGTTAAAAATGCATCGCATAAAAATTGCAAAGCACCAACCTGTGATGCGTTTTTAACATTAGAAGGTTCCATTGACAATCACATTTTAAAAAAGCGCAGCGATATCGCATCATTAAAAATATGCAAGTAGGTGTGAGCCCTAAGTCTAATATTTCTTTTCTCTTTAAGCGTTGTGCTAAATCACTGTTGGGGAGGGGGTGGGGGGAGTTCTGGTGGGGTTTTTTTGTTTTACTTTTCCTTTACTTTTGGATCCCAAGTATAGAAACCTTTTCTTGATCAACGTTATTACGGATAATTGATCAAATAAACATTTCTCATGTACTGTGATGTGCCCGCAAAATGTGCATTTTATTTTTGTGCCTGCGCACTTTGTACATTTGTCTATTTTGGCTAAATAAATGTTCTTTTTAAAAAAAAAATGGAAAGGAGTCACAATTAAGCAGATTATCACCAGGCGACCCCAAAAGATATAACTAAGAAATTGTTGTATAGAATTTTTGTGAGACAAACCTCCTCTTTTAGGGTGAAGTTCTCAGTTTACAATGAAAATGTCTATCACAAACAAGCTGGTCACAAGCTGTCCAACTGTTGGCATGTCCAACAATCCAGGACTTAAGATCCTTTTACATTGGCCAATAATCAGGCTTAATGTTCCTCCAAATGCTCATTCGCCAGATAACATCGACTGATCATTCCGTTTCAACAAACTGCTCGCTGATCAGCGGTACATCTGCCCATGTGAACAGGGAGATGGCTTATGTGGACAAATAATTGTAATAGTAATTGGTCATCCCCATAAGTTGCTTCTCAGTGTATGTAAAAGAAAAATAAAATAAGCACCGATCAACACACGTGTCAATTGATGCTGGTTACTTTGAGAAAAGAACTTGACTTGTCTAAAAGAACTCTTAGTAGTAAGTGCTCAATTTATCTGTAGCGCTCCCACAGGGAAAATTAGGCATTGCATGGCGTGCATTGAAATCAATGATCAGTCCATGAATGCACTGGGTCCTCGGGAGAGAAAGAGTGAAAAGACAGAGATGTTCTTTGCTTCTCCAACTAACTGATAGAAGCCAATGAAGAAGGGATCTCCTTTATTAACTCAGAATGCCCTAGCGTTTTAGCATAATTAAAAATGTGTTTTCCAAACCAGACAACACCATTAGATGACTTACTGGTAATTAGTTGCCCCCTTCCTACTCTCTTCAATATGTTGATTATACACCTTTAATATCTCCGGTGCTGAGAGATTTCATCAAATTTCCAAAATAAACATTTTTGGTGCTGAGGGAGAAAAAAAAGCTGAGAAAAGCTATAACTGGAAATTGCTTCTCCGTGTTAATATTTCCTATGTAACTGTCTCGGTAAAGTCTGCGACTCAATAAAATGATGATATAAACCGACCATCTGTTCCGGCTGCACATTTCTCTCCATCTGGGTATTTTACAGGCTGTTTTTTAATATATATTTTCCGATATTTCCGTACACTTTGGGGAGATTTTGCTCATTTAAACACTGTAAACACCTTACAAGGTTTTTAATATTTTGTAGCTGGTGATTACAGCGGGCGAGGGAGCACGGGATGCAGGTGTTCACGAGGTCAGTCCTGAATACCAGAAGAAAAGGGCTGATTATTAATTTTGCTCATTTGTTACATGAACTGGCGCTTAAAATATATTATTTTCCTTACAGTTAGTAAAAAAAATTCTGCATCCACAGGATCGTCTATAATGGGTCATCATGAAATAAAAATTGAATTTTGTATTACAGCTCTTATCTTGAGCGACCAAATAAGCAAGATGTTCTAAATCGCGGCAATGATCATCAATGAGTAATTTCCCTCACATCTGCTGATTATGACTACGGTATTTCTTCCATCTCTACCACAACCAATAATTTGATTAAAAATTTAACAGTCTGTTTGATTACATTCAAGGTATATGAATTTGTCTTTGTGCACGGTTTCTTTCACTGGCTCAGGGCCTCGCGTCTAGTATCCTGACAATTAATGTTCTACGAAGTGGAAGATAAGCTGATTACAAATACTTAGCGGAGTGCATGACATTTTGCAAGCTCATTGTAGTGGAGAAGAGAGGTATCTGAATGCATAATCAACTGATGTTTTTGGCCAAGGACCCAAAAAAAAACTGAGGATGAAGAGGAGCAGCACACTATCCAATGTCCATTCTTGTCAATTGATATCAAAATATGATCTTCGGACCAAAAAGGGGGCATTTTTGGTGGGGGTTCAACTGCTGTGGCCTTTGCTGATATCTAGAAGTAAATCTAGTGATGTGATGTAAAATTCATCTACTGTTGTCCGTGTTCCATTTTTTTCTCTAGAACTGCATGGTTGGCCAATGAGATTAGAATGTAACACAGGTCCTGGTCATTAGTAGTAAACCGCAAGGAGTTTAAGAGGAGTGGGTTGAATTTTTTAAGGCTAAATTCACTTTGGTGTTATTCCTTTCCATTGTTTGGCTCCATCCTCAAAGCCCAAAAACAGAAATCCAAAAGCACATGAAAGACCCAGTTGGTGCCGAACAAACCCCACTAATTATAATAAGGTCTGTCTGGCTTCCTCCTTGTGCTGAGAAAGTTTTCTAAATAAACTAATGCGCTGAAAGAGCCTCCGACACACATGTGAACTTAGCCTTAGCTAATTGGTGAGGGTTTCACTGCTGAAGCCTCCGCTGTTCTCAAGATCAGAGGTCCAGTATCCCCTGTCCTCCCCCACAGTGAGGAGGAGGCTAAATCAAACTCTGGTCGTGTAAGCACACCAGTGCTTCAATTACTGTCATTGGGACTGCCATGATACCCAAGCGACACCCGCTTAGGTATTTCTGTCAGCCCTATTATATCCTGTGGATATGTGATAAAAGTCAATCTTGGTCTAACCCCTTTACCACAATCAGTGGATGTGGCTTTTATGTGTTGGGCGTTTTTTTTAGCTCATGTGTTTCTTATGATGTCATTGCAGATTTTTTAATGAGAACTGCAATGTTAATCTCACAGAAATGAATAGAGACAGTGATTTCCAGACTGCTGCAAAATTCAACTTAGTCACACCGCAGGTAACTTCGGACAATGGGGCATGGGACTGAAATGGATTTCTCATTAATAAAGCAGCTGATAAGTATATTACTGAACTGTTAGGCATTGTATGCCAATTGCACCCCAGGAAAATGATAAAAAGTTTGCCTGGAATGGCCTTTTAAGTAGTACTCTCATGCAGTGTCCATATAATATTGCATTATAGATTATTGCAGGAGACGGAGAGCGCTATGGGCACACTGTTCAGAGGAAATGACTGCTCTGCAGACCCCTGGAATTGACAATTGAGTGGAATATCTTTTCGGATACAATCTCAGGTTGCTCCTGGGCAGGAAGGTAGCTATATGGTGTGTAGATGGCGGCATAGATATCAGTATGATTAATGATAGCTGGTAGTTAGGTAGTAAGAACATGGAAAAACCTTCAGGCGCAGCACTGATTCCAATCCAATAAGGTTTAATGCATATACTGGAGTCAAAATATAAAAGTTCAAAATAGATGAGTTTGGGGGAATTCCTCCTTCCTAATGTACAGGGCATACAAAGGGTGGACAAAAATATTGAAACACAGTATGAAATGCATGTCTTAAGTTCCTTGGATTATAAATCATATTTCAATAAGACATATAGAGACCAATTTTAAGTGGAGGTAATATGACACAAATGCTGTAAAAGTGAATATCTGCCCGAGCAGCAAGGTTCCATTGGTCGGGGGTTTGAGCCACTCAGCTGCTGCTACCAGCCAACTTCCAAAGACACCCAGACAGGGCAAGAGGTGAAGTAAGCCCAAATGTGGCAGAAAAGCTCTCAGCCAAGCAGGGGTCAAAAGGGCAGCTCATTGCTAATGATTAAAATCCCATCCATTCCTAAGGTGTTTCAATATTTTTGTCCACCCCCTGTAAATTACTCAGATAGCTATGTAACATGGCTCCAAAATGGTGGCATCGCCCTTTAGTTATTATTTTGGAATAATTGGTTGCAGTGGGGGTCTGCATGGTAAATAAAAAATAAACACAGTACTCACCTCCCGTTGGCATACTGCTCCCTTGCTGCCGCTCGTCATTCTCCGGCCTTGTGTTTAATTTGGAGAAAGTGGCCATGTGGGTTGTTTGCCCACGTAACCACTGCAGCCAACAGAAGGCCCCATGGTGACACCATTAGTGACATCCCGTAAACCTGCCTCAGGGTTTCTACATTAGAAGCCAACGTGACAGGTTTATGGGACGTCACTGAGTCTCACTGGTCCAGTGATGTCACCTGTCAGATGCTGTGGTGCCAGTGTGACAAAGCGGCAGTCTAGCACCAGAGTGAGTATTTTACCTTTGCATAGTTTTGCGCATAGTGAGCCCAAATCCACATAAAAGAAATAACTAAAAAAAAACCCTTTAAGTCCTTTACTTCAAGGAAGGGGATTTTGCCAAAGTGCAAATGCTTTGGAATTGACCTAAGTTTATGCATTAAACGTTATTGCATTAGACTCAGCACATTGCCTGGTATTTTTTTTTCCATGTTCCTACTACACTATGATCAGGGATTCCGTGGATTACTCTCAACTTCCTATCCAGTGCAGATGTAGTTTCCTTGAGAAATTATTCTACATGTAAGAATAGGTGTTGTGCCATGCCACAACCATCGCAGGTGAGAATACTTCTTGCCTTTGGATACATTATATTTATCTTTACTTTATTAGCCCTAGTAGAGCTTAGTATAATTTTTTGTTTTGGTGACAATATATTGTCCCAGAACACCATCCTGGTCCCCTCCATAATTGTCATACATGTTTGTCTTATGTAGATGTACTGTGCAAGCCTGTCCTGTCATTTTCAGTGTGCATTGCACAGCTGCAGCGCTTGAGAGGTTAACTCCAATAAAGTCATTGCCTGCCTGTAAATGTATCAGTTTGTCATGTCATGTGGTATGACTGAAGGTATAAATAGGAGTGCTTGAGAGCAGAAAGTGTCTGAGATCCATCTTCTAGAGTTGTAGAGTGCCATCTTGCCTGACACAAGAGAGTGACAGCACAGAGCTACATGGGAGCACCTTCAGCTTCCCTGTGGTGAAGATGGAGGAGAGGGAAAGATATCCCATAGCGACTGCAGTCTGGATGTGAGTGGAGTGAGCCCGAAAACTCAATAGAGAGAGCACTCGTAAGTAATTCCGTATAGAAAGACCCAGTGCAGAGGTACTAATTCAAGTTCACAAGTTGTTCCTATATGGCCACCCAAAGCCTGTATCACTGTGTAGAAGTATGCTACTAAGTCACCCCAACACTTACCCCTCCCAGCTCTTCACATTTGTCAAGTGCCCCTTTTGGGGTGTTGCAACAACATGGTAGTTGGGGTAGTGCAATGATACCAATGGGTGGTGTGGTACCGATGCAGTATTGGACCTGACCCTTTTTGGTGAAGGGATTGGCTTCAGTACAACAGTTGGGGCTTTCTTGGGACTTGGGGCCACTGATAAGATTGGTATGACGATGAACAGGACTCTCTGAAAACTCGGTACTAGGATGACTCTGCCCCTCTGCCTCATGTAGCTCCAATTGCACCCTTGTCATCTCTACAACCGCATATCTTGCATAGAACCATAAGTTACAAAGTTGCAGCGGGTTATCCCTGACACCGGTATAGACTGGTTTCGATACTACAAACATTCTGCAAATGGACTTTACTTGAATGGAAATACCACTGTGTCTTTGGGTCCTTTTACACAAGTCACTACTCGTTCGAACAAGCGAGTGACATCACCGCTAGCTCATTCGCTCTCGTACAGGCAGATACATCGTTGGCTTGTTCAAACGAGAATCGTTCAGTCGTTCACATTCACTGTATAAGGGACTGAGAGGGACTGAACGAGCGCTAGCAAACCCAACGATAAGCAAACAAGCCAATGATGGTTATGATGCCGTCATAAAATGATTGACGACTGAAAAGTGAACGATTCTTGTTCATCGTAAAGTCATTGGATCGCAGTTAGACCGAACAATTATCATTCACTTTAATTAATGGAATGATCTTTTGAATGATAATCATCCTTTCTAAAAGCACCTGTACAGTTCTTCCTGAAGCAGCAAGGTACCCCAGATTGGGTCCTTTAATATTGTATCTACACCAGTCGTTCGATCCCGATTCTCCTCTCACTCTCACAGCTTGGCCGTCTCTGTCTCTCGCAGACCATACAAGAATCGTTATCTGCATACATGCAGCAGCCATCAAATGTTCCTCTCCTCTCTGATCGCGGAAGCATTTTTCCTCCCTCCGCTTTTACTTGGCATTTCCCTTGGTCACAGAGCGTGTTTTCCTGTCTCCATTTTTTAACTGGCCTCACTTTCTCAGTTACACACAAGAATGCCCTTTTTCTATTTTTACTTTCGTGTCTCACAGCTACACATTCCAACAACTAATCCATCTGTTCAGAGGGGTTTTAACTGTTTCTTTGTCCCTCCCCACACACATCGCTTTTGGTACTGTTGCATCATTACATGCTGTGCATCATTACATAATGGGGCATATCCATAATTTTCTTAAAGAGACAGACTATAACAATGATTAAACACCCCTTACAGTAACCCAGTTATACCTTTTGCATTGTTGCCCATGGCCTACAAGTTACACCTCTGTTCCTGAGTGTTCTGTCGTAGGCAAGTAGGGACCTAGGGGAATTGCCCAGTTGATACCTCCCAAAAAAGGATCTTACTGCTAAATGCTACTTCCTCAGACAACTAGTAAAGCAACACCAATCAATTACGTTAAAGAGACCCTCCAGTTAAGGGACAAACTTCTGTCCTGAGACAAGAAGGGGAAGAGGACATATTATTACATGCATTTGTTCTTTCCTGCCATGCCTCTGATCAGCTGATTTCAGACCCTTTTTTAACATGTCAAAAATGGCTGAAGAAAATTTCTAACTACCTCAGGCTCTTTCACACAGGCATTGGCGTTTTTACGTTCGCCTGCCAGCGACGTAAAAACACGCGAACAGGCACACAAATCTAATGTTTGTGCACCCGTTCAGATGGCAAGGGGAGGAGGTGGGATGGGGCAGGAGCTAGAGTGCTAAGCTCCCACCCCCTCTCCTCCCCTTGTCGGCAGCCAGCAATGGGAGGGGGTGGGAACTTACCAACTAGCTCTAACCCTGCCCCACCCCCCTCCCATTGCAAACAGCCAGCAAGGGTTGGAGAAGAGGAGAGAAGGGGGAGGGAGTTTAGCTCCCTCCCACCTCCCTTCTCCAGCCACTGTCATTGGCTCCCATCAGAGTCTATGGCAGCGGCCGTATTCCGGCTGGGTAAGATAGTTCCAGGACTATCTTTCCTGACTGGTGTAAAAACGCTCAGCACTATATTGGCCGGTGAGGCGCTTTTACGCCACAGGAATACACCCATCTGATCTGATGCAATGGAATCCAATGCATCAGATGGTAGCGTATACCGGCCGGCCGTGAAAACGGTGGCTCATATACACTCGTGTGGATAAAGCCTAATGCACACTGTGCACTGCTGTTTGGTTGGCCAGTCCTGATCTCATGAGCAGCTCTGACCAATCAGAGAGCAGGTATAGTGCATTAGAAGTCCAGCACTACCAATGCATTGTGAGGATGAAAGAGTCGAAAAATTGTGTTGGCCACCTTGGACAGCTTAATATAGGACCCAGAACAGGCAGTTTGGAGGGACAGCAGAGAAGAATAACCTCAGTTTATATCCCCTACCCCTCTGGTCCTGTGACAGAATATTGTCTCAAAATTGTAGGGTTGTTTTAAAGGGGTTTTATCTATACCAAAAACTTTTACAAGCAGCTTGGCCCAAGTGTAAAATAAAAAAAAAACAAGATCCACTCAACTCTCTTCGCCTCTACCCAGGATGCACCAGAGTGGCTCCCATTACCTCAGTGCCGGCCTCTGGGTGTACAGCCAGTGGAAGTAAAGTCATGTGATCACTGTAGCCAATCAGAGACCACAGTGTTACAATCCCAAACTCTTGGTATCATGGTGCCCAGGATATGAGCGCTGATGCCAAGAGTTTGAATGGTGACACTGCAGATTCTCATATTAGCCCAAGCGATCACTTGACTTTCACTAGCTGTACACCTGGAAGTGAGCACTGGGGCCATGGGAGTTAATCTTGTGCATTCTGTGGTGCCCAAGAGAGCTGAGTAGAGCTTGTTTTTTTTATTTTACGCCAGGCTCAGCTGCTTGGAAATGACAATGCTTTGGTAATGATAAAACCCCTTTAAGAAGAGCACAGATCACCTCCCAGAGACCTGGATTGACTTCTAAATTTAGAGACGTGCAGTAAGTGAATCTCCAGAAGCTCTTACCTCTTCGTCTCTAGAACTGTCCATCTACATCTTTTTCATCATTAGAACGTGAATGGATTCTGGCTATAATTAATAATGATGATCCTGAAAAATTAAAACATCCATTTATTTCACTTCTAAAGTTTGTGTTAATATTTAAGCAGCTGACCCAGTATTTAATAAAACTGAAATTGTTTAGCAATTATTAATCAGCAGTCTTCAGCCAAATACATACTCCAAAGTTTAGTACTAAGAAATAACATCCACCGCGCACTCACTCCCACACATGTACACTCCCTTCTGCTTCATGGAGGTTGGTAAAAGACTTTTCCTACAAGGCAGTAATGCATATTTAGCAAACATTGTTATTTATTCATCAACACTGATTTAACAAGAAATGACAAGCAAGAAGCACAGAGAACCTCCAGCCAAACCTTTCTTATGCTACGTAAAATACCCTACTTATATGTGTTTTATTAAGCAAATGGAGTAATCATCTGCAGGGCAGGGAGAATAAGTAAGTGAACCAATGTGTTAATGACTTCTCCAAGAGCTAATTGCCAGAAGGTGTTTTAGTGAAGAAGTTGAGATTACACGCTATCCTACCAAAAGTAATTGGACACCTGAGCAAGAATTAAAAGTAGTACAGTCATACCTCTACTTTCATTGTCCTCTTTTTTCGCTGATTCTTCAACACAGGATTTCGCCTCTGCTTTCATTGCCTGCTTCTAGTTTTGCCACCGGCCAACATGACCTCGCAGTCCAATCTCAGCCATTCATTGACTGGCTCAGCCAATCAGAGCCGGCGAGCTCTGATTGGCTGAGCCAGTCAATGAATTGCTGTGATTGGACATCGAGCCAGCGTCGAGAACCAATCACAGCAATCTATTGTTGAAGGTGGGGTTCTCAAACCCTGCTTACAGCAATAGATGATCTGTCAGTGCAGGGGAACCCTGGAGTAGTGCCCAAGACCAGTGGCCAGGACACGGACGGCACCTGCAAGGTCAATATTGCTTTTTTTCCCCATCTTGTGTAGCTAGGGCTGATTTTCGGGGTAAGACTTATATTTTAAGCCCTCCACCCTGAAAATTGGTGTGTGGTTAACGCTTCCAAAAACTCTGCATCAAGTTGTGCAGCATTTTCAGCAGTGCTGAAACCACTGCCCATTCCTTATAATGGGCAACACAGGGCTGAAAACGCTTGTGTGAATAGTCCCATTGAAATGAATGGGAGCGTTGTACAGCGTTCAGCGCTGCTCTGAAAAAGCAGCACTAAACGCTGTACAAAATGTTTTTTTGGAATGTCTAGAACAAATTAATTTGATTTACATTGATTCCTATGAAAATAATTGCCTCTAGTTTCATTGGTTTCAAGTTTAGCCGATTGCTTTTGAAAGAATTACCAATGAAACTAGAAGTTTGACTGTATTTATTTCCATGTGTTAATACTTGGTGAGACTCATTTGGCCGTAATGAAACAGAGACTATCCAATGTCATTAGGGCCAAAGGTGCCGCACTAAATTGTCATATATATGTAAATAAATACAACTTTTAAGTCTTGCGCAGGTGTCCTATTACTTTTAGTAAGATGATGCAGGTGTCACATGTGCTTTGCCCTTTAAATAAAGGCAAACAAAGTGTTGTGGCGGTTCAAGGATCGCTTCCTTTCTAAGTAATCTGGTACAGGTCTTGTATGTGTTTCTGTATCTTCTGGCTCTGGTGGGAGGGGTATTAGGTGAGACGTGTGTCGTGTCCAAGCAGGACGTGCTGGATTCGTAACATGAAATACTTACGAAACTGCACACCAAACAGCGGTAAAGAATAAAGACAACCGCAAAAAGGAAAACACTGTCCATAAAGAACCTGCTGTTTAATTTTTAGTCTTCCTCTGGCTGTGGTGGAAGTCAGAGCTTGGTGCTGCATCTCCTGTTTGCCTGAGTCTTCCCAAAGCTAAGTACAGCAGTTATTATCATTTATATTTTGTTTGCTGTAGTATTCTCCTATCCCACATAGGGTCAACTAGTGGCCTAGGTATGTGGTCAGATTCACCCTTCTCAGGGCAGGTTACCTACGTATAGGCAGGTCCCTTCCCTGGGTAAGGTTCTTTAGGAACAGTGTTTTCCTTGTCGCGGTTGTCTTTATTGTTTACCACTGTTTGGTGTGCAGTTGCATGTGTATTTTAGGTTAAGAATTTAGCACGGCCTGCTTGGATGTGACACAAAGCCTGGTTACTGACAAATCTGTTCTTCTCAAGAAAAAAAATTGTCAGAGTGAACTATCCCTCAGTGTATTGTTGCTCCAAATAAATCATATTCAAATCTGCCTCTAAGAAATTTTGAAGCGTAGTTTCTGCTTCTACTTTCTGTCATATGGAAACCCTGAGGCTTCCCAGTGATAAACCATCTCCATGTCAGATGGATCCACATTTCTGTTGCACCATGCTGATGGGAGGGTCTGAATTTGGCCTAGCAGCATGAATTCCTTAACTCTTTTGGTTAGGCATCAACAGCTCAGGCTGTTGTGTGGGGAATGTGTAATGGTGTGGGGAACGTTTTCTTGATACACCCTGGGTCCTCTGATACCTTGGAATTGATGATGAATTGCAAAATGGGTCTCTCTAGTAAAGTGGCAATTCAGTGTATTTTGCTTTTTTCTCCTGATCAGAGTGTGTAAATGCTCCTTGATCTACTGGTATGTGGGGGGAACCATGCAAACATGGTGGGAACGTGCAAGCTCCATGTTTTTTGCCTTTGGCTCAATTTAAACCCAGCAAGTTAAGTTTGCTGTGCTTACTTGCCCACAAGTGAACCAGTAAAAATTAGCCCAGGTGTTATTTCACAGAGAAAATGCCTACACATTTCCTGTTATGTAGCTTTATCTTCCATATATAGGACAATGGAGACTGAAATACTAATCCATATCTTAAAAGGTATTATTTCACCAGGTTCAAGAAACGGAGTCTGAGAAGTGACTTAATAGCCGTCTACAAATATCTGAAGGGCTGTCACAGTGCAGAGGAATCAGCCCTATTCTCATTTGCAAAGACTAGAAGCAATGGGATGAAACTAAAAAGGGAGGAGACACAGATTAGATATTAGAAAAAACTTTCTGACAGTGAGGGTAATCAATGAGTGGAACAGGTTACCGCAGGAGGTGGTGAGTTCTCCTTCAAAGAAAGTGCTCAAACAAAGGCTGGACAGACATCTGTCTTAGATGATTTAATGATCCTGCACAGACCAGGGGGTTGGACCCGATGACCCTAGAGGACCTTCCAACTCTACCATTCTATGAAGAAGTTTGACTCGGAGCTGAGCTCTGAGTCAAGGAGACGGGCTGCGACGATTTCTCCCTGCCTGCTACATGTAGACTGACATCTCTCTACATTTTTGGGTATTAGGAGAGAGCGGTCATTCTGCATGCTGTGTGGGGAGAGACCGATGTGGCCCAGCTCCATACCTCCAAGCTCAGCTCCGAATCAAAGTTTTTGAACATGGTGATAGAATCCATTTAAGTTAGGGAAATACGACTGTTATCAGAAATTTGGCCATCAGCAAAACTAACCAAAACTAATTTACTCAAAACTTCCTCTCTTCTTTGCTCTTCAGTGCAGACATCTGGATGTCTATCGTAAATGCATTTCTGTGGAGTTCCTTTTCTTTGTCCACTGCTGCTTGTCTTTGTTGGTAAACACATTTTCGGAAATTGCAATAAATACAGCATAACCCTTGTTTTTACAGCAGTGATAACACATGGGTTTACTCATTAGCAGACAGGAGCCCTGCAACATATCTTCGCAAATGAGAAAAACGTGAGGAATTAAGATGCGAGTCGATCACGGGCGCAGACAGTTATGCACAATAAATTCAATCAGCAGCTGTTTCACCAAGTTAGCGGGTGTCCTCTGATGAATTTTCATTCTCGGATAATTTATTAGGTGATGAATGTTCAGAAACAAAACATGTATCTAAGCCTGGAAATAACACTATATACATAAATGAGGAGACAGTTCCCCAACGATCCACTTCAACAGTCATCAAAATGGTTAATCAAGACTTTCTTCATATCAGTTAATAGGCTTCTTCTTTTATTTAGCTCCGCTGCGGATGAGGCTTCAAGTGACCTAAAAATCCTGTGACACAGATCTGTTTGGACATTGTATGCAGCGGTCTGGAAGGGTCTCACGTCATTTATTCTGCTTGAAGACCCCTGATTGTTTCGTACCCCATATAAAAGGTAATAGGTGTGATTAATAGGATTTGCTAGAGTGAAATGTGTCTTAAAATGTCAAATTTTAACAAATTGAGAAAAGTAGTAGATACACTGAATAGCTACTTTATTAGAAACCCCCATCTATTAGTGCATTGGACCTTCTTTGGCCTTCAGAACCAGAACAATTCATTATGGTGCCTATCCACGAGTATCAGAGGACCCAAGGTGTACCAAGGAAACATTCCCCATATCAGAACTCCACTTCCACTAAACTGAAGTGTTGGAAATAGAGATGAGCGAGTATACTCGCTAAGGCACTACTCGCTCGAGTAATGTGCCTTAGCCGAGTATCTCCCTGCTCGTCCTTAAAGATTCGGGGGCCGACAGGGGGCGGGGAGCGGCGGGGGAGAGCGGGAAGGAACGGAGGGGAGATCTCTCTCTCCCTCTCTCCCCCCCGCTCTCCCCTGCTCCCCACCGCAACTCACCTGTCACCGGCGCCGGCCCCCGAATCTTTAGGGACGAGCGGGGAGATACTCAGCTAAGGCACATTACTTGAGCGAGTAGTGCCTTAGCGAGTATACTCGCTCATCTCTAGTTGGAAACTGGCAGCACTTGCTGGCGCATGTTCATCAGAACAATTCCTGACATCCTCCTCTGACCCCTTTCAGTGACGAATTGCTTCCGTCTACAGCAGAGGTTCCCAAGCTGTTTTGCCCCGTAGACTACTTACCAATTTTTTTGTTTTCCATAGACCCCATGCCTGGCGGATTCCGCATGTGGGAGCCCCCAGCAGAATCCGATCAGGTGTGTGCAGTTGGTATCCATGTGTTCTTATCATTTCTTCTTCTTTTCTGTACTGCGGATGGTCCGCACGGCCCGCCATCGGACAAGCGCAGTACAGATTTTTTTCAAACCCCCGCTTTTCCGGCTTCATCGCCTAGCAATGACGTGAAATCCGCGACCTTTCCGCAATGTGCAGTCAGATACAGCCCCACATCTCCATGTCCAGTGATTTGCAATCAATTTCTTTTTTTCGTAAGAAGATTGGCGACTGCGCTAAAACCCTTTTCCACGGGGTATGAAGATGGAAAAGTTGTCAAAACCTTTCCATAATGCAGGACAAGCTACAGGTATACTCGCAATGCGTTGCTGTCGGTGTGGAAATGTGTAAAAACCTGAACATGAACATAGCCCATCACAAAGCAGATAGGCATAGTTCATGCAAAACCTCTTGGGCTCAGGCAGATCACGTGAAAGCAATGCACAGTAGAAACTTTATAGGTAAATTAGCGACTACGCAGGTGTGTTTTGTCTATCGCCGGAGCCCAAAGGGTTTTGCGTGAACTCTACATAAACAATGTTATGACATATCAAAGAGGTAAGTAATTCCTATGTCTATTATACGTATTATGTAAAGTGTGATTGTTCTAAGTAAAAGAAGCCAAGTAATCTTGTAGATATAAGACCTTTCAATGGTAATCAAAAGGTATCATATCTACAATATTACTTGGTGTCTCTTGCTGGGAACAATCACATTTTGCTCTACTGGCTAACACCGTACCAAACCCCCTTTTTTTTTCGTTTTAAGTATTATGTATGCACAATCTGTATAAGGTCTATTATGTCATTTATACAACGCCTAAATATTGCTGATGACCTGCCTAAATGAAGTCCGCTCACGTGGACCCCCATATATATCTCGTGCACCCCCAATTTTTTTTCTTGCTGACATGGAGCCTAGCAAGTTAAAATCGACCCCGGGGGATCCATATAGACCACTTTTAGAATCACTGATCTACAATATACTCTTCACACCACTGCATAATAAAACCCCACAAGGTTGGCAGTGAAATCCCAGCCTCGGCTAGTCTAGCACCAATGACCAGACCTCGTTGGAAGTCGCTCAGTTGCTGGATTTTCCCTTCTGTGTATTCACACTGAAACTGATCCACAGAAAAGTGATCACTTTATTTTATGTTGTACTCCGGCGTCAGGGGTCTAATTTCCATATAGAGAAGCTCCAATCATGAAAGAGCCAGGGTCTCTAATAAAGGGGCCATTCAGTGATTCAGTAGTTGAGCTTAGTGTTTTTTCCTGCACACTTGCCCTCCCTAATATATTTTATCAACTCTATGTTTATACCACATACATAAATCATGTATTCTACAAAAAGGTTCCTTAAGGAGACCACCCAAAAATTGTGTGGAGACACCTAGGGGGTGAATGGGTCGGGGGATGGCATCATCTCTCTCCAAGGAGAGCACCCAAAAGGAATGTGAGAAGACCTATAAAGCCATGCATGCTCCTCAGGGTAATTTATGCAAATAAGGAAGATGGAACAATACTTCTGCAGCACCCCCTATAGGATGGCAGCATTCCTGCAAATGAATGTACGACTTTTTAACAAGTCTGTACAACAATGATTGGGAAAAGGAAACCAAGCCAGAATCCATACACAGACAGCTGTTTTGGGGTGCTTGCCCCTCATCAGTGCGAAGTAGGTTTCTGGCTTGACTGGTGAGAGGCCTGTGATGTGGCATTGATTTGAAGGAATGCTGCCATCCAATAGGTGACGCTGCAGAGGTATTGTTCCATCTTCCTTATTTGCATTTTCTTACATTATAACTTGGGAGCTTTCACCTGTTGAGCTATTTAATTGCATTGATTTTATCTGTTTTTTATTGTTTTTATCAATGATTTTTTCCCAACAATCTATTTCCTAACTTTTACTTTATCTCATTTTTCATTACTATTCTTCTGCCTAATCACATTTATTTATCTATCCTTATATTATAACCACTATTAGTACTCACCCAGCTGTCTGATGAAGAGGTGTGCGAACCTCAAAACATGTTACAATTGCTGGTTTTAAATAAAGCACTACTTGACTTTTACACACTTTTGTCTTCAATTATACTAGAAGATGGTCAGACACAGGTTGTGCCAGAGCGCTAGTCTTTTTGCTTCTCTTCACCAGCTGCATATACTAACTTGGCCATTGGTTGATCAGCGTACTAGGCCAGCAGCACCTAACACGATTTCTACACACCTCTCTCAATTTCCCAGCTTGCCCGCACACCATTCTTTTCAAGCACTCTTTTATATAGGTTGCTCTTCCCCCTTTTTTTCCTCTGCCTTCTGACACATTTTCTCTTCAATGGCCACTACAAGGAAATTGACCATTACATGAGCCCATTTAAATTCAGAACATAGGGAAGGTCAAAGTCTGCCAACTACTTGTTAATGACTTTCTCCTGTGAATCATACAGGGGCATAATTATAAAAGGAGCACCTGGTCCCTGGAGACTCAGAAGACCCATAAAGTCTATATTTCCATATAAGGACATCAATACTTTGAATGAAGCATTATAATTGGCAGCCCTGTTATAGATTTGCATTGTAGACCAGTTGCTACACGTTACACCTTTGGAATCATAAAAAGGGTCCCATAGAGAGGTAACACCCTCTATGAGGTCCATATGCCCTAAGACATATGGACAAAGTTGTCAAGATGGGATAGCTCCATCCAATCTCAACCATACTATTTGACAACGGGTACAAGATGAACTCTAGCCTTGATTTAAAACAGCAGATATGTCCTTCGTGCAGCCTCTACTCTAATTTCCTGATATCCTTTGCCTATTATCAGAAGCTTCGTTGGGTTTATTTGTAATACTCTTCATCAATTTCACAATCTTTCTACATGTCATTGGTGAGTCCATCCGGAAGGGTCAGTCAGAAGGACGTCCTCGTGCTCGGTTGGCCACTATCTCGCTCGGCAGTTTCTGATTTAATTACTATGTTGTGTAACGTTATGTTGCTTAATCATTTTGTAGGTATTAACGACGTTCATGGACATCCACATTGATCTAGTCTGTGCTAATTACCTGTCTGTGTTATTGCTCGCCTTAATTGATTCCTAATATAACTTTATGTTTATCCTGAGCACTTTTACATAATGTCACGGTTTCAAAGTCTTCTACGTCTGCCGAGGGTTGACATTATGAATCATCCTGCGGCTCCATAGACCAAGCCTTA
This sequence comes from Eleutherodactylus coqui, assembly GCF_035609145.1. Lineage (NCBI taxonomy): Eukaryota > Metazoa > Chordata > Amphibia > Anura > Eleutherodactylidae > Eleutherodactylus > Eleutherodactylus coqui. Next base: position 62,389,126 of record NC_089846.1, read on the forward strand.
CATTCGGGACATTGCTGACTACAAATATAATAACTCGTGTCCTGTGACGTTATCTTGTCCCTTCTTCATTCCTTGATTGCCCTTGCACTGCAGCCTTTTGTAAGGCCTCTCGCCAATTGTCTTTCATCTTTTTTCTGCCTCCGAATGGAACATGTTTGTTTCTCACTGTCTCTCTTCTAATCTACAAGTCTCGTTCCTATGTAATTAGACGTGGGCACTGGGCCAGAAACTGCTCTCCCAGGCCCCAATTCTATCATCCAATTTAATGCCACATTAATTACAATCAATCGTTAGTAAAGGGAGACGTGGATTGTGGAACTAAGTCGGAAAGAAATGGAAACTTTTCTGATGCGACTATGAAATATCAGAGTAATTACAATGTAGGATTATGGCGCATTCTGCACATTAACGTTGTCACTGTCTTTAGGTCATTAATCATGTCTTTGTGATTAGGTCACTCTCGTCGTACATGAAGCCGACTGCTTAACCGTTTATAGCACGATTATCCATAACATTCTGATTTAATCCTCCTTCTTAGTAACTTCTCAAGTCAAGCCTTCAGTCTCCTTGTCTGTTTCACTGTTTAGATTCCAAGTTCTTTGCTACAGGAGACTTTGACATTCCTGAAATGCTCTATTTTAATTACTTTTATATTACCTGTTGATTTTCTTTCACTGCACATATACACTTACGTGCTAAAAGTTATGGGACAGGAACTAATGTCATGTAGGACCCCCTATATCCTGGAGAAGTGCAGCAACTTGAAATAGCATCAATTCTACAAGTGGATTGAAGATGTCTGGAGAGATGTTGAACCATGTTGTCTGGATAGCCAACCCTAGCCCTGTGATATTTATAGGTACAGGAACTCAGGTGCGAATGAACCTCTAAACCACATCTCATAAATGCTTGATTGGGCTCATGTTGTGTGAATGTACAGGCTGCAACATTCATAGGAATTCTCCAGAATGTTCCTCAAACCAGCTCTGGACAACTTGGGCCCAATAACATGGTGCATTATCCTGTTGGAATATCCCATCATTCTGGGGGGTAAATGAAGTTCATGAAGTGCAAATGGTCACCAAGCAGTAAAATGTAGTGAGCATTTGTGAATGACATGTTTAGATGGACCAGTGGACGCAACCCATGTCATGAGAAGACACCCTACACCAGTATGGAACCACCACCAGCCTGTACAGTGCCTTGTGGACAACTGAAATCTATGGCTTCATGAAGTCTGCACTGCAGACAAACCCTACCATCAACCCAAAATAATTGGTACTTTGACTTATTAGACTATGCCACATGTTGCAAGTTCTCTAGGTTCCAGTTAGGAACCTCACAAACCCCGGTTAAGCCAGTGTTTGGGTGTTAACAGAGGCATTCTGATGGGTTTTCTGTTGCATATCCCATGGAAGCAAAAGAACGCTGCAGTGACCCACGGGATATACATGTGGGCCCTCCTGCCTCGAATGTGATTTCTGCCAGAGTTGCTTGTCTGTTAGCACAGACAATTCTAGTCAGACGCCGCCAGTCGCAATCATTAAGCACCCGTGGGCGGACATTGCACTGTTAACTGTGGGTGGTAATAACTTCTATGACATATTCCCAGTATACACGTTACACTGTGGATTGAGTACTGTTAGATGCTTGTGAAGTGGCCCGGAGGGTCCTCCAGAATAGTCACACTCATTTGTCCTGTTACACCTGTCTATGTGCTTTCTGGAGGCATAGAAGGTGACGTATGTTGGAGAAACCTTGTTTTCCTCTTCTTCCTAAGCTAGAAGCTTAGAGCTGGCAATAGCTGGCTGCCTATTGGCTATATGACATGCCTCCACTGATTGATGGGATTGCCCAGGGTGGGAAACACTCAATAGAGCCAGTATGCAGATGGGGAGGACAGCAGAAAGTGTGGGAAGAGAAGGGGAAGTGGAGGAGTAGTTTGAGGGGAGCCGGAAGGAGAGTCTTCAGGGAGTTGTCGTTGGAGGTGGTGTGTCAGGAGTGCAGCAGAGCATGCAGTGATTTAGCAAGTTGTTGAGGGAAGCAAGGTCCTTTCCACTCCCAAGCCTTACTAGCAGTGAGGAGAAGAGAGTTTGGAGGTCATCTGTCCACCTAAACAGTGAGTTAAACCAACCAAATGAATTCAAAGCCAGAAATAGTTCAGAGGCCATTAAAACTCTAAGCCATCAACTGTATTCTTCACTTCCAGTAAGCCCATTAGTTCACGAGTACTGTGGAGATTCATTACTGAGTAGCCTCTAGGATGTTAGAGAGAGAGAGCGTTGAAGAAAAGTGTATGTTATTTCAATTTTACTGCTTTCAACATGTTAATCAACCACATTATTATCAGCACTGCTATAACTTCTGTATTACTGACTTACTGTGGAAATGTAAATTCCGTTCAATTTACACTCGATCTTATACTTTATTTGTGCCACTGTGTGACAGTCGAGTGGAGCACCGTTGCCACCACTGTTAGGAGAGAGTGCCAAAGTGGTCTCCCCAACTTTGGCACGCAACTTTGGAAATGGAATGTCCTATCTATCTGGCACCTACTATCATGCTTTCATTTAACTTAAGAGAAATACTAAGTTACTCCACAGGAATAATTTGAAGCTTCTGGACCCTGCTGCAAAAAAATCTGTAACAGGACCTTTTAACAGCAGATGGACATCTGGGCTGCTCAGGTTCTAGGGCCTGGGTGCAACTGCAGTTACACATCCTCTTGGTTTTAGTCCAAAAGCATACCTAAATGCTTGGTCCTGGCTAGCTTGCAGCACGTTTGCAGATGGCAGGTTTTCCAGACTGGGACACAAAATAGTACAGCACAAAGTGAGACCAACTCAGACTTGAGGCTTTTGAAAATAAACTTGGCAGAAAGGCAGGGACAAGTTCCAGGAGACTTTTATTAGGTTAGTGCAGGGATGGACTTTACTGGCGAAATACCCAAATTGCGGTCCTCAGAATAGTCCCCAATAGATGCTCAGGTGACACAGAGCAGGCTTGACTAAAAACGTAGGACAAATGCGCTTTAGCAACAAGCAGGTGAATGTCAAATTCATGAAGTGTATGAGAAGGCAGACTTGGAAGGTCAGGCTGGCTTTGATACATGCATGGTCAGGTCAAGTGAAGACTGCTACATTGAGTCAAACACAGGAACCAGATGAACAGAACAGCCAAGCCGAGCCTTCCCCAAGATAAAGTTGTGGAGGTACAACTGTTTCTTATGGTTTAGAAAATGTTTGTTTTTGGAGAAAGAGAATGAGGGGAGTGAGAAGGGAACAGACAAGAATGAATGCCCCACAAGTTTTCAGAGTACCATGAAACGTGGCCTAAACGTGGACCACCACTTTCAGCTTCATGTGTCCCTTGAAGGACATTGACCCAGTGTGCTTTTAAGGATATGTAATGCCCCTGGCTATACTTTCTGGACCATGTGTCTGTGGTCAGGTGCACCCTGCCACTGACAACATTCTTCAACGCCAGGGATAGGCTATTACTCACATGCAGTGCAGGAATGGCTTTTTGGGCAAAGAAATGGTGTCTGGGCATCTGGTACTGTTGGTTAGCACAGGATCATCATGTTATGGAAGGCGTCTGTGTCCACTATTCCGAAGGGCAGCACTGCCATTGCAAACAGCTGTGCAATGCTTGTGTACAGGCTCTGAGCTCATGTGTGGTTGGGATGGAATTTTTTTTTTACGTTCCCACAGCTGGGGTAAGGTGGGCTGACTTGAGACATGCTGGAATATGTGGTAGATGTCAATGTCGGTGAAGGTGGTGGCTCACTTTCTGCTCTTCATTTCCAACCTACACAAAACTGCCTCTCTATGCTCACAGGCTACTGCATAAACAGGGGGGAAAGATGGAAAAGACAGCTACAGCATGGAAAAGGGAGCAGGATGAGATTGACTCTTTACCCTCTTCAGGGCAGGGGTTGAGGGAGTTTATATGGCTGTTCATACATGTTGTATTGAGGCTGTTTACGTTCTTGTGCAATGGCTAAGCTGAGCGCGCTAAAATGGGTGAGACCATGGGGATTGCAAGATGGTTGTCACGGCTGACTCTGTAATCCCACCCAACAGTGGCGATAAGTGTGCTCTACTCAGCTGTCACACAGTGGCAAGAATAACATGAAAGGATAAGTTTGAAATAAACAATTGTTTTCTCATGGGTGATGCCAGTACTCCAACCTGAACTCCCAAGTGTAGTGATGGTGAAATAACTTGTGACGAGTCCAGTAGCTTGTATTGGTAATCTGGGAGCATGCAAGTTTACTAAAGCTTTTGTGAATACGGATGAAATACAATTAAATTGTTGCAGCGTTAAGCATAAAACAGAGACAGCAATAATGCAGTAATTGAACACATTGAAAACAGTAGATTTGTACTTTAAACAACATTTTTCTTCAACACTCTCTCTCTATTATCCTAGAGGTTACTCAGCAATGATTTTCCCTCAGAATTAGGTAGCTTGTGTATGATGCAAGTATTGGATAGTAGTTTAAAATGGCTGCTGAACTAATCCTGGCTTTGAATTCACTGGATTGTTTGACTGTTTTGTAGAACACTAGCCTCCAATTCAGATCTCCTAA